>NW_020172982.1:3381587-3518760 GCF_003031525.2 Neophocaena asiaeorientalis asiaeorientalis | reverse complement strand
CCAAAAAAAAAAAAAAAAAAAAAAACAAACCCAAAACAAAAACAAATAAAAGATGGGAAAGCTTAGTAATTATTGAGTGTCTTAATATCAGGTGTATTATTTCTTGAATTCTGTCTGTCTATAGAAGACTCTAAGCTGCATCTTGCATAGAGTTTGAGTATTAGCAGCAGTCTTCCAGGCTACTCAAATAATGAGAGAAAATGTCTGTGTTTCCAAACCACTTGATTTATTTGTTATTTTGCAATGTGATTTCTATGTTGCCCTATACCTGACAAAATACTTAAAGATGAGCACTGTCATGTATGGTTACAAAAGTAAGCTAAAATACCATGCCTAGGAGTAGGACCAAAAAAACCACACAGATAAAACGCTAGTGACTATAAAATACAATGTTGGAAGTCTTGGATCTAGACTCTAGCCAGCAATACCCAATGGAAATTTCTGTGATGATGAAAATGTTCTTTATTCCTGGTCTCCAGTATGGTAGCTAGGAGCCATACGTGTCTCTTGAGCACTTGAAAGGTGATTCTTGCAAGTGAGGAATTTGTCATTTGTTTTTTAATATGAATTTTTTTACATTGAAATAGCCACATGTGACTGGTGGCTACCATAGTGAATGGCATCGCTCTATCTGGACCCTCCTAGAGACTCTTGTTGTGTTTTGAACTTCAATTTCTCAAAGAAGAAATTATGATAATTATTAAATTTTCATCCTTAAGAGTGATTTTCTGAGCCACATTCTTTTTAATTATCAAGTGATAGAAGTAAATAGGGTAAGACGGTGGAAACAATACACATAGAATCTCTTTGAACCTGAGACCCACCTCCTCATTTACGATCTTGGACAAACTACTCAACATCTCTGATCCTCAGTTTCCTCATCTGTAAAATTAACTAAATGATGTAAATAAAAATTAAAAACAGTTTAAATTAAGCAAGTGAGGCAGAATCTGAAGACGAGAGAGTAAAATGAATTGTACAGGAACGAACAGCTCGGAAGGGGAAGGAGGGATTTAAACTCTTGTCTCCTACATATGCACTTTTCACATGCTGGGCAAGGCTTGATGCATGGAAAAGAAATGTCACTCCCTCTACTTGTGAATCATCTCTGTTTCATAGTCATTCTGCACACCCTGGAGAAATTTAAGTACTTCCTTATGATAGATTTACTTAATTTTTCACCTGATTAATTCCTTAAAAACCTTCCTCTCCACTGTGGTGATGTGCCGTCACCACATGTGTGTTCATTTTAATTACAACTTGCAAATAGAGACCTATTTAGCCTTTGCAAATTGAGATGGCAGTTCCATTTCCTCATGTAAGAAAACAAATACAAGATTCACGGAGGACAGTAATAGGGCACAATAGATATGTGGTATAAAAAATCTCATTCCGTTTACTAAAGCTGTCACATCAAACATTTTAATTTAGTCATAATTGTATCCAAGTCATTTCACTGTGGGTAAAATTGTGCAGAAGGTTTCATTTGCCCTGTGACGGTGCTAGGTTTTCAACTGAAATAATTTACACCTTTATAAAATTCCTTAAGTTTGGTTTCTGATGAGTTGAGATACTTCTGGCAAAATCTCCTTCATTGTCTAAACCTGAAATGAAATTCTATAGAACTTGACAATATTCGTATCGAGGTTGAAGAATACTGAATTTTTCATTCTCATATGACAGTGCCACAGATGCTGAGTGCAGTTCCAAAATGAGTGACGATTGATTATCCCACAGGGACCTGTTAAAGCATTTTCCCCATCCACTTGCTTGCCTTCCAACACTCGGGATAAATGGTTCTAAAGAAAAATAGATTTTCCTTATTGTAAAATTAAGCTGAAAACGGAAACCTTTTGAAAGGCTATTTTGTTATGGAATATTTAAGCTTTATGCTGAGTTCTGGAGCCATAACTGGTTTGCACAGTTATTAAAGCATATTGATTTTAAATAGCAGTGACTATATCTACAGAGAAAAAAACGCTGTCTAGATAATTTTCTAGAAGACTGTTAAAAAATGAAAGTCTGGGAATGAAATGAAATGTTAAGGAAGCTGGTTATAGGGACACTCTTGGCAGATCAGTTTTACTATTTGGAGCACCCATCCTCCCACCCTCACATTGGATGGTTTGCTTTTTTTTTTTTGCTTTTTTTAAAATTAATTTTTATTGGAGTATAGTTGATTTACAATGCTGTGTTAGTTTCTGCTGTACAGCAAAGTGAATCAATTACACATATACATATATCCCCTCTTTCTTAGATTCTTATCCCGTATAGGTCATTACAGAATATTGAGTAGAGTTCCCTGTGCTATACAGTAGGACCTTGTTGTTTATTTTGTATATAGTAGTGTGTTTATGTCAATCCCAATCTCCCAATTTATCCCTTCCACCCCTTGCCCCCTTGATAGCCATAAGTTTGTTTTCTACATCTGTGACTCTATTTCTGTTTTGTAAATAGGTTCATTTGTATCATTTTTTTTGATTCCACATATATGGAGTATCATATGATATTGTCTTTCTCTGACTTACTTCACTTAGGATGATAATCTCTAGGTCCATTTGTGTTTCTGCAGGTGTCATTATTTCATTCCTTTTATGGCTAATATTCCATCGTGTATATATACTGTATCTTCTTTATCCATTCACCTGGCAGTGGACATTTAGGTTGCTTCCATATCTCGGCTCTTGTAAATAGTGCTGCGATGAACATTGGGGTGTGTGTATCATTTAGAGTTATGGCTTTCTCCAGATACATGCCCAGAAGTGGGATTGCTGGATCATATGGTAACTCCACTTTTAGTTTTTTTAAGGAACCTCCATACTGTTCTCCATAGTGGTTCTACCAATTTACATTCCCACCACCAGCGTAGGAGGGATCCCTTTTCTCCACAGCCTCTCCAGCATTTATTGTTTGTAGATTTTTTGTTGATAGTTTGCTTCTAAGATGCCACGTGTATCTGTGACTCTCTTTGGAGGTCTGGTCTTAGATGCCTAGAGCTGCTTTGCTCACAGAAAGCTGGAGGTTTATGGCCAATAGTGGGGACCTTAGCAAGGACCTACCGCCATCTTGCCTTGAGGTGAAAGGAACCCTGACATAATCAAAACTCCAAAGCTCCCAACAGAATCAACATTGCCTAAATTCCCCTTCTTCCCTGTACAGCTTCCCTGACTCCCTTCCTTGTTTCTTAGGGGAACACTTCTCAATCAATCACTTGCATACAAATCCTTGGAAACTTTGCTTGTGTCTGGGGCTTTCAGAGCATTTCATGAACATTATGTTATTCACCTGTACAATGGGCAGGTGAGCATTTTTATCCTAATATTAGAGGGAAGGAAAGGAAGACTCAGAGATTAAGTGACTTGCCTGGGGTTCGCACAGATGGCAGGATGGCACTGCCAGGACCATGTTCTTATTGAGTATGTTTCTACCCCCAGAGTAGGAAAATCATTGTCTGATGCAGGTGGTCTGTGTGAACTGCCCTGCTGTCACCCATGGACGTGTAGTTTAGGTTGTACCTTCTACACTTTATCCACCAGAATGGATCCACTCTCTGCAAATTAAGTTATTTTTCTGCAAGACAAGATGCTGGTTCAAATGTTTTATATTATTTTCTTTGAAGTTATCTATTATATAAATGTTGCTTTGACTCTGTGCTTTTGAAAGGTCTCAGAACGCTCTGCTTCAGGGGTCTTAGGCAAAGAAAACAACAAGTTGTTTTGGAAACAGTAATGGGAGGTCCCTTCCAAAAGAGTGAGTCCATTTCTCTGTGAAAGTGATGATTGGATTTGTCAAAGAAATGAGTCCATCTCCATGATGGAAGTTCAAAGTCTTTCTTACTCTCTGCTCTTCTTGGAAAAAAAAATATTTAATATATGCTGACTCCTTTGTAAGTATAAACTCCTGAGCAATATTGGAATTGCAATCTGTATTAGATAATAGGCATCATTTTCATAAGCCATAAATTAGATTTTTATTTTAGAAATTATTTTCCTTCCCTTTTATGGAGAGAGGTATGTTTTCTTAATTGTTTGTTTTCCTTTTAGTGTCTATGAGACAGAGATTAATTTCTTACAGTTAATTTATCTTCTAAATCACTCAATCTTCAATACCTCTAAGATAATAATAATAACAGTTTTCTGTAGCTCCCAATTCTGAGCTGGCAAATTATCTGTTCTCCCTCTCCAAGCCACAGCAGCTGCATGAACTGCTAGATCCCATTTCATTCCAACGTGGCCTTCCTGTTAAATAAAGTGATGGCTTTGCCACAATAGATTTGTAATGCAAGTGTTTTGGCCAAAGAGAGAAAGGAAACAGTGCCTCCGTTAAGTTCCAACCACATAAACTAGAAGTTTATAATTAAAAATAGATAAATAAAAAGGTAAAAAGAGTGAATTGGTAATTTTTGAAAAAGCTCTCAACAAAAATAGTACAGAACCAGATGGTTTTGCTAGTGAATTGTACCAAGCATTTAAAAGTGAATTAACACTAAAACTCTTCAGGAAATCGAGGAGGGGAAACACTTCCTAACTCACTATAGGAGACCAGTATTACCCTGATACCAAAACTGGATAAAGACATCAGAAGAAAACTATAGACCAATAACCATTTTTAATATTGATTTAAAAATCATCAAGAAAATGCTAGCAAGCTGAATCCAAGAGTACTACACATCAGGATCTCATGGGATTTATTCCAACAATGCAAGGGTAATTCAACATATGAAATCAGTCAATGGAATACAGCACATTAATCGAATGAGAGGGAAAAAACACAAGATCATCTCAACTGATGCAGAAAAATCATTTGGCAAAATCCAATACCATTTCATCATTAAAAACAAAAACAAAACACTCAAACTAAAGACAGACTCCAACTTCATCAATATGGTAAAGGGCATTTATGAAAAACCCACAGTTAATAGTATACTCAGTGGTGAAAGAAAAAGCTGTCCTCCTATATCAGGTGTAAGACAAGGATGCTAATATTGGAGGTTCTAGAAAGCAATTAGGCAAGAAAAAGAAATAAAAGGCATACAAATTGGAAATGCAGAAGTAAAACTATCTTTATTTGCAGGTGACATGATCTTATTTATAGAAAATCCTAAAGAATCCAAAAGAATCTACAAAACAAACAGAGTTAATAAATGAATTACACAAATTTGTTGGATACTGGATCAATGTGCAAAAATCAATTGTATTCTACAGACTAGTAATGAATGAATAATCTGAAAAAGGAAATTAAGAAAAAACACTTCCATTTATGATAGCATTAAAAAATACTTAGGAGTAAATTTAACCAAAAAGGTGCCTAACTTGTATAGTGAAAACTACAAAACATTGCTGATAAAAGCTAAAGAAGACCTAAAAAAATGGAAAGACAACCCATGTTCATGGATTGAAAGACTTTATTATTAAGATGGCAACACTTACCCAAAGCAATCTACAGATTTGGTACAGTCCCTATCAAAATCTCAATGGATATTTTTGCATGAGTGGACAAGCTGATCCTAAAATTCATACGTAATTGCAGGGCAACTCAAATAACCAAAAGAATCTTGAAAAAGAAAAACAAAATTGGGCTATTCACATTTCACAATTTCAAAATTTATGACAAAGCTACAATAATCAAAACAGTATGACACAGACAAGAGGATAGACATATAGATAAGTGGATTAGAATTGAGAATCTAGACATAAACCTGTAACTCTTTGATCAACTGATTTTCAACAAAAGTATGGTGCCGTTCTATTGGAAAAGAATAATCTCTTCAGCAAATATTTCTGGGACAACTGGGTATGGAACATGTACAGAAAAATGAATTGGACACCTATCTCACATAATACATAAAAACTAACTTAAAATGGATCAGAGGCCTAAGTGAAAATACTAAACTCTTAGTAGAAAACATAGGGGTAAATCTTCATGGAATTTGACAATGAATTCTTAGATAAGACTCCAAAAGAACAAGGAACAAATGAAAAATAAATAGATACATTTTATAAAATTAACTTTATAAAAATTAAACATTTTATGCATCAAAGGGCACTATCAAGATAGCGGAAAGGTAACCTACAGAATGGGAGAAAATGTCTGCAAATCATATATCTGATAAGGATCTAGTGTCCAGAATATATAAATAACTCTTACAACTCAAAAAGACAAACAACTCAAATGAAAAATGGCCAATGGACTTATTTTTTAGACATTTCCCTAAAGAAGATATAAAAATGGCTAAAAAGTACATGAAAAGATATCAATATCACTAATATTAGGGAAATGCAAATCAAAACCACAGTGAAATGCCATTTTACACCCCCTGGAAAGGTATACTACCACTACAAATTTTTTAAAAATCTGAAATAACAAGTGTTGGTTAGGTTATTGTGAAATTGGAGCACTCATATATTGCTGGTAGGGATGTAAAATGGTATAGCCACTGTGGAAAATAATTTAACAGTTCCTGTGTGATCCAGAAATTCCACTCCTAGGTAAGACTCAAAAGAGTTATTAAGATGTTCAAACAACTTGTACAAGAATATTCATAGCAAGTTGTGTTTTTAGTGGAAACAATACAAATAGCCATCAACTGTTAGAAGCCAGACACAAAAGATCACATATCATATGATTCCATTTATACAAAATATCCAGAAGAACTAAATCCTTGGAGATAGAAAGCAGATGAGTGGCTGCCGGGGACCAAGGGGAGTGGGTAACGGGGAGTGACCGCTTAAGGGGTGTGGAGCTTCCCTTTGGGGTGATGAGAATACTTCATAACTGGATAGAGGTGATCGTTGCACAACGCTATGAATGTGCTAAATTCCACTGAATTGTATACTTTGAAATGGTTAATTTTGTGTTATGCAAATTTTACTAAATAAACAAAAAAATAGTGTGTCACACAGAATTCAAAGAGAGCCCCCAAGGTCCCCACCCTTTGGGTGGTGTGCATGCCTTGTAGGATCCCCTCCCCTTGAATGGTAATGTTTTCAGCGAGCGAAAGGACCTTGGTCCTTGTCTTCTTTGAAGAAAGAATTTGAGAAAGAGACCAAGACTGTAAAGCAGGCACAGCATTTATTAGAAGCGCAGTACTTGTGGGAGAGCACATGGGTGAACTCGTTTCAAAGGGTCAGCATGAAACCGGCTGCAGCAGCTTAACCCAAAGCCTATCTGTCTCCTACATCAGTAACAGAACCTGTGAATACGGTGAGGTAACACCCATGGTTAGGTTACATTATGTGGCAAAGGTGAAGAATTTTACAGTCGTAATTAAAGTCCCTAATTACTTAATTTTGAGTTCACCAGAGGGAGATTATCCTAGGTGGGCCCGTCCTAATCAGGTGAGCCATTCTCAAATTCAAGATGCTGTAGCAGATGCTCTCCTGCTGGCCGTGTAGGGAGGGGAGGAGGCCAGGTGGCAGGGACCTGAAGATGGCCCGGAGGAGCTGAGAGTGGTCCCTGATCTAGACCTAACAACAAAACGGGGACCTCCTTGTACAGACTAAGAAGTGAATTCCGCGCACAACCAGTGGGCTTGGAAGAGGATCCTGAGCCCGGGCAATGTGTTGATTTCACATCACAAGGGAGGCCTTGAGCTGAGGAACCAGCTAATCTGTTCCTGGGGTCCTGTCCATGTAACTCTGAGATAATGACTTTGTGTTGTTTTTAAGCTACTTAGCGTGTGGTCCTTCGTCACCAGCAACAGAAAAGCAAGACAGGTAGGAGCGAAGTTTTCTAGGACTCTCTGACTCTGTGAAAGCTCAGGAGGACTAGGGAAATCTGCCATGACTTGATTTAAAAACAACTACACTGCTGGTCGCAGTCTTTGCATCCAGATGCCAAGAGGAGAAAGAAAGTGCTGTCTGGGCTTTGCTACGACGCTATTGCTCTAAATCAACTTCTATTTGAGCAGATGACCATAGACTCCTAGACCTTTCGCATATGTGTCTTAAATACTTCTACTGGTCTCTGTAGCTGACTACCAGCTTTTGCATTCCAGGTCTTAAATATTAATAGTCATAGTCTTTAGTTTTTGTTAAAAAGCTATTTTCTCTTTGCCACTGAGCATGGCTTTCCTTTGGCTTGCTGTCTGATGGCTGTCCCTTCACCAGATCTGAGTGCCTATAATTTAAATAAGTGAAAGATGGCGAAACGTTTTCTGTGTTGTGGTTGTTTTAAATATGTCTGCCCAGTAGCCAGCGTCAAAAATTTCCCCCCCGATTCACTGAATGTTAGCACCTGTGGATATCATGTTCTCTGCTTTATTTTTCCCTCCCAAGGAGACATCATGACTTTTCTCTTTCACAGAAATAATGAAATTATTTGGGCTTATCTTTCCTGTTTCAGGAGAACCAAGGGAAAGAATTTTTTAAAAATTTCTTTCAGCTTGTTTTTTGTTTTTTCCTGGGTGACATCAAGAGGGCATTGGGGGGCTTCCCTGGTGGCACAGTGATTGAGAATCCACCTGCCAATGCAGGGGACATAGGTTCGAGCCCTGGTCCGGGAAGATCCCACATGCCGCGGAGCGGCTGGGCCCGTGAGTCATGGCCACTGAGCCTGAGCATCCAGAGCCTGTGCTCCACGACAAGAGAAGCCACCGCAATGAGAAGCCCGTGCACCGCAACGAAGAGTAGCCCCCGCTTGCCACAGCTAGAGAAACCCAACACGCAGCAACGAAGACCCAACGCAGCCAAGAAATAAAAACAAATAAATAAAATTTAATTTAAAAAAGAGGGCACTGTCTCCCTCACTGTCAGTTATCTTCAGACCCAGCTTTCCTTGTGACACAGCCACTTCTCCACCAAAGTAGAACAGACGCTAATGACCACATGCTGCGCCCTCAGCCAGGTATCTGGCAAAGGCCACCCGTAAAACCATCTGTCACCAGGGTGAGACCACAGCCTGCCACTGCTGTAATTTAGGGAGGCACAGATTTTCCAGGCTCCTCTTTTATAAGAGGGCCAATGAGGCCCCTGAGGCCTACAGCAACTGTGGACATAATTACGTGAAAGACTTTGATGGCTTTTCCATTCACACTGGGTGATCTTAGAGCAGGCTAATATGGTGGTTAAAAAACCAAACCTGGAGAGTGAGCTGAGGACAAACAGGGCTGGAACACTCCAACGTAAGCGTTCGATTCTTGATGTATTTTACACGTTTTCATTTTGTTTTAATGAAGGGTCCTAAAGGAATTGTTGGATCCAATACTCAACACATACTGGATACTGGACCAACAAACTGAGCCTTAGTGAAAAAGGAAGAGGAGGGAATGGATATATGATGGGCACTCACAGTTTGCCAACACTGTATAACCATTATTTCATGTAGTTGTCATAATAACATTATGTGATATGTGACATTAATTCACAGTCTTCAGAAAAGCTCAGAGAGGTTGCCGGTGCTACATGAGATCACACAGTAGTGGTAAGGGGCGGAACTGAGACTCAAATCCAGGCTTCTTTTATTCCAGACCTTTTGCCTTTTCTACTACATGCCCAAAGTGAGCTTCAGCAGCAGCTTCAAAGATTATTTTTCTTTAAATGTTATCATTCAACTTGGGTCATTCTCCCCTCCATTCCCATCTACAATTCTCAGGGTTCTGAGAGATAAAAGATAAGGAAAATGCTTTCACCCGACTTGTGAGGCTTCTGCTCTGAAGCCTGGTTACTCCCTCCACTTGGTGGTCTGAGCTGGACAGCCTAGAAGTCGTCTTTCCTTTAAACTTGAGCTGAAAACTCTCAATCTGCTCTCTGTTTTCGGTCCTCTGAGTGGTAGTCTGGCACCGCCAGCTCTCAAGAGGATAGATGGCTCAGAACCCAGAAACCAGAAACCCTCAGGAATGTCCAAAAGTTCCCCATGGTCTAACCCCCACCCATTTCTTCCTCTCTTCACATCTTCTTCCATGTGGTGGAGGAGTAGTCTGTAAAGCCTACATGTTTTTCCTCCTGCTTTTACTCCATCTCCATGAGGGATTACAGAGAAATAGATATGCCACTTCCCATATGACAGTTTTGCAGATAAAAAGAAGATCTAGAAATCTACAGCTTGCCCTGACAATGGTTCCATGACCTCATAATAATAGATGGCAACTCTTTGTGGATTTCAGCATCTTCAAGCTGTTTCTAAGCTTCCCACAGGATGTTGTGCTTGTTTTGTGATATGTCTCTTTCGCTAGGCAGTGAGCTCCATGAGCACAGAATTATTATTTGTTTAATTTTTATTTTATTTTGAAATATAGCTGATTAATTATGTTGTGCTAGTCAGGTGTACAGCAAAGTGATTCAGAATTATTTTGGAAACATTTCTAAAATCTAACATCTCCTGTCGCTTTTGCAACTTGATGTGTGCAAGATCTCAGCATGTCCTGTAAAATCTGTGAGCCTGTTTCCTTACCTGAAGGAGATCAGCCTTATGAAGTGGTTTGTACTTTGCAGAGAGATCTCTCGCTGGCAACATTCCCCAAGTCTGAACATGTGCACAGATCACCTGGCCATCCTGTCAAAAACGCAGAATCTGACTCACTCTGTCTAAAGAGGGCCTGAGAATCTGCATTTCTCGCCAGCTTTCGGGTGCTTGTCCGAGGATCACGCTGTGAATACAGGGTGTCCGTGATTCTTTGTCCCCTCCTGTGAAATGGGTTGTCAACAGCCCTCACCACTCAAATAGGAAGAGTTGTGTGGTTTATAAAATGTTCTTACAATTCCTTCATTGGATTCTTATCACAGACTGTGGAGTAGACAGGGTTACTGTTGTTTTCACCCTTTACTAAACCAGGAACCCAAAGCAAAGAGCATCTCAGTGGCCTGTCCTGTCTCCTTAGTAGCAGAGACAATGCATAAACGTGTTCTTTGGGGTCCTCATCTGATATTCTTTCTGCTATATCACATCAGCCTTCAATCCTATATAGTAATATTGACCTTTAGAATATTATACAAATGATCACATTGAGATGCTGTTGTGGCCATGTGTTCTGAGGTCTTAGACTAAAGTGAACCATTCCCCTCCCAGAAAATGGGGTGTAAAATGTTGTGTGAATTACACAAGCCCATTTTCCTGGGGAAGATCCACAGCTTTAATCAGATCCTCTAAAACGTCAGTGACCAACCAAACAGTTTGAGTGCTGGTCAGAGACTAGTTAAAATGTCCAAAGGAAGGAGAATTTAGAACATGTTTTTTGAAACAAAGAAAACAACCATTTGGCGTCGGATAGCTATGTTTCTCATGAAAGCTTGTCTTTTAACCTGAAGAATCTGGATGTTGGGTTTTGCTCCGTTTGGGGATTTGGGGCTCCACCGGTGAGAAGTGAACAGGATGAGAAGCGCCCAAGAGGGACATGGGCCTTTGGCTACGTGTGTACATTTCTTGCACCTAGGCACCTACCTAGGTCCCCACCACTCCCAGGGCCCAAGAAGGTCCTTAGCAGTTTAGAGATCTTCTAGGCCAGGGGTTGGCTGACTCCTTCTGGAAAAGGCTAGCTAGTGAATATTTTAGGCTTTGCATGCCAGGTGGTGTTAGTGCAAATGATGCCAGCCAGCGTGACCTGAAGGCAACCATAGACTATAAGCCAACCAAAGGGCTCTGTGTTCAGATAACTGGCTGGATTTGGCCGGAGGGTTGAAATATGCTAACTCCTTCCCCCTTTACAAAGGTTTGTGAAGACAAATATTTACTTACCTAGAGGCAGAGAGTTGTTGTTATAACTTTTTTTGTTTGTTTTGTTTTGTTTGGTTGTTTGGGGGGTACGCGGGCCTCTCACTGTTGTGGCCTCTCCCGTTGCGGAACACAGGCTCCGGTCGCGCAGGCTCAGCGGCCATGACTCACGGGCCCAGCCGCTCCGCGGCATGTGGGATCTTCCCGGACCGGAGCACGAACCCGTGTCCCCTGCAACGGCAGGCAGACTCTCCCAACCACTGCGCCACCAGGGAAGCCCTGTCATAACTTTATAAATCCCTATGCTCTTCTTTTAATAGAGGGTGCGAAATGCTCTACAGAGCAGAAAAAAAAAAAAAAAAAGCCATTGCAATTGAACACTAAGGTCAGGTGGGACATCAAAATTTATCTGACCCATCACTTATTTTGCAGATACGGAAAGTTAAGGCCCAGAATAGCGGATTGTTCAAAACAATACACCTTATGAGAGAAGCTTAAAGTTTGGAGTCCCTGTCTTTTAATTATCAAATGTCTTTCGCAGAAAAGGCCGAAGGGAATATGCAAATGTTGAGGTCAGGCCCATTATTTAGAGTGTGAGTTGTTAATACTTACAACTTTGTAAACTTTGCTCTAGTTTTCATTCAGATGCAGGCTGTTAGAAATCATTAAATAATGAAAACCATTAGTGTTGCTAATGTTTTGTAAAACATCCCCTGGAGACACCATAAGCCTCAGCAGAATTCCAGATTTTTGTCCCCAGAGCAGGATGGGAAATTGAAGGAGGCTGATTTCTTCCTTGGGAAAGGTAGTGTCTCTTAAAACTTGCAGCCCAAACCCCTAAATTTCAGAGGCCGGTCATCTGTCGTGCAGACATTTCTGCAACACGTCCCACATCTGCTGCTACTTCTCTTGGGTAAATGTTTGTCATTCTCTCCTGTCTGTCTCACGGCCGCTGCACACCTATGCCATTCTTAATTTGAGCCACTGAAGGAATGTCTGTTGTTAAAAATGCACCTACATGCGATTAAAATAATGTACTGAGTCGGAAGCAAAGTAATTGTCCTACCTCGTCGTATTATAGAAAAGACATTAAAAATGAAAACACAGAAAGCCGCCTATTCTGCTCCTTTTACATACCTAAGAAAAGGACAGAAAACATGCAATAAAGCTGATAAATTCTGTGTTGACCTTTATAAAGGCATTGGATTTCCAGGAAAAGTACTTGTGATTTTTAGAGCTATCACCTCTAGTAAATGGAAAATGAAGTTGCTTGCCTTTCTGAAATGGTACTGTGCTTGCTTGGCTCGAGTGCCGTTGGTTCTGTGAATATCTTCATAGTGGCTTATAATGTTCTGTTCTGTTCCGTTCTGTTCTGTTCTGTTTCCTTAGCCCTTGTTTTAAGATGTCGCAACTTAGGGAACAGAAAGAAAAAATAAATAGGCCTAAAGGACAAGTGAAACGTTATCCCTCTCACCCCCACCCATCCAAGCTATCACAATTTCACATTCTACAATTTACAATCCTTATAAAGAAAAAAATAATAATTTCAATAGTGGGGGGAACTCCTTAAGAAATAGCTAAGCAGATGTCGAAATCACATATTGGAGAGAGAAAAGTCAAGCATAAGAAGGAAGTAGTCTGCCAAGGTTTAAAATAGCAACTGGTGCTCCTGCAGCAGCAATTTTCTTTGAGAAAATCTACCATATGCTTTGTACGAAGTCCATCTGCAAATGTAATGCCCAGATGCTTACAATCCTGTTCCAGAAAAGCTATACTCTGGCTGAATATCTTCTGTGCCCTAGAGAATCGGTAAAGGAATGCCATTTTCTCCTCTTTTTTCTTTCTTGGTGATATTTTTTCATTTTAAAAGTAATAGAAAGATAACTGTAGAAAAACTGTAAACTTCAAGAAAAACTGTAAAGAAGACACAGCAGTCACTCCAAATCTCACTCCCAATCTTATAACCAACAGATAACTCTTTGTTAGTTTCACATAAATATGATCATAATTCCTTTTCCCCTTTGTATAACTTGATAGATAATTCCATTCTTCTTCAAAGCCGTCTGTTTTAATGGTGGCATGATATGGATTGGCGTTTTAGTTATCTTTATGAAAATAAAGTATATATGCATAAGGTTAAAAAAATCAGACTATTACAGAGTTTTGAATAAAAGTACGAATTTTCCTCCTAAGATTTCTTCCTGATAGGCCAACACTGTTAGCATATAATAAGCATTGTTTTCCCAAAATTAGTCTGTGTGTCCACAAGCATAAATATGTGTGTGTGTAAAAAGGGAATCACCGAATACATGCTGTTCTCTACATCTTGATCCTTTTTACTTAATATTTCCTGGAGATCTTTTCGTATACATCTGTCTCAGCCTAGTAACAGCTTCAAAATGTTTCATTTTAAGGTCTGACTATACCTTCAATTTCCCTTTGAAGAGCCTTGAGTCCCTTGAACCCATCCTCTTGCTGTATTCTGACAACCCTGACAAATTAACAGAAGCCAAGAAGTCATATACATGAAGGTCATAGAATATTCATTATTTCCAAAATCTGTTACAGGAGATGTGATAAAGGTAATAAAAATGCAATAACCCTGCTAAATACTTTAAAGCCTTTTGGATCTTTGTGTAGTATTTAATTGAATTTCTCGTTTTGCATTATTTATTTATTTTTAACATACACAAGCAAATCCAGAATTTTCTAAAAGACGGGCAAATAAGGCTGTTTTCTGACCTTGTAAATCAGTGATCCCTACCTTTATGCTTCAGGGAGATTTCTTTGCAGTAATGCAGGTAAAAAGCATCTATTAACTTTGGAAAAATTATTAATTTATATATTTAACAAATGAACCTGTGCCCATCCTTTGAAAATCTCACAGAGCTTTAATGTTTAGAGCAACCGCTAGAGTCATATTCTGTCCCAACTCTCCCCATTCCCAAGTTCTGCTGATCAGAACGTACCACTTTCAATTCTCCTACGTAGTCTCTACCGGTTTTTGTTTTGTTTTTAAACCAGTAACAGGAAGTTTGTTATCCTTAAGTAAGGATTTAATTAATTCAGTATTTTGTGTTTTCTTTGTTATGCCTGTGGACCTCCTGTTTGTGGGGAAGCCAAATAAGGGACTCTAATTACTTTTTGCTTTATTGTTTAATTTCTTTTTGTTTTCCCTGGAGTTAAACATGGTTTCCATTTTTTTTTTTCACTTGCTTCAGGCTTTAGGGATGCCATACTTTTCCCCACACCTTTCAAGAGCATGTGACCCAGTCTGTCAGATTCTCTATCTGATCCTTCTTCTTTAATTCCTCCTTCCTGACACCCTCTGACTTCCTGCCTCAATCTAGGCCAGCAGCCCTTAAGCCTTCTGTGTGGCTGTTTTTTCACAACATAGGTCATCGCCTTAGAAATTTCTAGACTTCTAGCAGGTGTTGGATCCCAATTCCTATTTCCTGGAGTCCGTGCTTTCTCTAGCATGAGTATGGCCTCCTTAGAATACAGCACCTCCTGCAGTGAACAGGAGTGGAGAAGAGGTTATTCTTTGCTGTCTTAAAAAGGTTTCTATTCTATCCTTATACTACGTGATGTGTTTTTAGTGAAGATCCTGTTTCCCCCTTTTTTAAATTTAACTTGGGTCCTCTCTCTCTTGACATATGTTCTTCTATGTAGGATATATATGTGTGTGTGTGTATTTATATGTGTATATATGTATATAAAATATGTATGCATAAATACACACGTGTGTATATATGTATATATATATATATATTTTATAATTTATTATCCTTAATTTTATTTCTGGATCTCCTGTTAGGCAGAGAGCAAATTGTGTAGATTGATTCTCTAATTTTGTTATCATTGCTCTCTTACTTTCCATCTAATTGTCTTTTTTTATTTCTATTCTTTGGAAGATATTCTTAACTTTACCTTCTAATGCTTCTATGTAGCATATATATATATGTGTGTGTGTGTGTGTGTATTTATATGTGTATATATGTATATAAAATATGTATACATAAATACACACATGTGTATATATATTTTATAATTTGTTATCCTTAATTTTATTTCTGGATCTCCAGTTAGGCAGAGAGCAAATTGTGTAGATTGATTCTCTAATTTTGTTATCATTGCTCTCTTACTTTCCATCTAATTGTCTTTTTTTATTTCTATTCTTTGGAAGATATTCTTAACTTTACCTTCTAATGCTTCTACTGAATATGTGATCACACCTATCATAATTTGAATTTCCTAGTGTTCTTCTTATCTGATTGCCCCTTTTCAAGGCATCCTTCTTTTTCTTGTGTGATTCAATATTAACACCTACTTCTCTGAGGTTATTAAATATTCCTTTTTTTTTTTTAAAGATATGCCTTCTGCCCCTAGTCTTGTCTCTCTTTATTTGAATTTTGTCCTCAGTATCTTGGTCTCTGCATTTCATGATGGAGGCTCTCCTCAAATATGCGGTGATCTTTCTGCTCATTCATATTTAAGAATGAGGTGTTAGAAAGGTGATGGCAGAGCTGGTGGGCTGGTGACCTTCACTGAGGTGATTGGGTGGAAAGCTGGCTTTTTCTTGGCAGATTTCAAAATGTCAGCCTCTGAATAGCAGTTTTCTGGGATCTTCCTACTTCTCCTGAGAAGGAGCTTCTAATGTCCCCCAGGGTAGGGGTGTGGGGTAGGTGGGGTCTTGGACACTGGTGTCTGGATTCCCAGCAGGAGCAGAGCCCTTAGGTGGGGCGGTATTCCCATCACTACATACTTGTGTGTTCATTTTCGCTTCTCCCTCTCTCCCTCTTTGTGCCTCACGTCCCCACTTAGTCTTTGAACTCTCCTTTCTTCTGCAAAAGCTAGAGGAGGAAATGTCCTCTGCTTGTACCCTCACCTTTGGAGGAAACTCATGGCTCCAATTCCCGAGGCTTTTGAAGGTTCTGGAAGTTCAGCAGGCTGATCTCTCATTCGTATCTCCTGTGGATACTTACTTTCAGCTTCCCCTGCTTCGCTTGATCGCGTATTTTTCCTCCATGCTCTCTTTATCTTCCAAAAATGAGTTCACATCATTTATATGGTGTTGTTTCCGCTCATTTCTTTGCCCTTATGATTTATGCTTTTCTTTTTCCTAGCTGTCATTTAAGTGTGGTTTCAGGCGAGAATGAAGATAAACACGTGTTCAATCCACTATGTTTTATCATCAGATTTAAATAAATGTAAAATTTTCTTTCTCTTTTGTTATGGTAGCGTTAAGTCCTGAAATAACATAATGGGCTACTTCACATGGGACCCAGGAAAATATATTTGGAGATTTAGCTTGGGAGTTTGTTTCTGGTTTAAAAGATAAGGTTCATTTATACAGAAGAAAAAAAAAAATTAGTTCATTTCATTCATTAGCATATGTCCACAGACATGGCAAAACTTAATGCTTAAAAAAAAATAAAATGACTTCAATGCGACTTGGTTTTACGAATCATCAAACAGAAAAGTATAAGCAGCCTTATTATTCTGTCACCGCTGAGGCTGTACTGTTCCAGATCATAGTTTTTGCACAATGGGAGGTATTTGAGAGTTGCTTTTCCTCCCTGATGGCCCAGCATAGATTGATTCAGAGATAATGTACTGAGGTAGACAGGTTATGTGGTTTCGGGGTGCTGGGAATGTGAGCAAAATTTCTGATTAAAGCCTTTTGAATAATTCTTGCTGGAGGTGCTATATCCCATTTCCTATGAATTGTATATATTTAAAATCTGAAATATGCCAAAGGAAACAATGAAGATTAAAAAAAAACTGATTTCCCGGGAGAAGTAATGTACTTTCAAGCTGTGCTTGGCTCTCTTGGACTGAGACTGTCAGAAAAATCTCTGGCCAGACCACTGCACAGGGTGCCCAGGACAACCTGGTACGGTCACCAGGGCCATTTGGAGCAGCTTGTAAAGTTCTTCATGAGGAATCCTGGGAAAGGAGAGTCAGAAAGAGCTGCGTTTGAGTCCCACGTCTACCATTTATGCTTGTGATGTTGAGGTCACAGATTAGGAACCTCTGTGACCCTCTTCGTTTGAATAATAAAGGTATCTATGCTGTAGAAGGATTTTATAAAGGTGAAATGAAGTCGTGTGTGTGTGTGTGTATGTTCACATAATACTTAATAATGGACTATTTGAGGGACTTCCCTGGCAGTCCATACCTTCCCAATACAAGGGGCATTGGTTCGATCCCTGGTGGGGGAACTTAGATCCCACATGCCGAGGGGCCGTTTGAAATTTTTTCATACCTTCCATTAATCTGAAATCTATATATTAAATAACCATATTGAAGCCACGTAGAATAGAGGTGCCATCACCTGAGAAACTCCTGGTGCCAACAAAATGGTTAATGTGATTATGCTGGTATTTTTGAAGTGTGACACCCAAAGATAGATCTTTAGGTAAGTAAGTAGCCCACACTGAGAGTTAGCTAGGAAGAAATGTTTCCATTTTTAAGAATACGCATCCAATGGCAGATTATAGTTTTCCTTTTAAATATTTGGATTTTGAAGCCATAATGACATTCCTCCTCTCTATAGGCTGATTTTGAAAGTTTTATTCTGGGCAGAATTTGCTCCCTGTAACTCGGTCCTAATACCCATAGTGCACGAAATGACAAACTTCTTACAGGAGACTGATAAGCTCTGTCTGAGAGGACCCGGCTGCCACAGAATTAGTCTGGCAACGCTGATAAAGAGGAACTGCTGTCTCTGAGGTCTGATGGAAAAAGAAGAAAAAAAAAAAAAAAAAAAAAAAAAAAAAAAAAAAGAAAAAATCACTGCCACAACTTTCTTTCTGGAAGACTTGCCTACATGCTGTATTTTTAGTTTTGTCAGAGGAAGTGGGTGTCGATCAAGATATTTTAGGAAAGGCTTAACTTTCCCCAGCTATATTGTGAGCTTTTGAACGTTTCCTGATTCACAAAAATATCCCCAGATTCGTAAGGGAAAAGATCAGTTGGCTTTATCCGGGGCTGCTATTTTATTTTATTTATTTACTTTTGCGAAGAGCATCTTTTAGCTGGTACCTTTGCTCAGAAAGGCCAGGGATGGAGCCTGCTCTGCGGAAACAAGGCTGGAGAAATTGCTGGTTCAGAGTGAAGGGAGAGAGATGCGCTTGGTGCTTGCACATTAAACTGTGCTGTAGAGCGTCTGAGATGTTTGCAGGTACTTTTTAAAATTCCTGCTCTAGATGGACAGTCTACTTGCAACGAGACCTCTCTGGAAATACTTTTCCAAATGGTCACGTGTACTAACATCTAAGTGTCTTCCTAAGAGAAGGTGCTTTTCCCTTCTACTGGAGAGATTTTCAGGGACCATCTCTTTTCAGGCTTTTCTCTCTACACTGCTCCGATGGAATGCTTGAGAATCTCGGGGAGAGCTTAATTTTGAATATAATTTAATGAAAGCCCTGATCAAACTAAACACTTTACGCATAAAACTTTGAGTTAATGGCTTTTTCATTACCTATCCAGGTCCTTCATACATCAGGTTATTTTCAATATCCATCTATTTACACCAGAAAATTGCAATACATGAGGGTTCCTAAATAAAATTTTTCAGTGGAATATGGTATTCTTCTCCTAGGATGATCTTGAAATATTGAGCTGAAGATCAGGAGGAATAGTGATCAGTTACTAATCATGAAGATGAAGCAAAACAGCAAAGCTATGAGTAGGAAATGCAGGTGAGGCATGAATGTTTTAGTGAAGTCACGAGTCACCAAGTCTGAATGCAATTAGAACTGCATAACAAATTTTCCAGTAGGTAGACCTAATTATCCAGGGTGTGAAGTTAAATCAAGTTACTGTTCCACTTTCCCTCTTAGCCTGTGTTCAAACACACCTTAACCTACTTATTCATTATTTCAATGCGTTTTATCATCCTCACCCAAAAAGTAATGGTAGGCAACTAACATTTATCAAACACTTATCGTGTGATATTTGGAACAGACCATGTTTCCTAAAAGTGTCGTCTTCTTTAATTGTGCCAGCAATCTTAAGAAGAATGAGCTATGTTAGTCATGTATATTCTAATGCACCTTTTTATTTATAAGAAGGTAACTTCAAAGAGGTTAAATAACCTGCTCAGAATCACGCAGCAAATCTAGAGAGGCTTAAAGGTAATGACAGGTTGGGAAAGGAGATACAAATTAAATTAATGATCTACCCATTGTATGAAAATTAAAATGATCAGAGTCTTGGCGTATATCCTGAATTAGATTTGTCTTGAGTGACCTTGAACAAGATTCTTAATTTCTCCAAGCCTCAGTTTCCTCACTTGAAAAAGGTGTATTTAAATTCTCTGGTCCCTAAATCCCCTCCAGGTGACAGATCATTTCTCTCAGTGCCGTGGTACTCTCCACCTGTCAGGCACCGCTAAGCATTGCCCAGGTGTGGAATACAGACAGGCACACAAGCATGGCTCTTACAGGAGGAGCTGTTGACCTCCATGAAAAGTAGGGCAATGTCTTCTCAGAATGAATGATGTTGATGGTGCATGACATGAGATGATGAGAGAGCTTCAGTTTTTGATCCAAGATCTGAAACGAGTCCCTTTTCATCAAAGAGAAGGATCAGAGAGTTTAGGGGAGGTGGTGCACATGAGTCTTTCTGCAGGTGGAGATGACAGAAAGCCGAGAAAGTGAGGTGACTATTTTATTGATAGAGGCAATTTTCATCAGTTTGAGGAGTGATGAAAGTAGCTAGTCATTCCATCCCCATTTAGCCCTTTCAGCTCTCACTTTATTGCAAAAGTTTTTTTTTTTTTTTTTCTGGGTCAAATGCCATTGCCGGGGACATCAATTATTTGATTCATCTTGACCTTTGGGCTGGAGATCTACTTGTAAGAAATTTTCACGGATAAACCACAAGGTCCTACTGTATAGCACAGGGAACTATATTCAGTATCCTATGATAAGCCATAATGGAAAAGAATATTAAAAAGAATGTATATATGTATATATATGTATAACTGAATTTCTTCACTGTACAGTAGAAACCAACATTGTAAATCAAATATACTTCAGTTTTTAAAAATCTGGAAAATAAAAGAGGTTTTCTCTGTCAGTCTGGTAACAGAGGGAGCCTCTAAAACCCATGCTATTTAGATTCTGTAACCTTTGATATTCTGAGTTTAGGAGTCATAATAATAACAAGACTTAAGTGTTTGTTCAAGGTGTCTGGCTTATATGGTCAGGAACAGCGAGGAATCCTTAGTCATTCTCTGGCCTGAATTTAGATGAGGGACTATTAGAGCTGAGACTCACGAAACATTTGTCTCGGATCACTTGTAAAGGAACCATTATTCAAAAAGATTTCTCTAAAGAATTATTTTCTCAAAATATTTTATAGCTCATGGACACGTAAGACCTTGACAGTCCCTGGCACAGCCTTCGATACATTTAGTATTTGCTGTTCATGATTTGCTTCCAGATGAAGCCTAGAGGGAGTTGAAATGAATTAGGAATTTGTGGCATATTTTAGGCGCTATCTCCATTTTAGTTGCAGAGAGGCTGCCCGTCCCATTTAGGCAAGACAGCATTCGATTTCTACCCTTGCATTCCGTCGGACATTTACTCTGAAAATGCACGGTTACTGTATTTCTTTCTCTTGCTGAAGTCCTTTCTTTTCCATCTTAATCGTTCAAAGAAAGCAATAGCTATCCTGTTCATAGACTTCGTGTTTATTTGTACCCTTTTCTTTCATTTTCTGAAAGATCAGTATAGCTGACTTTACCTCTCTCTTCTGAGTTACCTCTCTGTTACAATCTCTTAATTTCTCTATCCAACTTGGGGGAATCCATTAAAATCATTGCCTCAAAATTTCTCAAGTCTGGTGGATCTAAAACTGATCGCTTCGGATGTTCATGTCTTAAGTAATTGCTACGAGAGCTTTGGAAATACCCAATCAGCAGCCATGCTGGATGGATCGCACAGGAACTCCTTGGTTTTTGTGGTTATTGTTAATATCTATATATTGTTATTAGTCACCTGGTGGAGAAAGTTCCAGAAAGACTTTCATCTGGTGCAAGTTGGAAGAAAAGGGTTTGAGGACGATGCAGTAGTTCCCTGGGGGTCTGTGGGTTACTCTACCAAAATGTTAGGTCACTAATGCTGCATCTCTGGACATTCAAAGGTCTCTGTGTCTTGGCACTTCCCTGTATGAACTGCTTTGAGTCCCTATTGGATCTTAAGTATTCAAAGAGAAGGGAAAAGTAAACACTCAGCAAATTCACTCTTAAAATTTAAAAAGAGAACATATTTGTATTTTCAGTAAATAAACACTACCAATAAATAGTATAAATGTATATTATATCCATATATACAAAAATAGTGAGACGGAAAAATACACAGGCTGAGACAGAAACAAAAGTAAGTGAGGAGGGCTTCCCTGGTGGCGCAGTGGTTGAGAGTCCGCCTGCCGGTGCAGGGGACACGGGTTCGTGCCCCGGTCCGGGAAGATCCCACGTGCCGCGGAGCGGCTGGGCCCGTGAGCCATGGCCGCTGAGGCTGCGCATCCGGAGCCTGTGCTCCGCAATGGGAGAGGCCACAACAGTGAGAGGCCCGCGTACCGAAAAAAAAAAAAAAAAGTAAGTGAGGAAGAGAGTGACACGTGAGAGGAAAACTCAGTGAAGTGTGACATGAATCCCCTGGTAGACGTTGCAATGGTAGTGGGCCCCTACATCTAGTAGCCTCTGGCCACAAGCACTCTGCTCAGCTGGTACTGTCCTTTGAAACGAGTGAAATTTGTTCACAGGAATTTTAGGAAGATTGAAATACTTAATAGAAGTGAAGTAGTTAGAGTAATGCCTGGCACGTGGAAAGTGCTGTGTGGTTTTGGTTGTTAGTGGTGGTGTTAGCTCTCCAGAAGGGTTTATTTCCCATCCAGATGGTTTTGTATGCATGCGTGCGTGGACATACTAAACACTGCAAGTCACTTTCACACAATAGGTAACCTCACCCTTCTTTATTCTGCTCAGTTAGCAAGGCTGCCTTGTAAGACAATGCTTGGAAATTACATGTGGGACCGGGGTTTCTTCTGAGCCTGTTTTTTGTTTTTAATATACATTTAACTTTTGGACTAAGTCTAAGGAAATATTTAGTGAGGACAAAAAAAAACACATTATTTTGAGTAACTGGGTTAGTAGATCCTTGTACCTTTCAACAGAATATAGAATGTGCTCAGTCTAAGGCCATGCTCATAACTAACATAAACATGTCTAGATACCTGAGGCCTTGCAGTTCTAAGTGCGTCTGTGTTTCATATTCTACTTACGCTTTTCCCATAGATTTCTTGACTGTACCATGTTAAAGGAACTCACGTGTGTAACCTGGATGTTACTCTGAAGGTACTCAGTCAATGTGAATTGCCTACCCCTTTCTTTTTCTCCGAGGTAGAAATTAAAGTCAGAAAAGACATTTTTTTTAACGTTCAGCGACAGGGATTGTATAAACTCAATGTGCTAAGTTCACTAATTACAATAGACATTTAATTGCCTTTTTATTATATTCACAATATAATTAAATATTATGCTTTAGGCCATACGATTTATAGAAGGGCAATAATCACCCCTTTTTAATTTTTTTCCTCACACTTTTGAAAAGCTTTTAGA
Organism: Neophocaena asiaeorientalis asiaeorientalis; assembly: GCF_003031525.2. Classification (NCBI taxonomy): domain Eukaryota; kingdom Metazoa; phylum Chordata; class Mammalia; order Artiodactyla; family Phocoenidae; genus Neophocaena; species Neophocaena asiaeorientalis. The sequence continues at coordinate 3,495,482 of NW_020172982.1, read as the reverse complement.
AGAAAGTAAATCTATTTCTCCATATGCTGTGTAGACGTGTTTCTGAATACAAACATTTGAACAATTTGGGGCTTATGATCCTTGAGGTAAAAAGCAATTTGTCTTGCATAATCTGCTTGATATTTTTTTTAATTGAAGTCTAGTTGATTTACAATGTTATGTTAGTTTCAGGTGTACAGCAAAAAAAATATATCTATTTTTTTCAGATTCTTTTCCCTTATAGGTTATTACAGAACATCAGGTATAGTGCTCTGTGCTATATAGTAGGTCCTTGTTGGTTATCAATTTTATATATAGTAGTGTGTATCTGTTAATCTCAAACTCCTATTTATCCCTCCCCCCCGCCCCCCGCTTTCCACTTTGGTAACCGTAAGTTTGTTTTCTATGCCTGTGAGTTGGTTTCTGTTTTGTATATAAGTTCATTTGTATCATTGTTTTAGATTCCACATATAAGTGATATCATATGATATTTGTCTTTGTCTGGCTTGCTTCAGCTAGTATGATAATCTGTAGGTCCGTCCATGTTGCTGCAAATGGCATTATTTCATTCTTTTTTATGACTAAGTAATATTCCATGGTATATACCACATCTTGTTTATCCATTCATCTATGGATGGACATTTAGGTTGCTTCCATGTCTTGGTTATTGTGACTAGTGCTGTTATGAACATTGGGGTGAATCTAACTTTTTTTTGTTGTTGTTGCGGTACACGGGCCTCTCACTGTTGTGGCCTCTCCCGTTGCGGAGCACAGGCTCCGGACGTGCAGGCTCAGCGGCCATGGCTCACGGGCCCAGCCGCTCCGCGGCATGTGGGATCTTCCCGGACCGGGGCACGAACCCGCGTCCCCCGCATCGGCAGGCGGACTCTCAACCACTGCGCCACCAGGGAAGCCCTGAATGTATCTTTTTGAATTATGGTTTTCCCTGGATATATGCCTAGGAGTGGGGCTGCAGGATCATATGGTGGCTCTTTGTTTCACAGAGAATAGAATATTTGAATGTTTCTGTCCTGAAACACGCAGTGATGGTTAATGACACTGATGTTGGTGGCTTTCACTGGTGCTGAGTACGTAATGTGTGTGGGTGTTTAATCCCCAGGCCGTTTCCCGTGTCCCAGCCATGACTCTGGCTGATCTTTTTCTGCTCCAGGCCAAATCGTATACCTCTGTACACGTCAGCCATCAGATCCTCACTTCCTGAGTCTTGCTAACAGAATCTTCTTTTCCAACCTGGTTCTGTGTAGGGAAGATTGAGTTCTGCCTAAGGAAACAAGCTAGGTTTGTTGTCCTTAGAAAAACAGGGATATTAATAGTATCTGGTCCACATATAGTAATGTTCCAGACCATGTGCCAGACAGTCATTTTGTTTTATTAAAATAATCTTTTCATCACAGTATTTTTCCTTGAGTCTGCTGACTGTTTATAAAACACTTAGCCACAAGTGGCTTATTGATTTTGGTAAAAACTGATTCACACCACGGACAACCGAGAGTTTATATTTGATTTTTAAATTTTATTTTTAATTAAATTATAAAAACGATACTCTTTTTTACTGTGAGAAGTCAGAAACATTAAAGAAGACATAGGATGTGATTTTTCTGCCTCATTTGAGATGGGTATACATATATTTTTTTCTTGATTGTAGATTTGCTTGTCATGAGCCCTGCCTTGAATCAAAACTGTTTCTCTGCATCTTTCAAGAGCTGGCAGTGAGAGCTTGCCTGATTGACTATGGAGAGCTTCAGTGTTTAGATTACCCTGTGAGATGAAAAGGAAATGGAAAGGCTTGTTTGATTTCTGAAGTCAACCATCGCCACCCCCAGCTCAGGTTCTCGGCATCTCTGTGGGTAGGGAAAGAGTGAAGTAGTTGGGAGGAGCTTTGAAGAGGGATGGATAAGTGTGTTGAGGCAAAAAAAGTTTAATTTTAGTGAGAAATGCTTCTGTAAAAGCCAATAAACAGAAATGCTTCCAGCAGCTATTACTCAGCCATCAAAAAGAATGAAATAATGCCATCGGCAGCAACATGGATGAACCTGGAGATTATCATACTAGGTGCAGTAAGTCCGAAAGAGAAAGACAAATACTATATAATGTCCCATGTATGTGGAATCTAAAATATGACACGAATCAACATATCTATGAAACAAAAACAGACTCACTGATATAGAGAACAGACTCATGGTTGCCAAAGGGGAGGGGAGTTAGGGGAGCGATGGATTGGGAGTTTGGGATTAGCAGGTGCAAACTATTATATATAGGATGGATAAACAACAAGGTCCTACTGTAGAGCACAGGGAAGTATATTCAATATCCTGTGACAAACCATAATGGAAAAGAATATGAAAAAGAATGTATATATGTATAACTGAATCACTTTGCTGTATAGCAGAAATTAACACAGCATTGGAAATCAACTATACTTCAATAAAATTAAAAAAGAAAATGCTTCCAGTGGGAGGCGTATCTCAGGAGCCATAAACAAGAACCTGAGAAAAGTGTGCGTCACCATTCTTAAATGAGGGGCACTGATTGTCTTTCTTCCTAACTTAGGAGCTTTTAAATTTTTTAATGTTTGCATTGAGTGTGTAAGTCATACGTGGCTAAAATTTCTAAAGGTATTTTGTCAGTTTGTTACTGCTGTTTAACGAACCATCCCATTGACTTAAAACAGCCGTGACTTATTATCTCTATTCTTGGACACATGCTGCCTGTTGGCTGGGGTTCAGCTGATCTAGGCGTGGCTCAACTGGGTGGGTTGGCTTCAGGTTGTGATCGAGGGGCAGCCCTGCTTCTCTTTATGGGTGTTAATCCCACTGAGTCATCTCTGTTCCGCATGTCTCTCATTCTCCTTGGACCAAGAGGCTTGCCAGGGCAGGTTTTTTTGTTGTTGTTGTTGTTGGAGTGTAGTTGATTTACAATGGTGTGTTAGTTTCTGCTGTACAGCAAAGTGAATCAGTTATACATATATCCACTATTTTTTAGATTCTTTTCCCTTATACGTCATTCTTATAGGTCATTACAGAGTATTGAGTAGAGTTCCCTGTGCTATACGGTAGGTCCTTATTAGTTATCTATTTTATATATAGCTGTGTATATGTCATTGTCATACCAGAGGCATAAGAGAGCTAGGCTGAAATATGGCACACTTCATCCTATTAATTCAAATTGATCCCAAGCCCAATAGAAGGCAGGGGTCGAAATCTAATATGCCCATTGAAGGAAGAACAGCATAGTTACATGGCAAAGGGCATGAATATGGGAGGGTTAAAAATTGGGGACCAAAAGAAGATATACATATTGCCAAGAAACACATGAAAGGATGCTCAACATCACTAATCATTAGAAGAATGCAAGTCAAAACTACAATGAGGTATCACCTCACACCAATCAGAATGGCCATCATCAAAATACCTACAAACAATAAATGCTGGAGAGGGTGTGGAGAAAAGGGAACACTCTTGCACTGTTGGTGGGAATGTAAATTGATACAGCCACTGTGGAGAACAGTATGGAGGTTCCTTAAAAAGCTAAAAATAGAACTACCATATGACCTAGCAATCCCACTACTGGGCATATACCCTGAGAAAACCATAATTCCAAAAGACCCATGTACCACAATGTTCATTGCAGCACTACTTACAATAGCCAGGACATGGAAGCAATCTAAGTGTCCATCAACAGATGAATGGATAAAGAAGATGTGGCACATATATATATATACAATGGAGTATTACTCAGCCATAAAAAGAGTTGAAATTGAGTTATTTGTAGTGAGGTGGATGGACCTAGAGTCTGTCATACAGAGTGAAGTAAGTCAGAAAGAGAAAGACAAATACCGTATGCTAACACATATATATGGAATCTAAGAAAAAAAAAAATGTCATGAGGAACCTAGGGGTAAGACGGGAATAAAGACACAGACCTACTAGCGAATGGACTTGAGGATATGGGGAGGGGGAAGGGTAAGCTGTGGCAAAGTGAGAGAGTGGCATGGACATATATACACTACCAAATGTAAAATAGATAGCTAGTGGGAAGCAGTCGCATAGCACAGGGAGATCAGCTTGGTGTGCTGATCTAGAGGGGTGTCCACCTAGAGGGGTGGGATAGGGAGGGTGGGAGGGAGGGAGACGCAAGAGGGAAGAGATATGGGGATATATGTATAGCTGATTCACTTTGTTATACAGCAGAAACTAACACACCATTGTAAAACAATTATACTCCAATAAAGATGTGAAAAAATAATTGGGCACCAATGATGCAATCTACAGTGGGGGATCTGTATGGTCAACGTCACAGACATAATGAACCTAAGTGCAGAGTCCATGGAATGTCTCAAATGATTCTTCTTTCCCTGCTTGATTATTTCTTCCCTATGCTCAGAATACTTTCTATTCAGAAGTCAACTGAGGTATGTCCACTTCCGTGGTACTGGGATAATCCGCAAAAAAGGATGCTTTGCCCATCTCTGCTCACCATCTTGCCCCAGTGGGCGGAAAAGAGAGAGGTGTTTGGGGAGGATGTGGACTAGAGGGAAGGAACTTATGCAAATTTTGCAAATATTTATTAAAGAAAGAAAATAAATTCAGGCTGATGTGATGAAAATGAGTTCCTGACAGAGATCAAAAAAGGGTTTGGAGTCAGAGTGGATTATCAAAATACAAATATTTCAAATAAAACAGGTTGTTGCAATTGCATACAGAAGCTATTCCCTCAGAGCCTACTGGGGACATTTTCTAGTTTACATAATGTAATTAAAGTCAAGCCTGATGAATTCAAATTTATCCCAAAGACATTATTGGCAGCATGATCCCATGTGGTGAAAAGACTGAGGAAGTAGCATGTTTGGGGGCCAAGGGAGAATTAGAAAAATCATATCTAAAGTTCACAGCAATTGTTTGCAAGGATTCCTCTGCAGCTCGTATGGGAAGGGAGCTGGAAAGCCTTCTGAATCTGGTCTTTAAATCCAAGTGCATTCATGGACAGAAGAAGAAACCTTCAGTATCTGCCCAAAAGGGTAGTAAATATGCCTTTCTCATGGAGTTCTCAGAGCTGTAAGGGATAATGTTTCTTTTTGCTTTGTATAATTATGATTTGTAAATATCCTTTTCATAATTTCACTTTATTTTCCCTTTTATGGTAATTTCTGATGCTCCATTTAGAAATTATATTTCCAGAAGTTCAATTAAAGCTTGTTATTTCAGTTACCTGCACATCACATCAAATTCCTTAGGTAAGGTAAAATGCTAAACATCAATTTAAAAAATGAGAAAGGGATAAGAAGAGAAATTCTCACACACACACACACACACATGCACACACACATTGTTTTTCACAGAAAACATTAACCTATCTTGATAAAATAAATGCAAATGACAGTGAAATGCCAATCGTAATCTTTGTGGTGGGATACATACACACACATACACACAAGCAGACACACACCCACATATATTCCCTTTTTTAAAGTGAATAGTCAACGCTGGTGATGATGGAGTGAAAATAGACACATACGGTGCTGATGTTATTGTAAATCAGTACAGTCCGTTTGAGAACACAATTGAGCGCTACGTACTGAAATTCTTTGCAGCAATTTTACCTTTTACCCCAGTAGTCATATTTCTAGGACTTTATTTAAGGAAACAGTGAGTAATAAGCACAAAAACTAATGGAAGAGGATGTCCATTGCCATCCCATTTATAATAATGAAAACTTGAAAACCATGTAACTGTCCAAAAATAGAAGAATATTTAAATAGGCCCACTCATGACAGAGGAGTTCAACAATTAAGATTATATTTTGCAGAATCTAATGACATGGGGAGGACGTTGATTAGTATAATATTAAACAAAATTTCAGAATACAAAGAAATAGTATAAAATATTTAATATGTACGTAATATATATTGTCAATATAAGCTATAAAGTTGACTAGCTGAAAGGAACTAGTACTCTTAAAACATTCATATATGGGATTATAGATGCTTATTTTCTTCTTTACTTTTTTTCTGAATTTTTCAAATTCTTTAACAGGAGTAAAATTATTATTAATTTTCCCAAATTGTATAATTAGCGAAAAGTGTTACCGTTAAAAAATGAGCTGTAGAAAGAAATGTACACTATTTTTAGCTAGGTAATCCAAAAATATACTCTAGAATCACATTCTTGTATCAATAAGAAAATGATTTATGATTCCCCTGTCATTAAGAACCTCAAGTATTTCAGTATAAAAGCAATTTCTGGAGACACCAAAACAGAAAACATATAGGGAGGAAGAAAAGATGCACAAATAACCAAAACGGTCATGATAAAATTGTAGAAGACAAATTTGGAAATCAGATAACATATAAGGTCCCGTTTGCTAAAGGCCACAGCCAGAGGTACAAACTTCAGATAGGTGCAAATAGGTTCATTGAGAGTTTAGAGTATTTTAGAGATAGTAGGGTCATGAAAGCAATTCACGTGCCCTCCTTCCCCCGTTTTTTTAAGTAAGAAGGAACAGTCTTCCTTTACCCTAACATTCTGATGAGCTTGGGAAGTACCAGATGTTGCAGGTGCCAATAATGAATACTCCATGCTGCTTTAAGGAGCAGTGCCAATTCTTTCTGAAAATACTAAGCGACCCTGCACGAAAACGTTAACGTAAAAGGAAACACAGGTGAAACAGAAGCAAACGGTATGCGAAAGCCAGCCCTTAGCCAGAGGAATTTACTCAGCTTTCAACAAACTCTTTATGCTTTTGACTGTTTCCTGCGTCTAGAATCACCCCTTATGCGATGAAACTGGCTTGCACCCCCTTGCAAGAGCCAACCGTGCACATCTCATTGGAAGCTCTGTTGGTTGTATCGATGCCATGAAATGGGTGCCTTGGTGGGAGTGTTTAAACCATGGAGAGTGGCTAATGCTACAAATCAAGGCTTTGTTTCACTGGAGAGTCAGCTGTTACATATTTCCCAGCATACCCCTGGCCTCCATCTGTCCCCTCTGTTTCAGATCCTTTGTTCAACTGTCTGTGTTATTTTTATTTCCTTGTTTCAAAGGTACCACGAAGATCTTAACCAAATCTCTTAATGCTCCCCCTTCACTGGGCATCTTCAAAGTTCCCCAAGTGCTCATATCAATGACAGGTCCTGGACTGGAAACATCAAAATCCTACATGATTCCTAATCATATCCACTTCATCAGTGATAGCAGCACCATCATCATCTGTCCAGCTAGTCAGCAGAATCTCTTCAATATTTTCTAATCAATCCACTCCATTCCAGCTCTGAACCTACCAGAATATCTTTCCTGGGAATTGCTATTTCTTTTTCATAAGCCTTTGGGCGTTGTGAGACCATGGAATTGAGTCGCTACTTCCTAGTTCCCCTTTCTTGCTTCCATCAGAGGGTCCCCACTGGCTTCTCTTTTTAAACGTGTTACTTCTTGTTGACCCTTGTTTGGAACAGAGAAACTCACTTTGGGGAGGAGAAGACTAGAGAAGCCTGAAATGGCCAGGCATGGAAGCACAAAATAGTAAATTTCTCTTTCATGTTCATGTAACTCTTTTAAATTTGCAGAAATTAAAATGATGTTATTAAAATGATGGATAATAATGATGATAGCAGCTATTTATTTAGCACCTATATAAGCCAGCTGTTCAAAACCCAAAAGCAAAGTAGAGATTATCATCCCAGTTTTACAGATGACGAAATGGAATCTCCAAAGGTTAAGTAACTTTCATGGGGTCACACAGCTGTTGGATGGCAATGCTTGGATTGAATCCTAGGTCAGGATTGCTCCAAAGTCATGCTTTTTCTATTATAACATTATGTCTTGCCAAAGCCTGAGGGACCCATCGCCCCTGGTTTTTGTAACCATCTTACTTTAAGTCCATTAGAAATTTAAGATTCATTTGATTTTTATTTTCTAACCATATCATATAGCTAACTCCAGCTTTCAACCTCATGTTTACCCAATCCAATTCTTTTGTGTGTGTATGTGTGTGCTTAGCATTTATTTTTTTCCACTTCTCTTTTCTTTAGAATATGATTTAATAAAAAGTATACAGTTCTTAAGTCTAAAGTTCGATTAGTTTGGCAAATGTACCCATGTGACCACCACATTAATTAAGATATATAGAATTTCTACACCTGAACTCTATAAAACCATATTTAGGAATAAAGCGATTTATAGGACTTTTGTAGTTAAATAATAAAAAGTAAGTACCTCAAATTTGGCAATATCTGTCCAGCACTGTCCAGATGACTGGGACTCTAAAATTTTTTTTTTTTTTTTGCGGTACGCGGGCCTCTCACTATTGTGGCCTCTCCCGTTGCGGAGCACAGGCTCCGGACGCACAGGCTCAGCGGCCATGGCTCACGGGCCCAGCATGTGGGATCTTCCCGGACCGGGGCACAAACCCATGTCCCCTGCATCTGCAGGCGGACTCTGAAACCACTGCACCACCAGGGAAGCCCTAGGGACTCTAAATTTTAATGACATAAATATCAAGGACATACAATGGAAGTTTTGTTGAGGAGCTCCTAGTGGCCTGGATAAACCCTTAAGCCTTCCCATCTCCCTATCCTCTGATGTTATGTTTCCTAAGAACAACAAATTATCTAATATTTCCGTTCCTCAGATTAAATAATATCAGGAAATGGAGATGATCTTAGATAGGGAACAGTGGGATATCAGTCACTGGAAAAAGAAGTTTCCCATCTTAAAATGATAAATTACTATTTGGGGTATAAACAACGCAAAACAACAAACACAACAACTTCTCATGGCAAAAATTCCATTCTCAAATATGTCTTTACTCTCTTTTCCAGAGATTCATCAGGGAAAATGTACAGATGTCCAGACACATGGTCAATGGTGACTCTTCTTCCTCTTGTGTTCCTTCATTCACTCCTTCATTTACCCATCTAAAAACATCTTTGCAGACTCACTGTGGACATTATCGTGGGAGCCAGGAGCACAGACATGAGTAAGATAACCGTAGATGCCAACATTCTGCCCTCAGGCAATGCACCGGTCCAGTGAAGGAGGGCACACAAGCATAGATGCACCACACACTGTGATCAAAGCCTCAAGAAAACTGTGTTTAGGTTGAAATAGATGGAGAAAGTTGCAAGTTCCTATCTCTTCCCTGGGAAAAGGGTAGTAAAGAAAGACTTTCTTTAGAGTTTCATTCCATAAGGTGACCTTGCTGGGTTTGGGCAAACCTGTTAATTACGCGTCGATTCTGCTTCCTTAAATAGAGATAAAGAGGAAATAGAAGGTAGCAAGAAAATAATTAGTACTTTAAGAATAAGTTCTTATTAATTAGCACCTTCCTTTTTTGTATATTTAATCATAGTGTGTCACTCTTTTCTGAATGCTCAATTCTGGTTATAAAATGGGTCATGACTCTATCTTCAAGAAGGTCCTTCATCTTTGCCCATAACCAGAATGCAGGCATAGGTCACAAGGCATGAATGGCCCTGGGGGTTGTCTCAGCCGCCTCAGGGGCTCCATAGCCCACTAAGATATCTCCCTTTGAGACCCTCTATTACATGCAGCAAGGCTAGAAATGAGAGACAAGTATATGTTCGTATAATCCTCTTATGCTTAGAATGTACTTATGTGGATAGTTAGAACAAACTGTAATAATGTAAAAATTCAAGTGTTCTTTTCCTTGTCGGCTAGAATTTATGGTAAAGGGCTAGTCCATTGGATATTCAGTGGGTGTTCATAGTGATATAAAGCTATCATTTACACTTTTGTGCCCTAACCCAGCATTATAGAGTCCACTTCTTCCTAAAACACGTGTGTATCTTCAGCCTTGTTTAAAGGTGGCTGTCTCACAGTGTCCTAGCATTCCCCTAAGAAGTGTGATTACTGTAAGGCTCTCAACGGATCACATTTCCATTTCAATTTAGGCTTAGACACAAGTGCTTGTGGTGTGCGTATGTGTGTGGGGGGATGTTTGTACGCAGGCTCTAGCCACGTTTCATGAACAACAACAAAAAAGATTGGATGTGAAAAGATCTTATATTTGATAGCTACATTAAATGTGGTCATTGAGCCCACAACTTGAATCAAGCATTGGATTAGATAAGATTTATATTAATAGAACTTCATCTGGCTGTCCTGTTTACCCATAACCACAAATCCTTTCAAGTACATTGGTTCAACTCCAGACAGTTTTTCTAGTACATACAATTTTAACTATGTGTTCTTGACTTCAAGGGTCTCCGGTACTTTATCCTGCCTTCTAACTTGTTTTATCCTTCCATTCCACCTTTGCTCCATTTAATACACCTTCTTTCAAATTCCATCTATTCTAAATTACTTGTCTTGACCTCATTATTTATTTATCTGTTATCCTTCATCCTCTAACGGACTTTCCATAGTGGTTTAATAAGACTTTCTCTGTTCTCCTGCAGGATCTCTGGTGAGATTTGCATCTTATAGCAAATCTGGTAGATCTATTGTGAACCATCAGAAATTGAGATAACAGAGAGAATCAATGAATCCATGTTACTCGTGGCCAGTAATATGCCCAAACTCAAACTCATCTCTAGAAAGGGTGCTAACGGTGCCTTGATACATGGGCCAGAGTCATGATTTGGAGTTCTAACACTTCAGTAGGCATGTCACTCATTCACAACAGATAGGAAGTCATCTAGTTGACAAAGTTCAATGTTCTTCATCACTCTAGTAATAAAAGAGGCTTGATTATCAGGAAAACAATACATAAAAACATAAGGAGAACAGGCTACATATCAACCCTAGGAGTCAAAAGCCTTCACTCTTATTGTTCACAAGCACATCTTCACAAAATGTTGGTGGAAAATAAAGGTTGGAAGAGAATAGCTCTTTGTTCTGGAGACCTAGAAGCTATTGTCATTTTTCTAGAAACCATTATTATCATCCCATAACTACTCTTAGTTCACTTCCTGAATACCCTTGATTCCCTCCAGCCTGACTGTTGCTTTCCTTCTTTTCTAGACCACTGTGTTTCTCTTCTTCACGATGCTGCCATTTTCTCTTCTTTAGGAGAAATAGTCAAAAGGCTAGAGTACAGAACTTGACCATGACGGCCCCTAGTGTCAGTCTAACGGAATCTCTTCCAATTAACTAAGGGAGTGATAAGAGATTATTACTATTGGAGGAACAGAGACTTATTAAAGTTACCTCAAGGCGAAAAACGAAATCATTTGAAAGGTGCCCGTGAGAAGAAACCATTGAATAACCAAATCCTACCCTATAAGAATGAGCCTCTCTTTCCATCCAACATACAGCTTGCCTGCTCTCTTTCTGTCTCTCTGCCTCGTCCCCTCTTTTCCACCTTCCTGGGCTTATCCACCTTGCACTGGACTCCGTAAGGCCTAAGTTTATATGAACTCCTAGTTCCAGGGTCCATCACCAATTGACAAGTTCCTTCTCCATCTCTTAGTTTGTTTTCAAGGACAAACAGGATTGTCTTGGTTCATTTTTTCAAGCTGAGCCGTACAAGTCATAGGTCTCAGAAAATCCTATTCAGAGGCCACCGTAATCAAATCAGTCACGTCCAGGGGTGAGTAAGACCTGCATATTTCATATGGAAAAGGAACTTCCCCAGAGAGGAGGATGGCTTGGCAACCACCTTGAAATATGTCCAAATTCCCTATATTTCCCATCAAGATTGACGCCTTGCTTATATTTCCAGGAAAGTTAAGACAGTGAAATCTCACGTACTCACATTACATATATATGTATTGTGTAGCTGCTGTACATACATAACATTTAGGAAATGGCTGCATTTATTTCTCAGAAATAAATGCAATAACCCGCTGATCTTTGGAAAATACTACTGTGATTAGACAGACACTCATTTTTGAAACTTTATGGAAGAAACGAGACACTCGTGGCCACTGCAGATCCTTGAGGCCACCATAGGTAATGACAGTCTCAGAATGCTCTTTACTGCTTGAGGATCTTCAAAAACAGGGTCACCCGTAATGTGAGAGATGTTACTTAGGAAATTTGAAGGCAGGAGAGGAGTAAACAATTTTACAAATTGGGCATGTGAGCCAGAGATGTAGAATTATACTACAGCTGGCAGATAAAAATAAAAACTTGTGGTATACACCTCAAAGTTTCACGTTTTCTATTTTCTTCCGCGTGTCACATATGCATGTATACATTATGCATATACAATAGGTAATTATATTACAGACTCCCATCTAGCCAACACACTGACTCCATCATCTGAAGGCTAATCTGGGTCAATTGTCAAACAATCAACCGTTCAGTTTTCATTCTTGTGTTCAATGCTCAGCTCCCGTGACAGCTGAAAAAGCTGACTTACCCTGAAACTGGCTGAATTGGTGATTCTCAACCAGACAAGCCCAGCCATGCAAAACGTCCTTTTTTTTTTTTTCCTTGTCTACTACGTTTCATTGGATGACATGTAGACAGAAAACCCAAGCAAGGAAAAGCGGGAATTATGTCAGAGATTTAGGGCATTTCTGCATATGCTTATCTCAGAGTTGCATGGTTATATGAGTGCTTTATTTCCACACAATACTTAGTAGGTCACTATTCTAGTACCTGTTGAATCAATAAGCATACAGTCCATCCCTTTCCTGATTAAACCCTTTGTGGTTTTCTACATCCTTGCCGCAGGGTCATGACTGCCTCCAAGGTACCTGCCGTCCCTCATTCTGTACCACTTTCCTCTGCCTCTCTTACCTCCTGTCCCCATGCTCCTTTTTTCTTCTGGGCCTTTGCACCTGCTGTGAACTATGCCTGGGATACTTGTCCTTTATTTTTCTTTAATTTGAAATTCTCCATACTCTTCAACGTAGACGTCATGTTCTCCAGAGTCCTCTCCAGCCTCTCTTTCTGCCCATCGGAGGTTCAGGGGGTCTTATTGCTGACAGTTTCTTTAGAGCAGACTCTCCACACAGCTTTTACTAAGGTGAAATATATATATATATATTTTGGTTTTTTCCCCTCCAGAAAAACTGGTCTGGTTATTTAACTAATGCAACATTATTTTCAAAGATATGTGATGTATATTTTAGGTACTAAAGTGCATGATAAATTACTCACTTTAAAAGGATCTCTCAAGCAATTTTATACTTCAAAATTATGCAAGTTCCTTAAAGCTAATGGATTTCTTCATGCTCAGATTAATTAGGGTCTTTTTCTCCTCTAGTTTTTTTTTTTCTTGTTCCTTTTTATTGAAGGTGAAGAGAAAACTTTCCACTACCTAGAAACCCTTGTGAAACTTTTATTGTCTTTTTTAAAAATAATGACACCTTCTAGAAAAGACAAAATGCTGAGTGATTACCTTTCTTGAAAAGAAAGAGGAGAGCATCATGATTGAGTATCTCCTGGCAGACCTGACAGCTCTGAGCCATCACTCTTACTCAGACAGAGTACACGGACCGGGGCATTCATTTAAATTCTCAGCTTTCCTTTCTTCCCATTAATTCCTAAATCAACAAGTCTCTGGAGAAAAGGTGGGTTTTCTTTCTCAATTATCCAGTGATTTCAAGGGCTTCTTGGGGCATCAGCATACTGTCTTCTTTGGGAAATTAGTTTTCCTTGCCTTTAGGTACTTGGGACTTAAGTTTATACCACCAAGTATATACTGAGTACTTCCTCAATGACAGTGTCACAGGATGGGTTCTCCGGGAAACAGACAGAGATGAAGGTTAGCAGGTAGAGTGTTTATCTGGGAGCACTCTGGCTTGGCTCCGTGGGAGGGAGAAGAGGAATTCGACTAGAGAGAAAAAGAAGTTGAGCTGGGATGCACGTCCAAAGACAGCTTTGGATGCTCTAGCACTTAAATGGCCCCACTCCACCGAATTGTCCCAAATTGGTCTGAGATGGCCAGGACGTTTATTTCCACATTGATCACTGATGCGGTCCACCACAGGGGGAGAAAGCTTAGCAACGCAGCTCCCAGCATCTGAGACAACACCTGAAGAGGCTGGCAGGTGAAGGCCTTCTGTCTGAAGCATTCCTAGCAGCTGAGCAACAATTCTCATTTTAGGGAGATCTGGGAGGTGTGTCATGGGCAGGCGTTATAAGAACACTCAGTGGCAATAAAATAAACGAGACGTATTAATTCTTCCAAATGAGATTTCACATTATAAACAGGAAGACATACCAAGGAACTTTATCAAGGGATAAATCACGTTTCTCTCAAGGCATAAAAAAAGTTAGTCACTAATTATGAACTTGGCAACCATCCTAGAGAAGGCTCATCCTTGCTGGTCAATTAATGACTTAGTGATCAAACTGTGCAGTACTTTGTGCATTTTGGATTTTTAAAGTTTTTTTTTATTATGTATTATATCAGATCTACCACTGTAGGAGTGGAGATTAAGGGTTTATGTTGTTTTGTATTTCATAATATTTCTTCAGATAAATCTCTCCTATAAAACAAACAAAGAAAGAAAACGATTAAGGATGACAGATAATCGAAAACAAACTTATGGTTACCAAAGGGGAAACGTGGGCTTGGGGGGGTGGCGGGGATAACTCGGGAGTTTGGGATTAACGTACACACACTACTGTATATAAAATAGATAAACAACAAGGACCTACTGTACAGTGCAGGGAACTATACTCGATACTCTGTAATAACCTATATGGGAAAAGGTCTAAAAAAGAGTAGATATATGTGTGTGTATAACTGATTCACTTTTGCTATACAGCAGAAACAAACACAACATTTAAATCAACTATAATCCAATAAATTTTTTTTAAAAGTTCTCATTACAAGAAAAAAAGATTCTGTAACTATATATGGTGACAGATATTAACTAGATTTATTGTGGTGATCATCTCACAATATATACAAATATCAAACCACTATGTTGTACACCTGAACTAATACAATGTTATGTCAATTATATCTCAATGAAAAAAAAAAAAAAAGATGAGCAGCATTTCAGTAGGTTAAAAAGGTATGAAGAAGGGCCTGCCAGATGCAGGGGAGATGGTGATACCAGACAGAGAGGAATATGAGTTGGTAGATAAAGGTAGAAATTTGATCACAAGATAGAGAAGGGTAGAGAGAGTGGTGGAAGGGAAGAACAGATTGGAACAGCTGAATGCAGTAGCAGAGACCCTCGAATAAAATCCTAAAGATATCGGAAAATGCAAAAGAAGGGAAAAAGAAAATGTTTCATAAGAAGGAACGAAACTGGGTCATTTGCAGAGACGTGGATGGACCTAAAGACGGTCATACAGGGTGAAGTAAGTCAGAAAGAGAAAAACAAATATTGTATGTTAACACATATATGTGGAATCTAGGAAAATGGTACAGATGAACCTACTTGCAAAGCAGAAATAGACATAGAGAACAAAGGGGGGAGAGGGGGTGGGATGAATTGGGAGATTGGGATTGACATATATACACTACTATGTATAAAATAGATAACTAGTGAGAACCTACTATATAGCACAGGGAACTCTACTCAGTGCTCTGTGGTGACCTCAATGGGAAGGAAATCTGTGAGGGAAGGGATATATGTATACACGTGGCTGACTCACTTTGCTGTAGAGCAGAAAGTAACACAACATTGTAAAGTAACACAACATTGTAAAGCAACTATATGCCAATAAATAATTAAAATAAAACAAAACAAAAAAGTCATAATTTTAAAACAACGTGACTTCAAATTGAAGTTCCATGAAAGATTTTAACAAGTGGATACTGTTTTCTGCATCTATTGACATATTTTTTAAAATCCCAAACTTAGAAGCTTAGAACAATAATAAGTTATCATCTCTCACACTGTCTCTGGGTCAGGAATTTGGGAGTTTCTCAGTTAGGTGGTTCTGACTTGGGGTCTTTCGTGAGTTGCATTTAAAATGTCGGTTATAGCTGCAGGTATCTGAAAGTTTGACCCAAGTTGAAGAATTCACTTCCAAGGTGGCCTACTCACATGCCTGGAAACTTGATGCTAGGAAATGCTGGAAATCTCAGTCCCTTGTCATGTGTCCCTCTTTGTAGGGTTTACTGAGTGTCCTCATAGCAGGGCAAGTCCCCTCTCCTAGAGGATGTGATCCAAGAGAAAGAAACCAAAGCCGCTTTGCCTTTTATGACCTCATCTTGAAAGTCACACCTTGGTCATGTCAACAGCATCCTATTAGTTGCTCAGGTCAGCCCTACCCAAAATGGGAATGGGCCACACAAGAGTGTGGATACTGGGAAACACGAATCCATCACTGGGGCCAATTTTGGAGGCTGGCTCCACACATGAAGAAAGAGGACACATTACTGGTATTTTTTCATTAGAGCCCACCACGGATGTTGAGCTACTGGTGAGTTGCTTTTCTGGTTCTCTGTGGCTATCCCACAGGACTGAGTTGACTTTCATATGGTCAAAAGGTGATGACATTTTACAAAATCATTCCATTTTCTTTTTAGTAAATTAAATTATGGCCAGCATTGAAAAAACAATGCAAAAACAGCATATAAGTAAAATTATACTTAAAATATACACGTATTAAACCAATCTTTCCAAAATATGACTGACGGTGAGGGCCGGTACTGTCGTTGAATGATCACTTGCTTTGCTGTATCAGTTAAACCCAGTGGTCGGTGAAAATGTGTAGATTTGTTGCATTATGTCCTATACTGTATTTTGTTAGCACAGTTCATGATGATGAATTAAGAATCACTATTCATGAAAAGAATAGAAAGAGAAACATGACCTTTTCTTTCAGATACGTATTCTGTGAATAGATTTTAAAGCAGTTTCACGGTTGGGAACAGAATAGATATTTATGTTTTCTGTGACTTTGTAATCGTAAATAGGAAATGCGAGGGTTACTTCCATGTTAGAGTAGCAACAATAATGTCTGTCTGCATCAAAGCTCCCTACCACAAAGGTGAGCCTTTGTTTACCTTTTGGAAATGCTTTTCCAAGAGGCTGTGGGTAGCCGTTTCCAATACGGAGAAGTCCATTTGATCAGATAGCAGCAAAACTGATGAAAAGCATCATGGAAGTGACAGCAAGATTAATTAAGTTCCTTCAGCTGTATTCACGTATGGCCGTGCAGAGTTCCTTTGGGTACTGCCACAGTTAAATGGTGTTCATGGTGATAAATACTGTGGATTTCCAGGACTGACATTTTTGAGTCAAGGATAAAAAATCACATGCGGTCATTTTATCCACCGAAAGGATCAGAGATGAGCCCTTAGGATTGTTTCTACGTTTGAGCAAAGCCAAGATTGAAACTGAGATATGATTAAAAGAATGTTGAAACTGGAATCGTTTGTTTTCCTTTACACATTTCCTTCATGTGTTTTAGACGTTTGACAGAGGGAGCCGAACAAATTTCCATCTACTGTATTTGACTTGAGGCGCAGAATTATACACACTTGGAAGCACTTTCAATTTCTTTGAAAGTGAATGTATGCAAAGTTGGGGGCACACTGCATTGTCTCTGTGCTCACTCTATAGTGTTATTATCACGGTATATATAAAAATGGAATGTCCATGACCTAAAGCATCCAACTTTACTTGACCTGTACTCAATTTACCTTGAAATATCTTTTTTTTTTTTAAAGCAAAAGAAGAAATTCAATATGATGTTTTCTTCTTCCATTTGGTTTACAAGCACATTTGTTGCGGGGAGAGGGCTGATCCTCAAATTGCTCCCCAGAAACCATAAATGAATTTTATTTTAAGAAAAATCGGAAACCTCTGGAGCGTATAAGATCTCTCAACCGGCTCTACAAGATGTATTAACTCATGGTAGGGTGTCACCAAATATCTTGGGAGGCATATTATTACATTTCTGCCCTTGGAAACACTTTAAGGTTCACTCACATATTCATTCAGTAGACACTTCCTGCATCACGTGTCGCTTCAAACCCTTTAATCTGGGATGTGAGGTCACATCCAACGTAGGCTCTGTGTTTTCCTCTCCAGCTTCACTTGGCATGAAAATCTTTCATGGAACTTCCTCTTGAATGCTCTTGGGTTTTTTTTTGTCCCCCAGACCTACCATTCACAACTCCACCCTTGCTTTATGTCATTTGCCAATGTCTGTGTTTTATCAATCTGGGCCAATAATAAAGATTGAACTTAAGTGCCACCTCTTCTCTGCAGCTTTCCAGGTTTGCCTTGAAGCCATTATAATTTCATCTTTTACCAAGCCCTTACATACATGTCCTAGATTATTCGTTTGTCATTTACTTGATACTACCTTTTTTTTTAACTTATATTTTTGTATGAATGCTTCATCTCCTTAAATAAGACACCAAATGCTTTGAGAAGCAGAGCAGTAGCTTAAATATTTGAGTTCAGTGTGTTGTTATATACGATCTTCACTTCTTTTTTTTGCCACTGATGATGATAGTTATAATAATTAAACTTCCTACGAGTGAGGCACCAAAGTATGTGGACTGGGGACTACCAAACATATGATGTGGTGTCCGTTGATTTTTGGAGAAAATATCTACATAGATACAAAGCAAGAGGTCAGTCAGCCTTATTAAAAGCTAGATAAAAATGTGAACACATTCCTGAAGGGCTTTGGAGGGGAAAAAAGAAAATAAGAAAGGGAAAACGTGACAGGGAGCTAATCCGAGAGACTTCAGAAAGGGAGCTTGTGATGCTTCCTGTTATAAGGGAATCAGGACAATCTGTCAACCAGGGTAAATGTGCTAATAAAAGGCACCTGTAAGAGCAGCTGGGGTTTGATCAGCTTTTCCCAGATTCTTCTCTGACTAAACTGTTCTTGACTCTGGTGATACTTGGCTCCCGTATTGGATTCCTGACCCGCTCTACCCACAACATTTCTGATTTGTCTTTTGCCTAATGGCTGATCAGCCCTCCGGTTCCTGGCTGGCCTTTCCTCCCAGCTTTGGGATTCTCTCTTCACTCTAAGATCGCTCTTGAAGTCTCCTCCTTGTCTATGGAATTCTGATACTCGTCTCCAACCGCAGCAAAGGTTGCTGCTTCCTAAGTCATGGATGTTAACGGCACCCTCCAGTCACTAACCCAATCTGCCATGCCCTTGGTGTGCACTTCTGCTATATTCTGAGGTATGTTAAAATACTAAAGGAATTGATATTTATCTATTTCTCCCATGACTCCAAAGAACCTTCGTTCTACTTCAGGGATATGGATAACTGGGCTGCTTATTGAAATGCAATCTAATAAATACTGTAATAAAGTTTTGCAAACAATGTTTGGGAGCACATTAGGGGAACACGTGAGTCAGACATAGCCTAGGGAACACTTCTTAGAAAATGAAATATCTGAGCAGTTTTGGGTGGTGAATACAATTATTTAGACAGATAAAGGGGAATAGGAAAGGGCATTCCTGGTAGAATATAACTATATTCTCGGTAGCATCAGGACAGAGCATCATATGGAAGACTTTTGAGATATTTATTCATTCAAATAAATAATAAATCAATACAAATAAATATTTATTTCATGTCTCTTATTGTTGAGACACTTTTTGAGGCACTGGATACAGTATGAACGTGGTAGATATGCCCCTGCCCTCATGTCCATTCTGTTGGGGGTGAAGAAGCAATAAACCATAACCAATGAATGAATGAGATGAAGGATGTTTTAAGTCTTCCTCTGCATGAGACAAAGCTGGAAGATGTTCCAGATCCTACTGGATAAGTTAAGCTATGGAAACCGCAAGAATGTAAGCACCATGTAGACAGATTGTCTGTAATTTCATCAATGTACTTTCAGCACCTAGAACAGTGCTTGGCACATGAGTACCCGATAACTATTTTTTGAATGAATAAACATGCCCAGGCCACAGCCAGCTCCAGGGTAAGAATTCTGAGAGGGTTCTCAATGCCAGTTAGTAAATCTTGTAAAAAAGCCCATGTTAACTGACCACATATAGAAGGAATTTATTAGACGATGTCTCCAAGGTTAGGGAATTTCAGATATGTAGAATTTTAGAATATTATAGTATTTATAGAATTTTTCTTCTTATCACAATATTAGCACTTCTTTTCCTGTAGGCTATTTATTACCCAGATTAAAGTCCCTAGGCATTTAATTTCAATGGAAGCATCAAGTAGGAATCAATGAATAAAAATGAGTTATGAGTGTGTAGTCATGTCTACACCATCTACAAAATTCTGAGCAAAACACTACACAGATTAGTTGCACTTGTCGTTTGTTCTCATATAGACAAATTAGTTATTTCTCCACCTTTCAACCTGTTTTGACATTGGGTGGAGGTAGATTAGACGGAGGCAAACTCAGGCTTAAAATAAATAGCCTTCCATCAAATGTCATTCATATGTCAACAAATATTCACTCAACAGATTATCGTGCTTTTAATAAATATTCAGTCACCAGATACGCACATACTTGGTCTCTCGCACTTATAATTCCCCAGGGCTCAGTGTTGACCCTATTCTACTTTTCCATCTATATTCCCTTGGAGGTATCACCTGGTCTCATGGATTTAATCACCATCTGTAAGATTATGATTTTTTTAATTTGAAAATACAACTTTTTATTTGTTTATTGCTTTTTTTCCTCTCTTTTTTTAATTGAAGTATAGTTGATTTACAACGTTGTGTTAGTTTCAGGTGTACAGTAAAGTGATTCAGTTATACATGTATATATACATATATATATGTATATATGTATTTTTTTTTAGATTCTTTTCCCTTATAGGTTATTATAAAATATTGAGTATAGTTCCCTGTGCTCTACCGTAGGCCCTTGTTGGTTATCTATTTTATATAGATAGATATATAGAGTAGTGTGTATTATGTTAATTGCAAACTCCTAATTTGGTAGCTGTAAGTTTATTTCTGTGTCTGTAGGTCTATTTCTGTTTTGTATATAAGTTCATTATAAATGCTGGAGAGGATGTGGAGAAAAAGGAACCCTCCTACACTGTTGGTGGGAATGTAAATTGGTGCAGCCACTATGGAGAACAGTCTGGAGGTTACTTTAAAAACTAAAAATAGAGCTACCATATGATCCAGCAATCCCACTCCTGAGCATATGTCTGGGGAAAACCATAATTGGAAAAGATACATGCATCCAAATGTTCATTGCAGCACTATTTACAATAGCCGAGACATGGAAACAACCTAAACGTCCACTGACAGATGAATGGATAAAGAAGATGTGGTACATATATATATACAATGGAATATTACTCAGCCATTAAAAAGAATGAAATAGTGCCACTTGCAGCAGCGTGAATGGACCTAGAGATTATCATACTAAGTGAAGTAAGTCAGACAGAGAAAGACAAATATCATATGATATCACTTATATGTGGAATCTAAAAAAAATGATACAAACAATGACTTTAAATACGAAGTTCAAGCATCTCCCCTGAACTCCATACTTATATAGCCCAACTGCTAGGGAACATTTCCACTTGAATATTATAATAGGACTCAAACTAAATAGGCCCTGCATTGACTACCTCCTACCCCACCACCCAAACATGTTTTTCCACAGTCTTCTCATCAGTTAGTGGAAAGTTCACCTTCCAATTGCTGAGTCTCCAAATTTCAAATAATCTATTACTCTTTTTTTTTTTTTTCCTCTTCCATCACTTTCCCAACTCATCAAGAAATCCTATCGACCCATTTTGTCACATGTATAGATTCCAATCACTTTTTACTATCTCCACTGCTCCTACCCTGGTCTAAGCCACCATTTCTTTCCTCGATTATTACAAAGGCTTCCTAAGTGGTCACCTGTGTTTTCCTTTGCTCCCTTTTATCCATTCTCCATGCATCAGCCATAGTGAACCTGTTAAAATATGTCAAATTACGTTACTCCAAAGGCATTCTATACAAGTCGGAATAAAAGTCTAAATCTTTATGATATGGCCAACCGAAGTCCTACTGAATTAGGCTGCGTGTAACCTATTTCACTTCAACTATTAATATCCTCCTCAGTACCTACTTCCTCTCTAGCGCATTGACCTTCCTGCTCTTCCTGGTAACCCTGAGGCACGTCCCCCATTGCCTTTTGCACTTTCTGCGGTGTTATTTATCCATCACCTAGTACAATGCATGGCACGAAGTAGACATTCAAAAGATATGGAATGTATTCAGTAAACATGGAATGAATGAATAGATAAATAATGGAATCATTCATTAAATACTGATTTATACTAGGTCTTGGAGATTTATATGTTTAAGTGCTCAAGTAGGACTTAGAAAATATGCTATCTGAGAACAAAATGGGAGCAGTACCTCCTTCACTCTTGAGGTTAGGAAAGGTTCTCAGAAGAAATAATACTTGAACAAAGCCCCAGAAGTTGAATAGGAACTGTCCAGATAAAGACAGCAGGTAAGAGGAGTGTAGTCTTCAGGGGAACTGTAGTCCTGCAGTGGGATTGGAGTGAAGCTTGTGAAGGATCAAGCATTCACAAGTGGAAAAGTAATCAGGGGCTAGTTGTGAAAGGCCCTATGTACCCTGGTAGGTGAAATAGACAATGAAGAGTCTTAAGCAAGGGAGTGAGTTGATCACATCTGTTTTAAAAAGATAATAATGGATCTAATAGGGAGCATGGGTTGGCCTTGGGCAAGCCTGGAATAAGGAACATTGGATAAAACTTTACTGCGGATACATAAGGAAGAGATGAAAGTGGACAAAACTAAGACGCAGAGGAAGGCAACATAAACGGGCTCTGCTAAGTCAGGGCTGCATGAGTGCTGCATTCAGCTATGATACAGGACAAGCAAGCTCACACACTGTGGTCTGCAGGACCACCTGGCATCTGTATTGCATGGAATGTGAGAACAGCTGCTGCTAAGCATGGACACACTCAATTTGTGTAAACAGTTTGCATCAAACACCATCAGTCTCAAAGATTTGCCTGCAGGCACATAGGAAAGTATGATGTTTTACGCAGAGTAAGGTGGTACTCGGTTATGTTCATTCATTCATTCATTCACAAATGTTTATTGAGTAGCAGCAAGTACCAGATACCCTTGTAAGGATGGTGGAGACAGCAGTGAACAACAAGGAAAATCCCTGCCCTCGTGGAGATGATATTCCGATGGAGAGAGATCAAAATGAACAGATGTCCACAGTAGTGGGTCAGATGGTGATACATGTTATGGAGACTTAAGAGGGTGGTGAGGGGTTAGGAAAAGCCAGGGGAAGGAGGAAGGAAGTCTGAACTGTTAGAAGGGAGACTGGGAATGACTACCCTGACAAACCTTTGAACAAGGCTTTCAGGAGACAGGAGAATCCAAGCAGGCAGCTCTCCGGATATCTGAGCAAAGGGAAAAGTCACATCTTTCCATGATGTTTTCAGTCCAAATATGTGACTGGTTTTAGGGCATCCTTTGTCTTACTCGTGAAAGGTCTATTTCTACCTTATTCCCCCTCAGAATTTCTCAGCTTCTCATACTTTCTGAGAGACAGAGAAAAGCCACTGGTGTGAACGAGGTCCTTCCCTGGGAGCTGCTGGGTCCTCTCCTGGGGGGTGACATATGGGCACATCTCTCAGGCACGGCTGTCATGTCCACAACCCTACGTCTAGCCAACCTCAGCTGTGCCTTTGTTTAGATGTTATTTTGTTTCAAGATAAAAATAGTCGCATTTTTTCTTTATAAATATAATATATACACATAAAGTAATTTTAGAAGGAACGATAATAAGTATACAAGTAAAATAAAAACCACTTGTTTTCCATCCAGAAATAAGCAACTTTTCTATCGGAGGTCTTGACATTCCAGATAACCCTGAATTGGAGGTGGATGGGGCACACGTGTTTAAATAAAGCAGACACCCTCATTTTTTTCTTTGAACAGAATTCCATTGTATGAATGTAACACTCAGCTCCTTGGATGCCATGTTCTTTCAGAGGCGACACACTGCTCTTTCAGACCCGGTAGAGGTTGGAATGTTCTAGTACCAAATGCTCTCTGCTTCTATTTTCATGACCATATAAATATATATTTTTTTCTGGAACATGCAGTGATGTAATATGATTGGGGGCGATCTTTACCTGAGCCATTATAAACGGAAAATTTAGAATTTGAATAAACAGCTCTGCTTGGGACTTGAACATAAAGTCAACATACACATAGTAAGACAACTATTCTGTATTGACATTCACTGACATCATTGAGAAAGTTGCCTAAAGTCTCTGAGCCTCAGGTTCTTGTGATTATAATATACGCCTTTGGAGATCTCAGTTTGTTAGCAAGGAAGATGACATAAGTGAAAAGACTTTGTGACTGCAGAACGCCACACAAATTCAAGGGTGTTATTAATTATTAAGAGAGTCCTTTAGTATCTTAAATCTCCTGTTTTAAATGCAACTCTAAAAGCTTCCACCTTCTAACTACAGGAAGTCGAAAGGACCAAAAACTCTAACATTAAACTACAGCGCCCCCTAGCCCATGTAGGCCGTCAAGACACCTGATGAGCTTCAGGAATAAGCTCTACCACAGATGGTTCTTTTGCCTGAGGGAAAGGCCAATAATTGTACTTTTGGATGATTTCCATCTGTCCAAAAGGAAAACCACTTATGTATCTTCTTCAGGATTTTCCTGTAACATTCTTTTTAGTTTTAATTTAAAACTAGGAGTAAAAAAAGTATTCTTTACTATTGACATTTTCTTCCTCCAAATTGCTTTAAATGAAGACTATTTCTAAAAGAGCATCACCAGATTTATCCTAAGACTCGCTGTAATGTTTCTGATTTATATATGATTATCTATTTGCATTCACCAATCAACAGACACAGAATTGTGCAAGAAAAGACCATGGAATATTTTAATATCACAATGGAGAAATATTGGCTACCATGGCTTACCAAAACTCCTATTAAAATATATCAATTGCTTGCTTCCATAGGCTACAGTTCTTTATTTTTTTTAATTTTTATTTGCTTTTTTCTTTTTTTATATTCTTTTCTATTATGGTTTATCAATATCTTCAGTTCTTAGTTTAATAGATTTTTGTAGAAATGTTTAAGTTTAAATGGTCCAGTAGGTAATTTGGACCCCAAAGAGATGAGTCCTTATGAAACTGAACTTGCTCTATGGGTTTATTTTCAGTGCAGAGTATTGAAATATTAATCAGTCCAGCTTTCAGGGATTTCTTTTTAACATCCTTTTCTATGTAAGGGCTAAGCTTCTTTGCTAAGCTTTGCCTTTCTCGACTGTTCATCTCAAATGTAATGGGAGTGCTTGTGTGTGTCTATATTATACTAGTGACCAGACTTGAATTATGACACAATCCTGGTTATCTTTCAGGCTAAAATGTCTCTCCCCTTTAGGGGTCAGGGATCATTTCAGGCTCAGTGTCCTTTCTACTACCTGCTTCGGGAGGCAGCAAATGTGGTCTCGTGCAGGTGCGAGGTGACTTTCATCACCAGTTATTTTTCTTTACATTTCTCTATCAACCTAGCTCAGAAAATACTCAAGAAATAAAAACAACTCTTCACCAACTGCTGGGTTTCTGTGATCTGATCACTTCTCAGTGGAAACCTGTATTACCCTAGCATGGTCCCTGGAGTCTTTTAGGTATAACCATCACAGACAGCAACCAACCCTCAAGCCTACAGCAAAGAGAATGCAGGCACAAGGCACCATTCCCCATCCTACTGCCTTTTAAACTTGGGAGGGGAGACTCAGTTGGGGCGGGGATGCTGCCATTCGCGGGAGGGGCGGGATAAAAGTGTGTCTAATGACACGTCAGTGACAGAAGTCGCCTTAACCCTGTCCCCTCTCGCCCCCCTCCCGGTGAATTTCTCCCCCCGTGCGCGCCTCAGTGGCTCTGGAGACCCTTCTCTCTTTAAGACAGCCTCCCGCGCCCCTCACTCCGCCCCCTCCCAGGTCTCTGGGCTCGTCAACGCTTCCCGAGCACCATGGTTGGTCCAGGCAGGCAATCGAAGCACCTCCCGGAGCCGCGGCGAACCGGGGGTGGGGTGGGGTGGAGTGTGGGGGGGGTCTGTTTGTAGTACTCTCAGTCCTGATGTCACAGGCGCAGCAAGGACATCGCAAGGAGGAGTCGGATTACAGTAAGGATGGGCAGTGCAGCAGGCAGCCCGAGTGCACGCTCCAGCCTCCGGGGACCGTAGCCCGGGAAAGGCGGCCCGCGAGGCGCTCATCCCGCGGCGGAGGCGGCACGCTCGGCGCCCCTGCTCTCCACGCCGGGGACGTTTCCGCCGAATGTAGCATGAAACGGGTTGGCTCTGCGCGGCAGCCCTGGGTGCGAGCTGATGCTGAAGACGCCGCGGTGGGGTTCCGGCTGTCTGATTAATGAGAAGCATAATGTATTTTGGTGAGTGTTCACGCTGATGATGTCATGCTGAGGGTGCCCAGCTCTTCATCAGGGCAGACAAGCCCTTTCGAAAATCTCGGCAAAGCCTCGAGAATCTATTCCAGTAAACCTACCTTCAGCAGGCAACTGGAGGACCCAGCTGGTGCAGCCCTAGGAGCTTCCTTTGTGCTACGATCGGGGCTGTTTGTTAGTCGTAGAGGAGTTGAAGTTGGAAAAGGAAAGAGGCAGGGGTGAGGGTGGCTAAACTTTGCCTTGATTTGTGTTATGAAGTTGATTTTTTTTTTAGCTAGGTGAGGAAGGAGAAATGGTGCGGCGTGGGAAAGTCATGGGCAAACTCAATGGAATGTAAAAGTTCTGTACTATGGATGCTGTGGAAGCTTAGTCAATATCTACGGTTCATTAAGCATTTTGGTTTTCCCCTAATTCTGAGGCAGAAAGGGAAAGAAAACATTCTTTGGTGTGCGGTGCTTGGACAGCTGAGAGCACCCTTCCACAGCATCCCAGTTTTCCATCCAGCTAGAGCATCCTGGCACAAAATGCATATTATTTTAAACCTTTAGAGGTCTCGGAGCTGTTAAATGTTTGTGCAGTTTAGTTGCGTGCCGTGGTGGAAACCTCCCTTAGGTTTTCTGCGGAGCTGCCTGCCCTTCCAGAAAACATGTTGCGGCTTAGATCTGGGCTCTTAGTGGAGCAGTGTAAGTGGGCTGGGAGCTGCACATTTGCACTTTAACGCTGCAACTTACTGATGGGGAGAAGGCAAAACCCTTCCCTAAATGCGAAGCCAAGGATTAGACGGAATATCCTTTCCTCCTCCCTGAAGTTATGCTTTCCTTCTGTAAGTTTCATCCCGCATCATCACCTAAGGGCATCTCTCTGATATTAAAAGGTTTGTGAGAGCAGCTGAAGAGGGCTGAGGGTTCCATGATGCAAATGCTCTGGGTGATCAGTTGCCTTGCTTGGAAATATGTAAGCTAGAGTCATTTTTCAATTAGAGAGGTATTTCGAGAAACTTGGGGCAGTATTAGTTTCTCGGTTGTTTATTGCTGTGCGTACTATTTGCTTTGTTTTGTTTGCTCGAGCCTTTGAAACATTTGCCAAAGTATGGAGAAGCTGAGTGCTTTTTAGTTGTCTTGACAGCAGTTTTGATTTCCCTTTAATTTGCGTCATGTTTGGAAAGAAGTCTTAAAAATAACTAAAATCGATTTTAAAGCAAGGCTCCTCATTTGAGAGACACATTTAAGCAGAATCCAGAGTTAACACTCTTTCCAGGGGGTAGTGATAGAGGTGGTAAGCGTGTTAATTGACAATTCATAAAATAGCAAGTGTTTATTGTGAATGTTTTTGACACACGCAAAAGCTTGTAAAGATAATATGCCTTTTGGACAAAATAACATTTCAGCATCTGTACTGGTATTTGAGAGATGGAAAGGAAGATTTTAATTTTAGCTTAAGTTTTCAACCTCTTGCAACAATGCCTAGGGTGATGGTGGTGAGGATGTAGTGTTAACCAGAGCCGTGGTGTAAAAGTACTGGTCCAGAGGCCATCCGTGCTGTACTGGATTTTCCTGTGTCTCTTGGAGAAATATTCACTGGGCTAGCTCGTATTATTAACTGCATGCTAGTCCAGCCGTTTTGTAAAGCAGGGTGATTCACAGGGCAATTAGTTTCACTGTGTAATGCAAGTTTTTAATAGCACACATTGAAATATGATGTCCTGCTTCAGATGAAACTATACTCTTTTAAAGGCAAGGCTAAAGTTGACCTCTGTGTCATGAGCACGGTTCGGTCTTACCATAATTCCGGCGTGAGATATGGTTTTATATTCTCGGAGGAAATCGTGTGTATTTAGGAATGCTGTTTCTTTCAGGTTCTGTTATGCAGCCCCTCGCTCAAGCTGTTTGGCATCCAGAGCTCTGGGAGCCCACCTGTCTCTCATAAAATGTGTGGTCCACGATCTAGGGTCAGAATTGACAATACGAACCAGGCGTGTTAAGATTCAACAGCATTTTAATGTTGCAAATCCTTACAGTATGTATGTATGTGTGTATGTACGTAGACACATACGTGTACTTATGTGTGTGTAGCTATTTCAGGTAATTTTTTCAAAACAGTGCTTTCACTTTGCAGTTTGGTCACCCGTGACTTTCTTCTTCATATTTGAACTGCAGAGGGTTTATCAGGTCAGGGAGAACAGGGACAAAAGGAAAGCAGGGCTGAATTCTTGGGCTTTTCTGGTGATTTGTGGGAATGGGGTAGAGGTGTCAGAAGTCTTTATTTGTGTCCCCAGCAGGGAGTGATGGAGAGCATGGGTGATGCTCTAATACCCTGGGAATTGATATGCAAGCAGGGTATTTACTTCCCTTGTAAATAATCTAATTTGTCAGTTTTGCTCGCCTGCTCCGCCTTTCAAGTTTAACTGAAGACTCATTGCCTGGACAGACTGGCCCAGCCTCTGCTTCTCTGTAGACCCCTTTCCCCTTAGGGGCTGGACACTGTGACCCCGTCCTTTCTCAGTTGGAGTCAGCTGTGTGTGTGCAAGTTGGTGGAATAAGTAATATTTCCAGTTCTCCAGAATAACTCGTGTTTTGAGTGTGCTGTCTCAGACTTACGAGGCTAATGGACCCTTTTAATGACTTTTTGCTGTACACGGGCCTCTCACTGTTGTGGCCTCTCCCGTTGTGGAGCACAGGCTCCGGACGCGCAGGCTCAGCAGCCATGGCTCACAGGACCAGCCGCTCCGCGGCATGTGGGATCTTCCCGGACCGGGGCACGAACCCGTGTCCCCTGCATCGGCAGGCGGACTCTCAACCACTGC
Organism: Neophocaena asiaeorientalis asiaeorientalis; assembly: GCF_003031525.2. Taxonomy (NCBI): domain Eukaryota; kingdom Metazoa; phylum Chordata; class Mammalia; order Artiodactyla; family Phocoenidae; genus Neophocaena; species Neophocaena asiaeorientalis. The sequence continues at coordinate 3,466,419 of NW_020172982.1, read as the reverse complement.
GCCACCAGGGAAGCCCTAGCCTCACTCTTATCTCCTACTGCAATTTTAGTGCAGTGTTTTCAATAATTGTTCATTTGCACTTACTGCACAGTAATTTAAGAGTTTGCTGTTCAGTCACCGTGGATATGTTTGTTACTTATTCTGTCGATCTCGCATCCATTACTTGGAGTTAAGAATCAGGTTCACACGGGAGAAAGAAGAGAGGAAAAATCCCAGCAAGCAACCTGATTGGGATTTACTGTAAAAGCAAGGGAAAATCATAAAGACTTGTGAAGTTACCCTCTCCACCCGCAGGAATATTTGACAGACTTAAAAATTGCATGTGCCGAGGATAAAGAACCGTTAACAATTGATCCGGAAATAGAGAGTTCCCTGGTGGTCCAGTGGTTAGGACTCTGTGCTTTCACTGCCGGGGGCGCGGGTTCAATCCCTGGTTGGGGAACTAAGATCCCACATGTGGCAAAAAAAAAAAAAAAAAGGTAGTATTATGATCCCCGGTTTGCAAATGAGACCTAGAGATAATAAATAAGAAAATAAATTTTAAAAAATTAATCCGCAAATAACAACAAGCAGCTGGGAGACTTCTCACTGGATGAAGGGAGCGGTCCTGGCTGGCTATGAGTACAGCAGACCTGCCCCATGCCACCTGGTTACGGTTAGGTCAGGGGACAGTGCTGGCATGAAGGGCAGGTACATCCCAGCAGAAGGCTGTAACCATGTACTGTCTCCAGTATGTCTGAATCATCTTCCCCTTCCATCTGGCTGCACACATTTCTCCACTGCTGGAGTGATGAATGGCTGCCCGTGGTCCTGCCAACCTCACAAATTGTCCACAGTTTGCCAGAGAGGTGTCATGTCACAGCCCTTTGCCATCAGGAGAGAAAATGGGAGCCTGATGGCACTGAGGAAATTCGACGTGCCCGAAAATCAACCAGATGGAGATTCTGGGGTACTTACAGCCAAGCAGGGGCAAGGGCTTGCTCCCTGAGAATCCTGCTGCAAAAAGAAAGGATGCATCTTAAACAAATGAGTAGAACTTGAGACAAACATTAGAGCTCCCTCTCAATGCTACTATTCATGGCATATTCATTAAACCTGGAGAAAAGGGCGAGCAAAATTTAGAAAGTGCGAATGAGCCGTTCAAGTGCAGCGTGGTGCTAATTGTGAATCAGCTGTCTTCCTTAAAATGCCTTTAGAAAAACCTGAAAAAGACTTAGCGCTGTGCCTATCATAACAAGAAATACTTGATGGAGGAAGCTTTTAATACAACAGTTAGAAAAAAAATCTCGTAGGAAAATTCTAGACCAGCAGCCTATTCCCCTGCCTATAATAGACACGTTTATACATTGTCATAGGAAGGACTTTGTTTTTCCGCTGGGATGTTTAGAACATTCTCCAGTGAGCGTTTACACTTTTGGTTGTGTTAGAAAAGCAGTTAGGCGGCAAGGCTACAAGGAAGGAAATGAGCAGAGAACAGCAGGCAGCAGAGAAAAACATTCCTCTTTGTGTGTGTGTTTTCAGTGGAAACATGTAACTCATCCTAATTAGTTGGTACTAGGTGATCTGTTATGGGGAATTAGGTCCACTTGAGTCCCTCAGGCACTCTGGACGTGTTTCTATTTCCCCGAGGTTGCCAGCGGGAGAGAATAATTCAGGAAGGAATTTGTTAGTCCAGGTTACCCTTTTTGAAGTTTGAAGTCATTACCATTGTGTGTTATTACAAATGAATCTAAATGACATGCAATCAATTACTACATAACAGGGATGGCGGATGTGACAGGTGAATGTTGTCAGAAAGCATCAGATGCAGGAAACTGAAATCTAAGAGAACCCTCTCAAGACATTCCTCTTTCAGATTCATAGGAAGTTCTCATTTTCGGGAACCAAATTCCAAGGATGATCAAAATGTCAGTAACACGGATTCTTTAATGAGGACCCTTAAATTTTGAGCTAAGTTTTTCTTCTTTTTTAAAGGGCCTTCTTAGTTGCTGTAATTACATGGAAACGAGATGAGTTTATTTAAGGGACAAGTTCCAAAATTCATGAGATAATGACGACTTGCAAAGTTACCCTTTTGTGGGTGGCATAATTGTTCCAAAAAACAAGTGAAAAATTTAAATTAGTGTTTTCTGACTTCCACTGCAGAATATTTGGTCACAGCTGCTTTTGACTGAAATCTCCCTTGAGAAGACCAGGTGTGTTGGCTAGCATATATATATGTGTGTGAGCGTGTGCGTGTGTGTGTGCGAGTGTAACACTGGATCCTAAAATAGTGCCTTGTTATATAAATACCCAAATTTTATTTCTCATTCACATCTTTTGTATATTTGTAAATCTTTTCACATCATTTGGAAGGTAAAACTGTAAGTATTGATTTAATAAGATGGATATGAAACTGTATTTTGAGCACAGCTGGTTTTCAAGTTTATCAACCATTCTGTACCTTAGAGGTTTTTAAAGTCAAGTCATGAGGATAATTTTCAAGGCTTTTCCTGCTTAAGAAAGAGGGATGCTTGTATAAGCAGAAAACTATTTCGACTTTGACCTTGAGAAAGAGCTGTTTCCATCCGTATTACACTATGAAAAGCATGTCAAAAAACAACAAAGGTCATAGTCACTGCCCTCTCCGTCTCTCTTTAAAGAAGTCATTATATATCATTTCCCACAAAGATTAGTTTTGCAACAGAATTTCACACATGATTGGTGGCATTAAGAGAAAATACAGCATAAGAGGTGGCTAGAAATATCAAAGCTTAAAGTGGCTGAGATCACGCTTGAACCAAATTGCTAGGGTTGAAAATAGGAAGACGCTTTGCTCTGTTGTCCCGTTAAAATCGTTATAAAGCAGCTGGAAGTCAGCCTTCTTTGAATGTGAGCTCCAGGTTTGCACAGCCTTTAAAATTGAAGGCATTTCCGTGAATCCCTCTGGATTCTGACAACTGAAATGCATATGAACTCGTATCATAGCACTGGATGGGATGAACTGAACCCCTTCTTCTTCTTTATGTTTTTTTTTTTTTTTTCCTGCCCACTTGCAGTAATCACTTTTCTGTAAGTAGGGAGGAGGGAGACAAGTTTCCTGGGCCAAGGTCAGACGGGAAATGGGCAGCAGCAGCATTTGGTGCTCTGAGCAATGCTGTTTGCCCCAAAGTACAGCGGTGCCTGGTGGGAGTTGGGGACTGGGGGGCAGGGATGGGGCTGGGGGCTGAGAATTCTTTCAATGCATGAGCGTTGTTTAATCTCAGGTGTCCTCAGCACCCCGCTCAGCTCAGTGCCAGGCACATAGGCACTTACAAATAGGTGTTGAAACTGCAAGATGAAATGGGTGTTGGCGATCAGAGAGGAAGGGAATCCAGTTCCTCAGCGGATCCAGAATGCTGACGTTCCCTAGCAAAACTGGTGAATGTGAGTTGACAAGAGGAACACACCTCTTTGCTCCTGGAACAGTAGCTGCTTCTTTTTGTTTGTTTTCCAAGTGTCAAAGTCAGGACGTGCCCTTAGATATTAGATATTTAAATAAGTGTAAGAAATTCCACAACCTTTTTTTCTGTTTCACTTAACTTCTTGTTTCATAGGACTCTGCAGTGTAAAAGGAGAGGGACAAAGCTATAGAATATTAAGACTAATGGTCAAAAACGTCGGAAGAACACGTAAAATCGTAAGATGGTAGAATTGCACTTGGTTTCAATCCACCTGGTCACAATGTCAGTTCTCAGCTGCACTTGGCTTCTGTGTCTTTATCCCAGATGTTGGCACTTTCTGTGTCTTCACTCCAGATGTTGGCTTTCTCTGGCCATGAGGCTGGGATAGGCAGGAACCACATTATGTGCAGGTAGCCGGACATGCTCGGCATGGCCACCATTTTCAAAAATTGCCGTTTGTTAAGGCTGAGCAAAACTGCTGTTTGCAAGGCTTTTGTAAAGTTGTTCTTCACACGTACCTTTTTCATATGAATGCATTTTGCTGATGAAGGAAAGCACTTGCGGCAGATTGCTCTGAGGATAAAAACGCAGTAATGAATGTAAACGTACTTTAATAAACATGATCCTTGTAGAGCAATTTGTATTTTTTTAAATGCATCTGCATTTTTTTTTAATTCTCAAAATGACCCATTGTAGGAGGTAGACAAAATATAATTATTCCTCTTTTTAGATGAGGAATCTGAGCCTCAGATGGCTGAAACAACTTTCTCAAGGTCACACATCTAGTAAAAGTTAAGGCCAAGACTCCAACTCAGTGCTTTGAGGCTTATTTCAGTGCCCTTTACTCTTTATAGCAGAGCGTAGGGAGATATTTTTTATGAAAGGAGGATTCTTTGTAATAATAATGCTAGAAAGAATATTCTAGCTGATAGCTAAAGAAGTAAATAAAAATGGTTGAGGTCTAAGGTGGATGTGTGTTTTGACTTTGTGGAATCACAATTGATAACAGAAGTCTGAATCTAATCCATACTTTTATTATTCTGCCTTATTTTTTCACATCCAATAATAATCAGAAAAAATCTAATTAAAACGCATGAATTGGGCTTCCCTGGTGGCGCAGTGGTTGAGAGTCCGCCTGCCGATGCAGGAGACGCGGGTTCGTGCCCCGGCCCGGGAAGATCCCACGTGCCGCGGAGCGGCTGGGCCCGTGAGCCATGGCCGCTGAGCCTGCGCGTCCGGAGCCTGTGCTCCGCAACGGGAGAGGCCACAAGAACAGCGAGAGGCCCGCGAACCCAAAAGTTTTTCCAAAGCATCGTTAGGTATTAAGGCTTGTATTAATTATGTGTTACATATACCTGCTGTTTCACTATTTAACTCAATCCTTGTAAAAATAATGCAAGTCATTTGTACTACAGACTTTGATATTTACAACATTATCTCCAGTATTTGTTCAAGAAGGGAGTCCCAGCCTGGTCTTTATTTCATGACCGATAAAGAAGTAAAAACAACCTAGTTAGACTCTCAGCCGTTCCACTTATTAGCTCTGTATTCTTGGGCAAGTCACCTCACATTTTGATATCCAGGTTTTTCTGTGAAAGGAGAATAATGATAATGTGTTTTCCACAGTTCTCTTTTGAGGACTAAACTATACAAGGCATATAACACTGCCAAGCCCCAGGAAGTTCATGGTGAGCCATCAGTAAAATTTGATCCTTTCTTGATTTTTCCCTCTATATCCAACCCAGTATACAAATGTGTAAAAAATTTTTAAAGTGATGATATCTTTTGGGGTCAAACCAGAAAACAGGAACCATGTCAGCTAATTCACAAAGAAAGACTTTAATGCAGGTCATTAGTTATGTGGGTGATGGAGGAGCTGAGATGCCCCATGAGGGGTGCAGAGGCAACCCAGAGATTAGCAATAGCTAGAAACTGGTAGTGTAAGATGGAGAGAGACAAGATGTGGTCCTGGAGGCCAGGACCCAGGGCCTCCTGGTAGGAGCTGGAATCACGGCGGGCCTAAGACACTAAGGACGGAAGGATTCAGCCTCAGGCACAGAGGGAGATGGAGAAATACCCTGCCTTCTCCCTTGCGCCCACCCTCCAGTGCATAGCCTCTGCCTCTCATTTGTGGAATCCAGCCAGAGGGTACCAACAAGGCAGCCTGGGCAGTGCATCCTGCACATGTCAGCACCTGGGCAGTCCAAAGTTTGAGAGACAGATCTCAGGACAAACTGGCCACAGACCCACAGGGAGATCTTACAACTGATATAAGTAGCACTTTATTATTATTAGTTTTTTATTTATTTACTGTTTGCAGTACGTGGGCCTCTCACTGTTGTGGCCTCTCCCGTTGCGGAGCACAGGCTCCGGACGCGCAGGCTCAGCGGCCATGGCTCACGGGCCCAGCCGCTCCGCGGCATGTGGGATCTTCCCTGACCGGGGCACGAACCCGTGTCCCCTGCATCGGCAGGTGGACTCTCAACCACTGCGCCACCAGGGAAGCCCTAAGTAGCACTTTAAATATCTCAGTTATCAGTGAGAGGTTTTCTTGGGGGAGATGCAGGTAGGAGGGAAAGAAATATAGGTGAAGAGCTTTCAGCAACTCCTCACCAATCCTCCCCGGTCAAGTTCCCACTTTGTCACTTTCTGGTAGTGTGACATTGGACACATTAGTGAATCTGTGTCAATTTTTCCCTTTATACGATGGGTTAAAGGGTCTCTCTGACAGAGAGATTCAATCAGAGGTTGAAACAAACTTCATAATCTGCAAAGCACCATAGGAATTGGCCTTGGTATGAGGATGTGAAAACCAAGTGCGTTAGAAAGAAAAGAGCAGATTTTGAAAACATGACAATTTGGAAATATATGTCCAGCGATGCAGCTTAGCATCCCTGTGGAGGTATCTGAGTGCACTGAGAAAGGGGGCATTTGGTTACCTCCTCAAATAGCCCCTGGTACTTTGGGATTAGATGTACCGCCCAGGCCACTTCTAATCTTTTATTTGTCATTATTCTATAACGAAGGGAAATGGCAGAAGCAGAGGCAGAATAGAGAAATGATCAGGGCAGGAAACCTCCATAAAGATTCCATGCCCCATATTCCTTCCTGCCCAAGACTCTAATGGGGACAGACACATTGAAAGCTGAGGGAGTTTATTAATAGTTGCTTGGGAAGGAAAGAGGGATTTGGTATCGATTTTTATCTATCCTTCTGTGTGTTGCTCGACTTTTAAACACTGATTTCTTTGTCTGACTGGCTGTGCTATTAAAAAAAAAAACTTTCTGCCCTTCCTGTATGGAATTATTAGCATCTCTCTCAAAGCCTGCTTCTAAAGCTCTGCGACAGTTTATAACTTATGGTGCCCTTGTTGTGAGGCAACGCGGAGGTTACTGACAGGGAGTGATGCCCTTGTGATGCTCAATCCGGAAGCCACGTGATCACTGCCATGTGTTTCCATTAGCTGCCCCAGGAATGGCGGGCTGTAACTTACAGTTTTATGGGGATACTCAGGAGCCGTGTCCTAAGGAAGTGCTATCAGTTAAATGCACCATTTAACTGAGAATTTTTCTTTTTCCTTAAAAAAAAACAGAGTTGTGTAAGATCCTGAATACTAACCTTCTGGTAAATTAGTTTGTTTTGGGAACGTTTATTTTTTTAAATATCTTTATTGGAGTATAATTACTTTACAGTGGTGTGTTAGTTTCTGCTTTATAACAAAGTGAATCAGCTCTACATATACATATATCCCCATATCTCCTCCCTTTTGTGTTTCCCTCCCACCCTCCCTATCCCTCCCCTCTAGGTGGACACAAAGCACCGAGCTGATCTCCCTATGCTATGCGGCTGCTTCCCACTAGCTATCTATTTTACGCTTGGGAGTGTATATATGTCCATGCCACTCTCTCACTTCCTCCTACCTTATTACCCTTCCACTCCCCGTGTCCTCAAGTCCATTCTCTACGTCTGTGTCTTTATTCCTGTCCTGTGGCTAGGTTCTTCATAACCATTTTTTTCCCTTATTTTTAGATTCCATATATATGTGTTAGCACACTGTATTTGTTTTTCTCTTTCTGACTTACTTCATTCTGTATGACAGACTCTAGGTCCATCCACCTCACTACAAATAACTCAATTTCATTTCTTTTTATGGCTGAGTAATATTCCATTGTGTATATGTGCCACATCTTTTTATCCATTCATCTGTCGATGGACACTTAGGTTGCTTCCGTGTCCTGTATTGTAAAGAGAGCTACAATAAACATTGTGGTACATGATGTTTCCTTAATTTCTCTTTCAGATTTTTCATCATTAGTGTATAGGAATGCGAGAGATTTCTCTGGATTAATTTTGTATCCTTCTACTTTACGAAATTCATTGATTAGCTCTAGTAGTTGGCACTGTTGCCTGCTTTTTCCTAACTTTAGAAGGCTTAATAAGGGAGTTCCCTGGTGATCCATTGGTAGGCATTCCAGGCTTTCACTGCCAAGGACTGGGTTCAATCCCTGGGCAGGGAACTGAGATCCCACAAGCTGTGTGGCATGGCTAAAATAAGTAAAATAAAATAAGATGATAAAATGAAATCAAACGCTTAATAATAAGAACATCACTGTGAGAAGCCCAAGCCATGGACTTTACGGACCTCTTGGTTTCCTTAGAGAATTCGTCAGCTCCCGTTTTTGGAGAGCAGAGCTGGTGCTGACAGGTGATGTGGTGCCACTGACTGCAGAGCAGAATTTAGCAGAGCCGGGATGTCTGTTTTTGTCCCAGATGCTGGCATGAGTAACTTCATCAGCACCTCACCATCATCCTTAAGAGGAAGGCCAGTGGGTCTAAATCCTGGCTGCACAAAGGAATCCCCTGGAGAACTCTGAAATTATGCTACCATCAAGGACCAGGGCACTCTGATTAAATCCACTTCTCTGAGCTGGAGCCCAGGCACTTGCATTTCTTTTAAAATGCCTCAGTTGATTCTGAAGGACAGCCAGCTTGAGAACCACCGGGACGGGTGACTTTAACCCACTTTACTGAGTGCACCCTGTGACCCAGGAGTCCCCACTTGCTGGGTCAATCAGGCAGTGGGTCAGGACTCCAACCCAGGTCAGTCTGAGCCCAAAGCTTATGTTCTTTCTTCTCAACACACCGCTCACCCTGAGGGAAATCAGTCCATGGCATGAAGTCTGGACCTGATTGCAAGCTGCTTTGTGCTGCCCTGCCCACTCCCTGCCTCAGTTTATAGACTGGAAGTCCCTAGGGAGGAGCCCTCCTCCCCTGTCCTTGGGACCCTTTATAGAGCTGGCACCCAGAAGAGATTCATGCTGTGCAAGTTGGTTTAGGATCACAGTGGGATGGTTCTGGAAAAGATTTTAGAATTGTGCTTCTCAAAATTTAATGTTCATACAAATCCCCAGAGGATCGTATTAGAACACAGGTCTTGGTTCAGTAGGTCTGGGGTGTGGCCTGGGATTCTGCCTTTCATTGAGCTCCCGGGAGATGTCTGTGCTGCTGGCCCACTGACCACACTTTAAGTAGTGAATCTTTAGCGATCATTTAGCTGACCTGCGGCTTTCTGCTGACATGGAAAATCTGGTCTAAGTCTCCAACCTATGTTCCTCTGTTTCTATTGTACAAGATACTGAATGGTCCACAGTTAGAGTTCCACTTAGGGTGACCAACCATCTCACTTCTGCCTGAGACTGAGGGGTTCCCCAGGACGTGGGACTTTGGGTGCTGAAATGAAGTCTCATGAGGACGGGGATGAATTGTTCACCCTAGTTCCAGTAGCTTTAGTGCTCAAGACCCAGCTCCCCACAGGGAACTTGGGCAAGTGACTTGCTTTCTTTGAGCCTCCATTTCCCTATCTGTGAAATAAGAATAATAAATGAAACTTCCTAGAATACTTACAAGGATCGAATTAGATGGTGTACGCAGAGCACTGGGCCTGCTGTTACTATATTCATCCTGACTAAACATTGACCTGACTCAGCACTCCCCTCCATCACTGAAAAGAAGAAACACCCCAGAGATCACGTGTAAGTGGTCATGGATCATCTGTGTTGCACCATCTCTGTACAGAGAGGGCAGCTTGTAAATTACCTCCTGCCCACAGATATGATGGACAAGCCGGGGTGAAGTCATTCGTCATTCAGCGTGCAGTTTGCCTACCTCGAATGTCAATACTAATGATTTTTGCTTGTTGTTTAGGGGAAGAGAGGCCTGGCTGAGGCTTGGCCACCTTGGGACACTGTGAGCTGGCCCCTTGTGTTCTGTTGACCTTGTTTATCCATTAGTGTTTCTCTGAGCATTGTAACAGCTTATGAGGGCCGCTGCATGCAGCTAATGATAATTTTTCCGTCTCCTGACCCATCCTTGTCTTAACAATAGATAGCCGTAAACCAACAGGCACACGAACAGACAAGGCACTGAAATCCCCGTGCTCAGTTGGCCTCATCTTGGGTGAAAGTGGCTGGCTTTGCCCGTCCTTACCTGGGAAAGCCGATTCACTCACCTGTCAAATGCCAGCCGTTTATCAGAGCACTTAGTCTGCCAAATATGTGACGATCATGTGAGAAGCAAAGCGCACTTTTGTTTTTCTATGAGGACTAGTAAGTAGGGCTGCTCCAGGGAGCAGATGATTCCACAGTAGTGGTTACCTGGCCTGAACCGCTGCCTACCAGCATTTTAGACAAGAAAACAAATGAACAACAAAGCAGAGGCTACTCTTGCTTTCCTCGAGCATAAAATGTGACTGCAGGAAGGTTCCAGCACAGTTGCACTTCAACTTATGAGCATCTTAAAGGCAAAATTGGGAGATTTTTTTGTCTCTGGTCCCATCTCTGCTTGCTGTCGTCAGAGCTGCTGCCATTCTAACATATGCTCTTTGACGTATGGAGTCAATGTCTCCATTTCACAGACAGGAAAATAGAGGCCAAGTGCTTGGTGAATGCACGTATCTGGCGCTAGTGACGAGGCTCCGACCACAGCTTACAAGCCAAGCCGCGATTTGGTGGCGTGAATTTGCAAAAATGGCCCCGAGCCTCAGCTTCCAAATCAGTAAATTGAGACAGTGGTAACTCATCAGGCAACCCTCTAACTACTAAAAATAGCTGAGGTTTATTACGTGCTTGGTCCCTGCCAACCACTGTTCTCAGGGTATGGCCTCCACCACTCCTCCTAATGACCTTGTTGGAAGAATGGTCAGTGTGCCACTTTGCAGATAAGGAAGCACAAGTACAGAGAGTGCAAGCAAAGAGGCAGCAGTAAGTGGCCTGGCTGGGTCAGACCCTGGCCACACTGTTTGGTGTGACCTTCAGTAAAACTCAGCCTCTGAAAGCCAGAGTCTGGGAGCACATCCTCAATATGCAGATAGATCATGGGTTTTTGAAGCAGGCAACAAACTAAAACGTGAACCAACACACAAGCAGAGAGCATCTCACCTTGTCCGCCAAGCAGCCACCTGTTGGTGGGGCCTGAGACTGAGAGCAGGGAAAGATTCCAGTTCCCTTCCAGAAAGGGTAGGAGATAGGAAGTCCTGTTCATGGAACATGCAATGCTCCAAAGTCAAGGCTTACACAGACTGCAAATGGCATTGATAGTTGGCCTCCCTGTGCAGGAACGGTGCCTGGGGGCCTGGCCTCTGTGTGTACGTGTTCCTGACACAGTGGTGACTCTCTTCCAAATGGAACAGTGATTTCTTTCTCACTGGCTTCTTCCTGGGCACATACAATGTGCCAGGTGTGGGGTGATCTTTTCTTATCAGATAACAATCCGAACTTTTGGGGGGGTTCCCTAGAACACCAGGAACTGAGGGAGACCATGACATCTTTCTATACCTTCAATAGAATATTTTCTATTTTTTGAAAATGTAATGATAACATGTTCAGTTTTTGAAAGAGAATCTCGTAGAAAGGCAAATAGTGAAAACGAAATCTTCTATCCCCACCCTAGTGCACTCTGTTTTATTCGAGAGACTGTGTTCTACAGAAGGGGAAGGGGGTGGATGAAGGTGGTCCAGCTATAAGATCAATACATCCCAGGGGTGTCATGTGCAGTGTGGTGACTATAGCTAACAATACTGTATAATGTATTTGAGAGTTCTAGGAAAGTACATCTTAAAAGTTCTCATCACAAGAAAAGAATTACAGCTGTGTGAGGTGATGGATTTTAACTAGAGTTATTGTAGCAGTATTCTCAATATATATACACATCAAATCATTATGTTGTACATCTTCAACTTATACCATGTTATGTCAATTATATCTGAATAAAGCTGGAAAAATAAACTCTATGGAAGGGTATACGTATACACCCCCCTCTTGTTTTTACATGGAATGGAAACGTACCATGTCCCCTGTTTTTCATATTGCTTTATTCAGCATATATTGATGTTTCTATTTTTTTTTTAATTTTATGGCTACACCGTTTTCTAATTCAGGAACATATTGTGATTTATTTTACTGGCCCTTTTAAAAGAAAAATAAGCTATTTTCATTCTTTCACTAATAAAAACAATGAATATCGTTGTGCATACATAATTCTTTTTTTTGCGGTACGCGGGCCTCTCACTGTTGTGGCCTCTCCCATCGCGGAGCACGGGCTCCGGACGCGCAGGTTCAGCGGCCATGGCTCACGAGCCCAGCCGCTCCGCGGCATGTGGGATCTTCCCGGACCGGAGCACGAACCCGTGCCCCCTGCATCGGCAGGCGGACTCTCAACCACTGCGCCACCAGGGAAGCCCGACATACATAATTCTTTGTGTACATGTTCACATGTATCCATAGAGTAAACTTACAGAAGTGGAATTTAGGGGGAAGGCATATTTAGTTCTCATGGGTATTGCCAAAGTGTCCCATGGAAATTTTTTATTGATCAATTTCTACATATATTTCTTTCATTAAAGAGTAGAGTGGGTGCTTTCAAACTGGTAACCTCTTTATGTGAAAACTGCCTTGCAGACTTCTCAGAGCATGAATTCTCAAAGTGGAACAAAATGAGTGACTTCCTGCTTTTTCGTCCCTGCAATCCCCTCTCCAATCTATCTCTCCACTTACTTCCGTTGTGCTACTTCCATATGGATATTGGTTTCAATATTCAAAAAATCAATAATGCCATAAAATCGAAAGATACCCTGTGCTTTCAAATGGGGATGAATGCAACAGAAAGAATGCATCTTGTAAGTGGGGCTGTGCCATCTTGACTCAAAACTAAAATGCTGATCCTTGAAAGAGCTCTAATTCAGTTAGATCTAAAGCCAGCTGTGGTTGGAAGTTTCATTTTCCTTGGAGTCCATAGCCATTAAAAGGTAAAAGCACATTTGCCTAATTCTGTATTTCAGTGATTTTTTTTCTTCTGTTCCTAACTCCATATTCTTCTTATTTTTTCATCATTGCCATTTAGAAAACATTAGGCCTAGAAATCATCTGGAATGTCTATAGTGTGTGTCTATGGTAAAAATGCCATATTTATTGAAGACCCAAAATCTCTCAACAGTAATGATGATCACCGTTTATTGAGCTCTTGAGCTCTTTACAAACATGAATTCATTTACTCCCTAAAGGAATGATCACGATTTAATGGACTAGATGTCATTCTCTCTACTTTACAAAAGAGGAAAGATGCCCTTAAAGGTTAAATTTCTTGCCCAAGACTAAACAGATTGAAAATGGTAGGCATAGGATTCAAATCCAAGACCTTCTGACCGGACATCTTGTGTGCCAAATGTTGACACCACCCTTTGGTATTTTCTTGCCAGCACATTACTTCTGGGCCACTTCTGTAGAATCTTGGTAGGAGGGGACATTTCTATAAAGTGGAGGTTATCACTTCCCTGGTCCGTGCTGTTGAATAGTCTTAAGGACAATCGCAGCCACTCTTGATAAAATATAAATAGTACCAAGAGCCCTACCCTAAAGGAAGGGAGAGGGAACAGTCCTCTTTTCTCTCTTCTGTTGGAGACGGTCTCCTATGTTACCTGCTGTCTCTTTGCACCATCCTAGCAGTCCCCAGTGCTGTCAAAGCAACAGAATTAAGTGAAGGAAATCGGTAAATCATTGCACTTTACGACATGCTAATAAGGAGTACTGGGAAGAACTCACTCCCTCATATCCTAAGTTACGTTTCCCTCTGTTCCTTGAGCATCTAAAGTTCTCTCCCATCCTAGAGATCATATAAGCCTTGTGTAATAGGCATTAGAAGAACCTCCTATCTGGATGGCATCTTGCGATCTTGTCTGACACCTGGCATCTTTATATTTATAGGTAGAAAATGGGAAGTTAATGTGTTTAATTGTTTAGCCCAAATAGAGTCAGTAGTGAGTGGTGGAGCTGGGCTACCTAGAATCCAGGTCTGCTGACTGTTTCCCAGGACCTTTTGTCCTCCTCAGGGTGTCAGGGGAATTGGTTATTGTCTCATTCTTTCTTCACAAAATGAATGTTCTTCTCATTTTGTAGATGAGGAAACTGACATTGTTACTTGGCTGATGTTATACCCAAAGTGTGGGGGCCGGGGGTGAATGCAAGCTCACAGATTTCTACTCTCTCTCTGCTTCCTGAGTCAGGGCTCCTGTCTGCCATCCTGTGCCTTGGGTTTAAACCTGGGTGGATCCCTTCACTTCTCAGCCTCTAAATGAATTCAGAGGTCCCTCCCAGCCCTATGATTCTCTGATCCTACAGTGGATGTGGGGTGAAAAGGTGGGACTCCTTGGAGCAATAAATCACTACAGCCTGCAGGACTCCAGAAGCAGATCAAGCCTCCTTCGTTCCACCCCTCACTGTCAGCTGTGCGCAGCGTTCATCTCAGTATGAACTGCTGTAATCGTCCCTACTGAGTTTCCTGACTTACTCTCTCATGCTTCCAACTTAGCCAACACTGTGCTAGGCCAGGACTTAGCTGCAGACCCGATAGCCCCCCCCCACACACAAACACATGGGCACATACGTGCACACACGCACACACACGTGCACACACATATTCAGATGCCCGTAGCAATTCTTATTTCCTCATGCAGAGCTTCCAAACTTCTTATTCAGGTGGTCAGCATGATCCAGGTTCTGGCCCCAATTTACCTTGCACTTACATGTTTACAAAACTCCTCTTCTCTCATCCCAAGTTCTGGCTCTTGCAGAACCGTGCCTAGTTTCCTAACCCTTCTGAGACTTGGCCTCAAGTTTTCCTTCTTACCTGACATGTAGTTTGTTTTTTTTTTTGCCTCTGTGTCTCTGAAAATTTAACCATCCATTGTTTTTTCACTCTTATTTTTTCTGTCCTTTAAACATTTTATGTGAAAACATAATCTTACTAATTCTTCCAGAAGGTCTACTCTCAATGTCCCGCCTTTTCTTGAAGACCACCTAATTCTTCATAAGAGGAATAAACACCCTTTCTCTGAATTTCCATGGATGGTATTTCCCAAAGTTGTCTGAACAAACACTTGGAGAGTTTTAAAGGTCTCCTATTTCCTAAGTTTCCTATTTCCCACTCTAGATTTACTGAGTCAGACAATCCAAGGAAAGAACCCAGGAATCAGTATTTTCAACTCCCCCCCCTCAACAATTTAATATCATAAGATTGTTGGCTCTTCGTAGATAAACCCAAAAATGTGATGCAATAGCGCAAAAGATACTAATAGGAGTTAATTGTGAACTAGACAAAATGATACAATAATTTATCTGAAAGAAGAAACATCAGCAAACACTCCAGGAAATTATGAAAAAGGAGCGATCTGACAGGAGATATTTATCCTAAATTGTATCAAAAAACCATAATAATTAAATAATTTGGTCCTGAATAATAGGTAATAAAATACAGATGAGAACATCTAGAAGTAAACCTCAGTACTTACGTACATGGGGGTGTAAATTATGATAAAAGTAACATTTCAATTCATTGTTGAAAACAGGAATTATTAAATCCATGGGTTGGGTACCACTGGGTAAACATTTAGACAAATACATAAAATAAATTCCTATTCCACTCTTGATACCAAAATAAATTACAGATTGAAAAAAGGTTCAAACATAAAAACTTAAGCCATAAATTTATGGAAGGAAGCCCAGGTGAATAAATTTATACTCCTGTAATGGAAAGGGCCTCTGTAGTCAGGACACAAACCCAAACTATACAGGAGAGAAATGATAAATCTAACTACATAAAATTAATAACTTGTGTTTGGGAAAAACAATTCAAAAACTAAGTAAAAAAACAAATGACACATTTGGAAAACAATATTTAAACACCATTGGCAGATAAATGGCCAATTTCTTTAATTAACAAAGAGCTTATAAGAATCAATAAGAAAAGACAAACAACTTGAAAGAAAAATGAAGAATATGAACAGACACAGTACAAATAAAGAAAAATATATTGCCAGTAAAAATGTAAAACTACACTTATTTTCACTCATAATTAACAACATATAAGTAAAAATAATAGGATATATAGTCATTCACTTAGGAGATTAGTAAATTTTTAAAAGTTGAGTATGGCAAAAGCCACTCTTACACACAATTGTGTGCAAGGAAATACATTTTTTGTAAACTCTGTACAAGGTGCTTTGATACTTATATATGCTTGTTTTTTTATAGCAGGTACTCTTAGCCCTAACAAGCTTGTTACTAGGAATACACTGTATAAGGTCACTCACACATATAAATAAGGATGTTAAATGCAGTGTTGGTTTTTAAAGCTCAAACTGGAAACAATAAAAGTGAACATCAGGGCTTCCCTGGTGGTGCAGTGGTTGAGAGTCCGCCTGCCGATGCAGGGGACGCGGGTTCGTGCCCCGGTCCGGGAAGATCCCACATGCCGCGGAGCGGCTGGGCACGTGAGCCATGGCCGCTGAGCCTGCGCGTCCGGAGCCTGTGCTCCGCAACGGGAGAGGCCACAACAGTGAGAGGCCCGCGTACTGAAACAAAAAAAAAAAGTGAACATCAGTAGGGGATCCATTAGATAAAATTATGGTACATTCAAAATGTTGGAAGGGAGTACAGCCGTGAAAAAAATAAGTATATCTTTATGTTGTGATGTGGAAAAAAAAAAATCTCAAATGTCACAGCAGTGAAAGCAAGACTCAGAAGGGTAAAGAGAAATCCCCAAAGAAATCCCTTTGGGAGTGAGAATATGAGGGTTCTTTGATAGCTATCCTGATGTAACCACATTCATTTCCAAAAATAAACATAAGATATCATTAGCAGTTGTTATCTTTGGGAGGGTCTTGGGTTTTTTAAGTCACTTTGTGCAGATAAAATGTTCCACTAGGTGCAGATGAACCGGTTTGCAGAGCAGAAATAGAGACAATGTAGAGAACAAACGTATGGACACCAAGGGGGGAAAGTGGCGGGGGGTGGTGGTGTGATGAATTGGGAGATTGGGATTGACACATATACACTAATATATATATATATATATATATATATATATATATATATATATATATATATATATATATATATATATATATATATATATATATATATATAATAACCTGCTGTATAAAAAAATAAATAAAATAAAATTGAAAAATTAAAAAAAAATTACAATTAAAAAAAAAAAGATCCACTAGGCCAGGGATAGATGTCTGTCTTGTGCACTGTTCTGTGCCCAGCAATCAGAGGTGCCCCACAGCTGTACCTGGGGTGACTGGTTTGCTTTGCTTTTTTAAAAAATACATTTATTTATCTATTTGGCTGTGTTGGGTCTTTGTTGCTGTGCACGGGCTTTCTCTAGTTGCGGCGAGCAGGGGCTACTCTTCGTTGCAGTGCACGGGCTTCTCATTGCGGTGGCTTCTCTTGTTGCGGATCACGGGCTCTAGGCATGCGGGCTTCAGTAGTTGTGGCACGTGGGCTCAGTAGTTGTGGCACACAGGCTTAGTTGCTCCGCGGCATGTGGCATCTTCCCGGACCAGGGCTCGAACCCGTGTCCCCTGCATTGGCAGGCCGATTCTTAACCACTGTGCCACCAGGGAAGCCCTGCTTTGCTTTTCTCCTCAAGGGTTGTCTTTCATTGTCCTGTGAGCTGCTTTTTTTGGGTTCTCTTGCTTGTATTCCTCTGCACTGATAAAGATAGGACCTGTATTAATTTAAAATGATTGTGAATTTCATGTGAAAGCTCCCCGGCCAGTGCTATGCTCAGTCAGAGCTGGGGACCACTGTCATGCATGATGTGCCCCTGGGGGGCATCCCTTTCTCATGACAGGACTGTGTGTGTGGCTGGAATCCTCTGTTTTAAGGCCTCTGTAGGTAGAGGCGTCTCTGGCGTAGTGCGGGGAAGTGATTTAATCCCATGTTCTGTGGTCAGGTTGCCCCTTGTGTCTGTTAGCGGAGTGACTCCGGCCGAAGCTCCATGTATGCGTCTCAGCTTCCTCACAGGGTGGTTCTTTAATGAGATAACGTGTGTACTATGCATAATGCAATCTTCTTGATACTCCGTGATAGCGGCAGAAGTGATACACCCAGTAACTGATGACTGAGTGAATGAAGAAGGGACAAGTGAGTGCTTGGAGCTCCTGCCTTGTGAAGGGGGCCATGGAAAGGCTGTGCCTGCATCTCAGTAACTCTGGGGAGAATCTAATGAAACAACACCTGGTGATTTACTCCAAACTGGATATGTAACCAATCCCCTTTTGCCACAAGGAGATCTTGGGCTCTATTTGTTGTCCTCAGCCCCATTCCCTGGTACAGAAGGTCTGGGTCCTTGCAGGGGTCATGGGCGCCCGTCATCTCTCAGGCTCATGAAGACATTTCCCCTTTATAGCCCTGGCTTTCTGAACTGTTTCTGTCCTTTCAAAACCCCCTTGGCGTTCACTGGATGCCAGATTTCCCACCCAGTCAATTGACAGCCCGATTCAGGACCAAGTTCTGAGAGATTACAGAACCCAGCCTGGGAAGGCCACTGGGAGAGCCCAAGACCTTATCTCTAAAAGACTCATGGGGAGATAGAAGCCTCCATCCCACTGGAGTTCTCAGAAGTGACAAGATCTCAGGCGCCCTAAATCATAGCGCCTTCCACCGCTGGTGGAAATGACAGTTTTATCTTCAAAGATGGTGCACTGGGAAGATAATCCGTTTTCACTGAGGGTTATAAAGTAAGTGTTGCCTCTTCTTCATCTTAAAATAGCTTCAATGAAGGCCTGTTAGCCAATGACTAGGAAACCATTATTTAAATAATTATACAGACTTAAAGGTTATCAAAGGGGAAAGGTCAGGGGAGGAATAAATCAGGATTTGGGGAATAACATACACACACTACTATATATGAAATAGATAAACAGCAAGGACAGGGAACTGTAGAGCACAGGGAACTCTACTCAGTACTCTGTAATAATCTATATGGGAAAAGAATTTGAAAAAGATTAGATACATGTATATGTATAACTGAATCACTTTGCTGTAAACCTGAAACTGATACAACATTGTAACTCAGCTATACTCCAATATAAACTAAAAGTTTTTTTAAATAAAAGGAAAAAATTAAGCCTTAATGAGAAATTCATGTTTAGGGTTTTATTGCTTTTAAAGTCTCATTGTTTCCAAATCTTTGTATCTCTAGGTGGAAGGCATACTTGAATACTTATTACTTGGATTTTTGGTGTCAGTGAGACCAGAAGGTGAATTATGACCAGGAAGGTGACCCTGCGTTGGGAGGGGGGGTGGAATTTCCATGTCTACACACAGAACAGGGAGGGTGCAGAGGGCTAGTGACGGGCGTAGGCAGTGGAGGCATCACCGCTTTATTAGAAGGTCCCTCACCTATATGCTGGAGGGCTGCCATGTCCCAGGCACTGTTCTAGACACTGTGGGTAAATCAGTGAACGAAGCAAAATCCTTGCCCTTGAAGCATGTCCATTTTCTTGGGAAGAGACAGACATTAAATAAACAACAAAATAAATAAAGTGTATAACAAGGTAAAATATAGTAAACACTATGGGTAGGAAGTGCAGTTAAGAGGGATTTGGCAAAGCATGGGAGGAGAGGGGTGGGCTAGCATGCTGTTCCAGGGGGTGTGGGAGGCTCGTGGTGAAGGTCATATCCAGGCCAACGTCTGAATGAGTCGGAGCTCTCCTCTACTACCAGCTAGCTGAGTCAGTTGGGCAGGACCCCTGAGCACACTGGGGCTGCGTTTCCCTCACCTGTGAAGTGGTAGAAATTTATAACTTACTGTTGAGAATTAAAGGGACAAACCTGGATAAAGCAACAGACCTAGAGTAGGTCCTTAGAAAGCTGTAGGGTTTTTCTTACTTGTTTTATGATTCCACATTCAGGTAGTCTAAACTTCTGTTTTAAAAAGGTGAGTAAAATAGTGTTTAAATTGAATGTGTTTTTTTTAAGAGGATACATGTCCTGGGGGATGGTGTCACACAGGCCTTGAGGTTCTGTGACCTGATAAAACCTTGGATTTTTTTTTTTTTTTTTTTTTTTTGTCTGTAAACTGAGCCTGGGAAAGAAAATGCCAGCATAGTGGTTGGGAGGGCACCTGGGTTTGTCTTTCTTTCACCTTACATAGTATTGGGGAAGCCACCTGGGTTCTGACCCGGGCAGGCTCATGTGAGGCATCAGGACCAGAAGGCGACACATAGCTGGGTGGGCAGAAGGGTGAGCCAGGACTGCATGGGCCTGGGAAACTAACCCAGGACAGCCAGGTCGGGGGACCACTGTCCGAAAGGACAGCAGGTTCACAAAAGTGTGTGGATGGCCAAGAGGAAGATGGAAAAACCTGATGAACGAGGACAGCAACACTGTAGATTTGGAAGCAGTTAGGGTTACTTACAGGCTTTAAGACCTTTGTTGAGTGCCAGCCGGCTTCCAAATTGGTTTGAAACCTGGAGAAAATGATCTAGTCTCCTTGATATGGAGGTTGGCCAGAGAATCTAGGTCACATCAGGGAACATGAGGCAGAGGGAGTTTGAAGTGTGAGACCTGGAATTCCGCTGGGCCCCAGGAGAGTGTGGAAAATCAAAGCTGCATCTCAGAGGCCACAGTGGCCCCAGGCCTCTCTCTGGGTTAGCTGAGAACAAGACAGAATCCTAAATTCCTCCAGCAGGAGGGGCCCAGGGGCTTCAGAATCCAGGCTCTGGTCTGTCAGGTAGCCCTGTTTGCCATTGCATTTCCTGTTGGGAAGAAACAGAAAAAAGGCAAGATGAACAGAGAGGGCCTAAGTATCAGGTAGCTGAAAGCATTGATTTTCAAGGGTAAAGGGGAGAGGGAGAAAGAGGATATCAGAAGATATCACAAAAATGTCTAATTGTATACACACTGTGGTGTCTAAGGAAGAGTTTGCATCCAGAGTTGCTTTGCTGGACCACAGGGTCTGCTAGAAACATTACCTTTGCTGGGGGCTGCCATTGACTTACATTGCTTCTCCCCTTTGGGGACCAGATACCACCCCTGCTGCCCTGCTATTTGTTTGCAAATATCTCTAGCAGATGGGACACTTTTACAGTTCAGACATAAAATGCCAAGCTGGCCTCCAGATTCCACGCTGATCTTTATAAAATACAGTTGAGAGACTTTGTGTACCTAGAAACGCATCTCTTCCATAAAGTGTAACAGTTCGCTTGCATAATTTAAAATGGTCTGAATTAATATTACTATAATTGCTAAGGGATTTAAAGATCAAAAATATTTTCAAATAAATTAGGTATTCTCCAAAATAGGATTTTCTTGTCCTTGTTTTGGTTATAAAACCTCAAAGAAACTCAAGGCCCAAGCAAATTATTTCTTTATATTTAAAGATGGGAGATTTTCCTGTTTTTGTGAAGTCTTTTTTAGGCTATGCCAATGTTTGGTACTCTCTTCTCCGGGTGATTTCTTTTTATAACCATGGGAAGGATGCTTCATACCACTGAGAGACAGAGTCTGTCTAAAGGATTTCTTCCTATGCAATGGAATGTCCAACTATGTTCAAATCTCACCCAACTGGCTTCAACTCTCTGGTTGATGATGGGAACCTTAAATTCTTTGATTGGGCCTGGTCTTGGAACAGGCAGAGTGTGCCCATGGCTGAGACTTGTAAGGAGCTTCTAGGCAACCATTCAAGCGAAGAAGGGAAGGTAGATATGCCCCTTTCCAGGAATAAAGACCATAGGGTTTTATTTACTCTTCAACTCTGCTCATTAGAAAAGATTCTATTACAGCTTTCTCTTGAACATGAGAGCTGTGTTGAAAAACAAAAGAAGGAATTCTAAGCAAAGCGTGCCCTTCAGCAGATGGGTACATGCTATTCATGCCACCTCAATTGTGAAGGTCTTCTTACAGGAAAAAGGTACACGTAACTGTCTGATTGCTATCAGGGATCTTTTGTCACCACTTGGAAACCTTCCTGAAGATCTCGACTTCTTTCCTCTCCCCCACCCCAAAATAGAAGGTCTTCAAATGAGATGTCATGGGACTCACGGAGCAAACATACAGTTGACATATCCCATCAGAAAGCGCTAAAATTCCAGCTATGCTGAAGGAAAGGGACCGTGATGATTTCTCCAGGTCAGTTCTGGAACTGGGGTATATAGCAGAGCCCAGAAACTCTGCAGACTCAGAGGTCTTGTGAACTGCAGACCACTGGGCCCCGCCCCCTGTGCGCATTCAGCACATCTGAGGTAGGATCCAAGAATAGGCATTGCTCACTTGTGCCCAGGTGATTCTGATGCTGCTGGTTTAGGGAAAATGCTTTAAACCTCCATTCTAGGCCAGCGGTTCTCAACCTTAGCTGCACATATGAATCCTTGGGGGCAGTTTTTAAAATCCCAATACTCAAGCCACACCCCTGGCCAATTTAAATTAAATTAGATTCTCTAGAGGTAAGAACTAGACTTCAGTCTTTTTCGTCAAGATCCCCAGATGATCCCAGTGTGCAGCTAAGTTTGAAAACCCCTATTCTAGATCCATGTTTCTTTCTCCTTATTTTTCCAATGAAGAAATGCAGGCCGAGAGCAGTGAAATCATTCAGGGTCATCTAGCCAGTTAGGAGAGATGGTTCTCTTGATGTCTGGACCAGGGCACTTTTACTACGGGACACTTCTTTATTGATATGTCTGGAATTAAAATTTAGCATCAAGAACATAAGAGTCTCCCGGGATCTTGTTAAAATGCGGATTCTGACTCAGCAGGTCTGGGGTGGAGTCTGAGAGTCTGCATTTATAGTGATCCCCGAGGTTTGGTCCATACATCTGGTTCACAGATTACACTTTGAGTCGTGAGGTTGAAATATACCTCTGCCTGGGCTTTATCAGCATTTCTAATACAAATGCAATAAAAATCATGACCCCAAATACAAGGTTATAGCTACTACAAGGAAAATTGGCATATCGTAGGCAACTCTACTAGACCAACTTACAGCCATTTAAAATTTTAGAGGCTTTGGAGTAATGTGTTTTCCTTCATTTCCTGGGCTAGAATTTTAATACTGTATTTATTTGTTTTGTACCCTGCTACTTTACCAAATTCATTGATTAGCTCTAGTAGTTTTCTGGTAGCATCTTTAGGATTCTCTATGTATAGTACCATGTCATCTGCAAACAGTGACAGCTTTACTTCTTCTTTTCTAATTTGGATTCCTTTTATTTCTTTTTCTTCTCTGATTGCTGTGGCTAAAACTTCCAAAACTATGTTGAATAAGAGTGGTGAGAGTGGACAACCTTGTCTTGTTCCTGATCTTAGTGGAAATGGTTTCAGTTTTTCACCATTGAGGACGATGTTGGCTGTGGGTTTGTCATATATGGCCTTTTTTATGTTGAGGTAAGTGGCCGGACATATTTAAAGGGATGAAAGGGAAAAGCCTACAACCTAGAATTTTAATACTTTAAAAGTATTTTTTAACTTTCTGCCAAAATTGACATTAAAGTGAAGGAAAAATAAAAATTGAGAGATTTGGAGACAACCTAAGTCCACAATGCTAATTGTTTTAAAATTGATTCAATTATATGTTCCAGTTCTGTCTGAACATTTTCCAGTCACGTTGGGAAGGAAATTATTTAACTGTTTTAGTTTTCTCTTTTCTGATGTCATATTTAGGAGAAGATATTGTAGTATCCTGGTTATAATTCTGGCCTCTGGAATCAGGATATGTGGGTTCATAACCAGACTTTGCCACTAAAATGCTAAGCTGTGAGCGTGATACTTAATCTTGATGAGGTTTGTCATATGTAAAATGGAGATAATAATGGTACCTGCCTCATAGAGTTTTTGAGAGGATCTAATAAGGCATTACTGTAAATCCCCTACCTACAAACAAGTTCTCTTCTGAAAGCACATTAAGTCCAATTTGTTAGTAAGTCCAGCAAAGTGAGCCTAGGTACCCAACTAACATAATCAGCTATATAGTACTGTACTGTAATAGGTTTATAATACTTTTCACACAGACAATATATAGAGAACAAACACAAAAAATCAAGAAAACATTTTCAATCTTACAGAACGGTTCCTTGAAAAGTACAGTCATGCAGTACAACAGCTGGCATACAGGGGCTGGCATCGAGGGAACAGGCAGGAAGAGTTACTGACTGGAGGAGGGAGGGGAGGTGGGAGATGGCAGAGCTGAAGGAGCGTCAGTAATAGGGGACGGAGGGCCAGCTGCAGTGTCCCTCACGCCTGACGCTGATGGCGTAGGTTCTGGTTCCTTGCTGGATTCAATTCTATCCACCCTCTTGAAAAAACGATCCAGTGATGTCTGGGTAGTAGCTCTTTTTTTCCCTCATCATAGGTTACATGGTAGCAGTGGGTTGCATTCTGAATGGCTGCTGCAACCTTCATGTACCCTTCTACGTTCAGGTCCTGTGCCTCAAAAACTAACAGCGCTGCCTCAAATAAAGAAAACCCCTTGGCCTTTTCCTGCGTTGTGAATCTCTTCGTTCTTCAGTTACTTCTTCTTATCTCTTTTTGTCCTTTCTGTGGGCCTCCAATTCCATCAGGTCTTCATTAGTAAGCTCCACATTCGCATCTTTGAAAGTTCACAACTTGAAGGTTCATATGTAGGGAACATACGGTATGTAGAACGTTCTTAGCAAATATCCAGGCACTTGGTAAACGCTTAGATAAATACTGGTTTTCATTGAGATTCTACCTTGTTGGCTGGTGGCCACAAGCTGGTTGATGGATGCGGACACCAGTGGTTCCCAGGACTCAGTCCTCTGACTTGGCTGGCAGGAATTTCCCTGGAAAGATTTCTCAGGAGACCAAACAGGAATTGTATTCATATTAACCCTAGGGGGTCCAATTGCAGAGGAGCCCCGGAAGAATTGCTCAGGAGCAAACTTGGACGAGCATTCCAGGAAACCTCCCTGTGGACTGGCCCCAGACTGCCTTGTTCTGGAGGATGTCACGTGGGTTCATCTGTGGGGGACGTCATAGGGTGAACAGACGTGTTCACTTTTCAGCCCAGTGATACTAAAGATGTGGTTCTAGCACCAAGAGTAACTGAATCTCCTGAGAAGTTGTTGGAAATGCAGATTTTCTTCTCTACCTGAGATGTACTGAATTTGCAACTCTAGCGTGAGACTCAACCATCTGTGACTTAAGGAGTCCTCCAGGTGCTTCTAAGGCAGGTGAAAATTTGTGAAGCACTGTTGTGGGTATAAGCAACCTTAAAGGACTTTAACCAGAGGTGTGTTGTAATGGAGCATTATAGTTTGGAACGATTACGTTGGCAGAATAATGGAGCATTGGTTCTAATCTCTGCATCAGGACTGCAGAGAGACCCTGGAAGTTATCACAAGGGATTTGACAATCTCACAAGGCTCCACATATCATCTGTGAGTCTGAAAATTCCAGAGGGGCTCCAAATATTCTCTTGTACATATCCATTCTACCCTCCTTTGAAGGTCCCGAGTGATTTTATGGTTAAAAACAGGCAAAATCCATTTAACGGCATAATTGCATTTATGTGAACTTTTTTGCCATGTATTGCCTCAATCAAATAATAGCTTCAGGTAAAACATTTATTCGTTCAATATTTAATAAGGATTTGCTATGCACTGGAAACTTTTCTAGGCACTGGAGGCAGAACAATGAACAAAAAGAAATAAAATTCCCTATGCTGGTGGAACTTACATTCTAGTGGGGATATAGAGATATAGTAAGTTAAATAAGGAAAATGTTTCCTATGCTATATAGGAATATTTTTTTTAATGTTGAAGTATAGTTGACTTACAATGTTGTGATAATTTCTGCTGTACAGCAATGTGATTCAGTTATACATATATATATTCTTTTTCATATTCCATTCCATTATGGTTTATCACAGGATGTTAAATATAGTTCCCTGTGCTCTACAGTACGACCTTGTTGTTTATCCTTTCTATGTATAATAGTTTGCATCAGCTAACCCCAAACTCCCAATCTTTCCCTCCCCCACGCCCTCCCCCTTGGCAAGCACAAGTCTGTTCTCTGTGTCTGTGAGTCTGTTTTTGTTTCATAGGTATGTTCATTTGTGTTGTATTTTAGATTCCACATATAAGTGATATCATACGGTATTTGTCTTCCTCTGTCTGACTTACTTCACTGAATATGATAATCTCTAGGTCTATCCATGTTGCTGCACGTGGCATTATTTCATTCTTTTTTAGGAACATCCATATTGCTGCACATGGCATTATTTCATTCTTTTTTAGGAATAAATTTTTAAGTAAAAACATAAAGGAAGGAAGAGTGAAGGGACATGTTGGGGGATCAGGGAAGATTTCAATGAAAAGGTGAACTTTGAGTAATGTATTTATGAAGCTGAGAAATCAAGCCAGGCAGATATATGGGCAAAAATCATCCCAGGCACAGGGAACAGCGAGTGTAAGAGGCCTGAGGGAGAACTTCCCCTGACATGTAAGAGGCATAACATGGAGGCCAGCGTGGCTGGAGTGGTATGAGAGGGGTAGAGAGTTGTAGGGGTTGGACTTCCAGTGGTGAGGGTGGTCATGGTGGGAATCACATAGGGAGATAATCATGTGATTATAGGGGACTTTAGGATATTATAAGACCCTTGATTTCACTCTGAGGTGGGAAGGTATTGACAGCTTCTGAGGAGGGGCTGTATGTTTAAATAGTATCATTCTGGCTGCTGTGTTGGGAATAACTTGAACATGGACAAGGATGGAAGCAAGAAAATCCATTAGGAAGCTATCAAAATATTTCAGTCGATGGGCAAGGATGGTAACAGCAGAGGTGGTGGGAAATGTGTATTTAAAGCTCGAGTTGACAGGATTTGCTGAGGGCTGGGTGTGGGATATTGAGGGTGATTGAAAGTTTGGGGGCTTGAGTAACAGAAGGATGAAGCTTCTGTTTCCTGGGATGGAGACAGTGTTGACAGGAGCAGATTTGAAGGGAAAATAGTGGGGGTTTGGTTTTGGACATGTAAGGCTTGAGATGTCTGTGAGATATTCAGTGGAAACATGGAGAAGGCAGCTGGATATACTGAGTGCAAAGTCAGGTCTGAGCTAGACATGTAAATGTGAAGTTGTCAACATACAGATGATGTTTAAAACATGAGACTGAAAGAGGTTGCCAGTAAATACCATATAAATGGAAATTCAGTAAGTTATAAGGACCAGACTCTGAGGGTTTTCAACATTTAGAGGCCATGGAGATGAGGCAGAACCAACAAAGGAGAATAAGAAGGAAAGGTCAGTGCTGTGGGAAGAAAACCAATACCTAAAATCCTAAGAGGAGTGTTCCATAGGTCAAGTGATACGAGGACTAGACATTATCTTTAATGGTCTTAGTAGGAGAAGTTTCCATGGCATGGTGTGAGCAAAGGTTTGGTTGGAGTGGGATTAATAGAGAATAGGAACAGGGATTTTGGAGACGGCCATTATAGACAACCATCTCAAGGAGCTTTGCTGTAAAGGGAAGGGGAGAATTGTGTTAGTTTGCTTTTTGTTTGTTTTGTTTTGTTTTTGAAGACAGAAGAAATAATAACGCATGTGAAAATTAAGTGGACTGATATAGAGTAGGGAGGGAAATTTGATGATGTGGAAGAGAAAGTGGTGGTGAAGGAGTGATGTCTGCGTGCAGACTTCAGGGCAGGGATCAAGAAGAGGGATTGTCCTTAGATGAGATACAGTTCATTCCTAGAAGGCAGGGGTGGTACAAGATGTAGGCTCAAATGAGATTATGACGATGTATGGTACTTGTCCCTTGTTGCTTCCATTTTCTCAGTGAAGTGTGAAACAAGGCCACTGGCTCAGAGGTAGGTTGGGGAAGAGGTATTGGAAGTTTCAAGAAGGAGAAAAAATAAAACACTTGTCTAGGAGAGAGGGAGAGTAAGGGACTGGATTTGGGAAAGGCCCTTTGTTTACTGGGCAGTATGAAGGGCCCTCTCGATATTGAAATGATCCTGGGTTTAAATTCAGAACAGTCATAATGGCACATTTCATTTCTTCTCCTGTCCAATTCAGCTACATGAGGACAGACGCACATGTAGGCAAAGATTTAAATTTAAGGAGGGCTTCATTTAGTCAAGGGGATAAAGAAGCTAGAAAGGGCTGGGTAGTTGAGGATGCAGACAAGAAGGTTATAATGATTAAGCTGAGTAAAGACAGAAAAGCATGAACAGGGTAAAGGACTGAAAAGGTGAAAAGATCAGCAGATTCTAGGCACTCATGGGATGAAAGATTGAGCTGGTGTAATAAGACTGACCAGCAAATAAGGAAGACGGTGTTTGGAGGACAGGATACTTGAAACTGAGTTTATGGTGACATTACAGTTATTGCAAATGACAAGGTCTAGCCTATGACTGTGGGAAGGAGTGGCTGAGGAAGGGTGGAAAACAGGATTACTGGAGAAGAGGAGGCCAAAGAGAAGAACCTCCAAGGAAGTGGAAATATTGGCTGTGGGTATCTTAAAATCATCACAAGGTGTGTCAAAAATAGTGTAGGGGACAGTGGTAGGGAAATAAGTGCTGAAACCGTCAAGGAAAGAAGAGATGAAACTGAGCAGAAGCCTGTGGGGCTCTGGGGCACGGAAGCCTTTCTGTGTCCCCTGTTTCTTGTTTTTAGGGTATAGGCTTCAGCCACCGTGACCGTCCCTGAGTTCCAAAGGGCAGGTTCAAACAGTTGCTAATCAGGGAAGGGAAGAGATGCAGAGACAAGGGAGAAGCAGTCAAGAAACAGTAGTGCAGCCTTGGGGCAGGGTCCTGGTTCCGCCTCAAGGGATACACATATCAATATCTTTGAGCTCTTCTGCAGAACTAAACCCCCAACAAATGAAGATGTTAACTACTTGATGAAGCATTCTTCATTCCAGAGAGAAGGCCACAGTTTGATAACCTCAAGAACCAGAGAAGCTCATCAGGCGACCACCTGAAGCCAGATTAAAGGAGTCCACACACCCTGATTCTTCCTTATCAGCAACCCCACCCTTGAACCATTGCTATAAAACTCCTCACCAGATTCCCCCGGGTTGGGACACACAGTTTTGAGGGCATGAGTGCTTGGCAAAGCAATAATGCTATTCTTTTCTACTTCACCCAAAACTCTATCTCCGAGATTTGATTCAACACCTGTGCACAGAGGCTGAGTTTTTGGCATCAGAGGCATGCCCTGTGGTCAGGGATAATGGCAACAATGGTTGTGACAGTGATTGCTCCGAATGGTTGTGACACTTTGAAGCTGGGGGTGCAGAGGGGGAATGCCCTGGGGATGGCGATAAGGAGAACATGTCCCCTGCCTCCACGCCTATGGGTACAAGGAAGGGGGAGGAGAAAACACCCACCACATGTGAAGGCACAGGGGAAGGGGCGCCCTCAGTGCCAAGACCATGAAGGGCAACGTTACAAAAGAGGTCTTCAGGAGCACCGAGTTTGGGGGTTGCCACTAGACTCCAGGGTATGGACAAGTGGAGGTCTCAGAGGGGCCAGCTTTTTTCTAGAATGGGACTTCCTTGTACTCTGCTGAGGGGCACCCTTGGGGCCTTTGGAAAGGGATTATTCCTCCACATGTGTAGATGTGCCCTTGGCGTCTGGCAGTGGAATAGAGGCGCCATCTTACTTGATGCACCTGGCTACTCTCTTGGCTCTCTCCATTAGAGGCCCCAAGGTTGGTCAAGTTAGCATGGTGGGGAAGGGAAAGGAAATTCCTTTTACCTTGAAAAGTGATCCTTATGTTTAAGAAAGCTGGCATCACTGGTAAATGGAAAGCAGAGTATGTGCATATGTATTTGTGTGTGTGGTGGGTTGAGACTGAAAGCCTCAAAGCCATTTAGGAGTTTGTTGCAGTGTTTCAGGAGACAAATAGAGACTGAATTAATTCACTGCCAGTAGAGGCTGAGAGAATATGATGGATTCAAGAAATAAATTAATCCTGATTGAGTAAAGAAAACTCTATTTGTTCAGAGTAGATAAAGGCAGCTAACAGGTTTTATGTATTTAGACAACAGTAAAATCCATGTTTTCAAGAGCTTTTATATTTGCAAACCTGAATAATTTTCATATGCACTGTTTTCATTTCCTTCTGCATAAAATTTGCACACTGGATACCCACGTGCATAGATGTTTCTCAAAATCAGAGTTTTATTTAATAGAATTTTGCAAGGGTGTCCAAATTATTGAGAAATCTTTTCCTCTAATCCGTACTTTTCTATTACTTAAAATAACATTGTTTCCTGGTGGTTGAAACCAAGCAAATATGAAGATGTCACAGACTGTAGAAACTATAGGTTGAAATATGGGGAGGAGAGCTTCCCTGGTGGCACAGTGGTTGGGGGTCCGCCTGCTGATGCAGGGGACACGGGTTCGTGCCCCGGTCCGGGAAGATCCCACATGCCGCGGAGCGGCTGGGCCCGTGAGCCATGGCCGCTGAGCCTGCGCGTCCGGAGCCTGCGCTCCGCAACAGGAGAGGCCACAACAGTGAGAGGCCCGCGTACCGGAAAGAAAAAAAAAAAGAAAAGAAATACGGGGAGGAGAGTGATCTTCCACATAAAGAAGTAAGAAAGGAAGAGATGGTGAGCTCAGCTGGCCAAAGGGCTGTGCTGGGCCAGTAGGGGAGGTTCTCACGGGAGGACACCCAGCCTGAAGGGGCAGAGATCCTGTTCCATAACGTGGGCGTCCGATTCCTGCACTGATGCCTTGGAAGCCAGCATGGCCAGGGGAGAGAGGGCAGGATTACAGAGATCCATAGTGATTTGCAAGAGGGAAGGGCATCCTAGGGCAGAGTGAACAGAGGTGCAAAGATGTGAAAGAACATAGCAAGTTCAGGGAGACAGTACTCGTCCATTGCCCTGGACAGTAGTGACAGTGTGGTAGGTGGTGGCAGAGAGGCCAGAAACGGTGGCAGGGCCTTTAAAAAAGGCCTCAAATGCTCCATCAATTGAAGTTTTGTATAGCATCATCATCATATGTTATAGGGAATTATGGAAGGGTTTTAATTAGCAAAATGACATTCATATATGTCACTGTAGGTTTTTAAGATGGTAGTTATAATGCCAAAAACTCAGCTTCTGTACCCTGGTGCTGAATCCAATCTTGGAGACAGAGCTTTGGGTGAAGTAGAAAAGAATTCATTGCTTTGCCAGGCAAAGGGTGGAACAGAGATTGGAGGGGATGCAGAGACAAGGGAGGAACAGTCAAGAAACACTAGTGCAGCCTTGGGGCAGGGTCCTGGTTCCGCCTCAAGGGATATACATAATATCTTTGAGCTCTTCTGCAGAACTAAAACCCCAACAAAGGGAGGATGTTAACTACTTGATGAAGCATTCTTCGTTCCAGAGACAAGGTCACAGTTTGATAACCTCAAGAACCAGAGAAGCTCATCAGGAGACCCCCTGAGACCAGATTATAGGAGCCCAGGCCCTGCACAAACCCTGATCCTTATCAGCAGCTCCGCCCTTGAACCATGGCTATAAAACCCCTCACCAAACTCCCCCGTGTTGGGACACACAGTGTTGAAGGCATGAACCTGCTGTGTCCCCCTTTGCCTGGCAAAGCAATAAAGCTGTTCTTTTCTCCTTCACCACAAACTCTGTCTCTGAGATTTGATCAGCACTGGTGCACAGAGGCTGCGTTTTCGGCATCAGTATTTGGTCTATAATTCTATGTATTTTTTCATTCCCAGTGATACGGGAAAGGTAGAAAAATGGGTTTTCCAGATGGAATTCCAGTCCCAGGGCTGTTGTCCATTTCTCGGAGTCTCAGTTCTCGCTCCCAGCTCTTGGAGGAGATGGGGATGGGCCTTGGAGATTGCTATTTATTTCCCTTTTAAGATCTTTGGAAATTCATATGTCCTTAAAGCTACATATAAACACCCAGATTACTTGGATGTGTTTTACCTTTTGAAAAGGCAGAATGAATGAGGTTTTTTTTTTTAAGGAAGATTTCTGTTCCTTTTCTCCATATGACAGCTACATATGATAGCATGTTGGTGGTGTATGGGCTCTGGGGCTGTCAGAACTGGATTACTGATAACAGAATTGTCCTATAATTACTGTTGTAAAAAAAAAAAAAAGGTGTTGAAATGAGTTAGAGGTGAATTCTTTCCAAATATCCTAACCATTTCTCCCATCTTTCCAAATTTATTAATAGAACATAAGAAGCTATGAAATCGTTGTAGAGGAAGAGAATTATATATTTGATTTCTAGAAAAACTGGAGGAATGGGAAAGTTAGGCCCAGGAGGGTTCAGTTTCCCAAGGACAAAGGTCACATAGTTATGGTAGAGGACTGAAAAAGGGAAAATCAGAGACGCTTTAGATTAGCAAGTACAATTTGAGCATTTTGGTTCATGAGGAATGAGTGAGTTTTAGGAGGATGTCTTAACATCAGGCTGTGAAAGAATTAAGCAGCCTTGCTCAGGGAGCAGTGAGTTTCTCCACCCTCCACGTGAGGCTAAATCACTCCTTGGAGGAACTATCATAGAGGAGATGGTCAAGCATCGTGGTCCACAGACTTTCAGCGTCACTGCCGACACTGAGAGTCTGCAGAGATAGCACGATCCCTTCTTTACTCAGGCTGTTATTTAATAAGTCCTGCCACAAACGTTCCTGGGTGTAGGTAAAAATGCGGATCAAACTGGGAAAATGTAAGGACTATGCAATGGCAATTCAAAAATCCCTGGTTGGGTAACTAAGATCCCACATCCTCCATGGTGCAGCCCAAAAAAAAACAACTAACAACAACAAAAATGCAATGCCTATTACTCTCTGCCCACCAATATGCACTGTGGGGCTGAAGATCCAATCATCAGAGAATGGAAGCTTAGGACAAAGAGTCAGGAGATAGAAGATGGTCAAGGCATCTCCTAGGAACTCAAAAAAGGCATCCAGCTGGACCTTGTTGCTGGGCTGCACCCTGCAGGCATGAAAGACCTGTACTTGCCAAGCCTGGGGACCAAAGAAAGAGCCTGGAGTCAGGGACAGAGACATCAATGGTCTCATGCAAGAGGGAGCTTACACGTCTGAAGCAAGGTCCTGGAGCGACAGCCCGCCGTGTGTGGTGGGCAATGGGGCAGGAGATTGCAACAGTCTTTGCTCCCTGGGGAAGGGGGGGTTACCAGTTACAGGGGGAATTGATGTCTGGTTGGCTCATCAGTTACCAAGGAAAGCAGCAGAGGGACACACCCCTCCCTGCCCCTTTGACAAGCTATCAAGTTGATATACTGATCTAAAGAATAGAACCATCACTAGCTGGGGACAAGTATGTAGGTATTTACTGCTCGGCTCTAAGACACACATCTGTTTCACCAATCATCGGGTCTGGCAGACCCAATTTACTTTAAAAAAAAAAAGTATTATTATCTATTTATTTTTATTTATTTTATTTATTTTATTATTTTTATTTCATTTATCCCTTTAGTCTAGAGTTCTGTAGGTTTAGAAAATGCATGTAATCATGTGACTACCACGACAATCAAAATATAGAGCTATTCTATTTTCTCCCCCAATGTCTCCATGCCTCTTAATAGGAAATGCCTACTTCCATGCCCAGATCCCGGAAGCACTCCTGGATTTCTGTCCCTGTAGTTTTGTCTTTCCTGGAATATCATATAAATGAAACAGTAGGGTATGTAGTCTTTTGAGACAGACTCCATTCACTCAGCCTAAAACCTTTGAGAGTCGTCCATGTGGTTTTGTGTATCAGTAACTTGCTCTGGTTTATTTATTTTTATTTAACTCTTATTTTACCTATAGTATTGCATGTATGGGTGTGCTACAGTTTGTCAATCTAGTCACTTATTGAAGGACAGTTTTGTTTCCAGTTTTTGATGATTACAAACAACTCCACTGTATACATTCAGAAATAGTGGGAAAACACTTAGGAGTGGGAGAGCTGGGTCATCTGGTAAGTGTATACTTAACTTTATAAGAAACTGGGAAAAAAATGTTTACTTTAAAAATAATTATTTAAAAAATATGTACAGTAGTTTCTCCCATCCGTGAGTTTCGTTAAATTTCGTATGCGAAAGTTTTCGCTTTATACAACCTTGAGTTTTTATCATGCAAGAGGCACTTCTTTTTTTTTTTTTTTTTTTGCGGTACGCGGGCCTCTCATTGCTGTGGCCTCTCCCGTTGCGGAGCACAGGCTCTGGACGCGCAGGCTCAGCGGCCATGGCTCACGGGCCCAGCCGCTCCGCGGCATGTGGGATCTTCCCGGACTGGGGCACGAACCCGTGTCCCCTGCATCGGCAGGCGGACTCTCAACCACTGTGCCACCAGGGAAGCCCAAGAGGAACTTCTGTTGAAAAAAAATTAGGAAATGAGAAACTGATGTTTTGGGAATAAACAAAGAGGCTAAAGAAAGAGGTGAGATTTGTTTCAAGCAAGCCTAGGGAGGGATGTAATAGTTGTCTACAGCCCCTGTAGACAGCCCCTGCTTCTTAGAGGATGGTAAGTAAGCGTCTGTGCATATTTTAAGAAATATGAAAGGAAGTATTGCGCCTGCAAGAGTTTTAATCACAGCTTTAATCCCAGTCTACGCATCTGGTCTCAAGTCTCTGAATATGGATTCTTCTACCACAGAAGCTTTAGAAACAGACCTTGCCTTCTAGGAAAAATTGCTTTATAATGTGTACGTCCTGGTAAGGCCATTGTGATCAAATATTGCTCTGTGGGTGTATGTGTATGTGCGTGTATGTGTGTGAGTGTAACACACTCCAGATGTTTTAATCCTTGGCTTAATTAAACAGGTTGATTGTAAAAAGAACAAAAACCCAATAGGAGCTATTATCGACACAAATCAGTTGAAATTCTTAGACAGTTAAATGTATTTTTTTGGTCATAGCTGGTGATGAAATTTAAATGTTAGGATTGAAGGGACTCAGACCATACTCTAACAAAATAATTTTGAACATTTAATACCAAAAAAAGTCAATGAAAAAATTTTTAAAAATGAAAAGGAAGGAGTAAAAGCATCTTTTTGATTCCAAGTAATGGAAAATAATAATATCAAATTTATTTCCCTACTCTGCGACTTGAGGTGAGCAATTTCTTAAAGAAAATTGGTAAAATATGAAGGTAGCTTAAATGCCCATGAGTGGGAGGAAGCTATGGGATTGGTTGGAACATTTAGGAATCCCAAATTACAGGGGGAGGTGATCGTCGTCAAGAGCGATAGCATTAAGCCCGAGAAACCTGAGTTTCCCTAGGTTTCAATCCTATTTCTGCCATTTAGGAAGATGTGCCATCTTGGGTAAGTTATCCCTAGAGGAATAACTGCTTCCTCGTAGGGCTGTTGTAAGCTAATTACGTGAGCTTGCCAAGCTCTTAGCTCAGTACCTAGAACATGGTAGTTTTCTGTTTCCTGCTGCTGCCCATGTCGCTAATAGTAACCAAGATTAACCCAAAGTGCCTTTGCTTTTGTTTTTTTTCCTTGTAATCACCAATAATTTTAAGCTGATACTCTGGGGCTTTGGCCTCATATTAAAACTGGTCATGGAGTTTTGGAGCTTAGGCAAAGTCCAGCTGTTCCTTTGGCAGATGTGGAAACTGAATCACAGAAGGGTTGTTACTTTCTAAGGTTCCATATGCATTTAGCACCAGAGCCAGTGCTAAAACCCAGCTGTCTGTTCCCAGCCCAGAGCTCCTCTACGTCACCATGAAATAAGTGAGTTTAGGTCATTTAAGTCCAGACACACACATGTATAATCCAACTTACTCATTTCTCATCTTTTAACATTTTAAAGAGCGGATCTGTCATCTTCTACAATTTGTGTTTTTTCCAGTCTCTGAGGGCTGATTAGGGACCAGGGATTACTAATTGGAAACATTAACTAAGACGCAGTTAAAGAGACCAGTATATTCTCAAATGATCTCACCTTCAGAAGAAATTTATAGCAGTACTCAGCTAGGCTTTGCCCTTTCCAAACGCTACTTTCCCAGGGGAGCCCATAGCAGGTTTTGCCCATATTAGCATACACTCCCCTAATCTGCAGCTTTCCCCCCCGCCCAGAGCATTTAGGGGATTAAATGTTTTCTATGTGTAGAGATCTTTCCCTTTCAAGATTTTAACAAAGAAGCACTTGTAGTGTCCTTAAGGTGGCATTATGATGGTGGTGGAGTCTTAAAGTTGATCTGCATTGACAATTGCTTCAATTTTTTTTTTTTTTTTGCGGTACGCGGGCCTCTCGCTGTTGTCGCCTCTCCCGTTGCGGAGCACAGGCTCCAGACGCGCAGGCTCAGCGGCCATGGCTCACGGGCCCAGCCGCTCCGCGGCACGTGGGATCTTCCCGGACCGGGGCACGAACCCGTGTCCCCTGCATCGGCAGGCGGACTCTCAACCACTGTGCCACCAGGGAAGCCCAAATGCTTCAAATTTAAAGACTTCTTGTCTTTGAATCTCCTAACATTTCAGAATTAACTGGTACTTACTGCACCATGAAATATAAATGAAAGCTTGACTTCCTGCTATACCTGAGGACTGTAAACAGCCCCACACCTGTGAGTAAGTCAAGCATTCCGAATTTTGTTTCATGTTGAATGTTTTAAGCGACTTTAATAAAGATGATGTGATTTGTGAGTCACATAATGAAGCCAATCTAAATAGGAGTTATTAAAAAGAATAATGACTATTTAACCAAGCATGTCTCTCCCCCGGGAGTGTGATCCAGATCATCAACTCGCTCCATTTTTCTTTAAATAATAACAAACCCTCTTAGCAAGTAAGGCCCACTCAAGTTTGAATCACATTTGTGTTTTATTATAGGAAAGTTACTGAAAGCCTTTGAACTTAAATGTTATCAAACTTTCCAAATTATCTCTGGATACATCTACATGTGCTGAGGAATACAGGCTGAGGCAGCCACTTGAAGGAGGAGGGAAAAAAATAAACTGTCAGCTCTCTAAACCAGATTTTGTCTCTGGTGTTAGAATCTATGTTAATATCTATCATCTACCTATCTACCTAGCTATCTATCTATCATCTACCTATTTAAATGCCCCTCCCCCAGAAGTGGAATTGCGGATGTGACCCTCTGTTACCCTAGCAATTTCCTTCATGACACATTGTACGTGCAAAACAATAGGTTTCTGGGTATTGGCCATATTATAATTAACTCTGACATCTGAAAAGGTTCGAAACTGGAATAAACCCTACTGGTCCGTGATCACTTCTGATGATAAGATTATAAATCTAATATAGACATCCATTTGAAAACATGCCCCTCAAGCCCCAGTATCTGCCTCTAGTCAAGGTGCCAACAGTGGCTTAGAAAAGAGTCATAACGTTTTCTTTTGTATATTCTCAAGTCATAAATATGCTGTGACTCATGGAAAATGAATCCCTGGCCTCACTATAATTTCTATGGAAAAATACACCTTCTTTGTAGGAATATGTGGTCTTTCACTGACCCCAGTGTAAGAAGTTATAGGTGAGCTATCAGAAGTTGGTTGTCTTTAAAGGGATGGATTGTATGGTGTGTGGACTCTATATCTCGATCAAACTGTTGGGGAAAAAAAAAAAAAAAGGAAAAAAGCTGATTGCACGACAAGGAACTTTGTGATAAGTCAAAGTGTGATCGTGTAAGGTTGCATGGCCTTGTGGACATCTGTTCTGTTTTTGTCCTGTGAGGAAAGTAAGGTGATGTTTCAGTCACTGCTGGTCCTGTCACCACTGAGCAACTATTTTAATATGGGCAAGTCATGTGGAAGTGGGGTAGACCCTTGCAGGATGCGAAGCAGTGCATCAGAGGTTCTGCGGGGTGCAGGATGGTAAATTTCCCCTTCCCGCCTCCACCTCCGCCATCACTGGTGACTGAGCTCATCTGGGCACAGGTCCCAGGCTAAGGCTTTGGCAACCGGGACTTGGTGTGGGAGTGGCAGAAACTGAACCGTTGAGTACTGCGGGGCGAGAAACACAGGACAGTCTAGAGAGTCAAACCCAGTCATGTGAGTGGAAGAGCCAGGTCCGCATCTAGTGCAAAGGGTCTGGACCACAGGAGAGGTGCGATGGAGCAGGTGGATCTGGGGGGGGGATAGTAGACAGAGTGGGTTCTGCTTCCAGCTCTGCCCTTCCTCACAGGACCTCTGGCTAGTCTCCGATTCCCCCACCCTAATTTCCTCAGCTGTACAATGGAGATATTGGCAAAATGACTCCTGACTCTCATGTACTACGCCCCCCCTTGCCCACTTAGGAAGGAGAACCACATTACAAACAGATCGAAGGTTGTGGGATCCTGGAAATCACTGAGTGTTTAGCACAGGAAAATTCTCTCTTGATTAATTTTCAAGTGAAGTTTTAATTAGTGGTTTGGTTTCATACTCTTTGTGTCTTCTAAGAGAGAACTTTAAAAAATATAAATATAGGAGCCTTTGCTGTTCCTTTTTAATGTATATTAAGAAATTACTTTAGATGTCTTTAAGTTCCTGAGTCCAGATGCTGGTGTTCGTTAAAGTTTACCCTCTTTTATGGAGGCATTCTACAAGGCAGGGATGGGGGTAGAGTTCTCACACTGATAGCCCACTGGCTGCATCCCACTTGCAGACATTTCGCTTGGGTCCCACCATATTTTATATTTTAAATTCATTGCCACCTTTAAAATGGAGAAGTTTTAACATAGAAGAATCAAGAATTTTGGCTTTTCCTGAGATATGGGAAGCTCTGGCAGAACTGAGCCTGCATTCTCAAATGATAATACTGTCTGGGGTTGAGAACCAGCTGCCCCTTCTAGATGGCTCAGACTCTGAGGTAACCATGTTTACTTCCACACTCTGGAAGACCTCTTCTTGGAAATGCGTGAACTGATCAGCACGCCACTGTAGTGGCCACTGTGGTCGGGTACTAGAATGAAGCCACTCTGCATTCAAATAAGCCCTTATTAAGTACCTACTCTGTCCCATACCATGTGAAAAACATGAGGTTATTTGTTCATTCATTAATGCAACAGATATTTATTGAGGGCTTTCTTTGTATCAGGGACTGTTCTAGGTACTAGGGATACTGTGATTAACAAGATATGATTTCATGGGTTATACTTTAGAGAAAGAAAAGAGTAATGAAGCAAATAAATACTATTAGATGTCGATAAAGACCATGAAATAAAATAAAGTAGGGAAAGAGGATAAAGAGTGAAGAGTGACACTTAGGAGGAAGACAGGTAAACCCAGTGATGACAGTAAGGTGAGCTCAGGACTCTGCGGGAGGTACACAGTGTGTGCCAGGTACACATGAAGTCGGGCTCTTAATCCAGAGTCGAGGCTTTAGTGCTGGCTTTTAGTAGGAAATTGCACCTGAGTAGAATCTCATGGAAAAGAGGGGAATACTGATGTGCGACTGAGTAGGCAAACCAATCACAAACTGCATTTTAAAAGTTGTGCAATGTCACCTCAAAAATAAGAAAAGTTAGGGCTTCCCTGGTGGCGCAGTGGTTGAGAGTCCGCCTGCTGATGCAGGGGATGTGGGTTCGTGCCCCGGTCCTGGAGGATCCCACATGCCGCGGAGCGGCTGGGCCCGTGAGCCATGGCCGCTGAGTCTGTGCGTCTGGAGCCTGTGCTCCACAGCGGGAGAGGCCACAACAGTGAGAAGCCCACGTACCACAAAAAAAAAAAAAAAAAAAAAGAAAAGTTTGGTCCCAGGGAACTTATGTGGGATCAGAAACGCTAGGAAATGCTATTCTAATTTCCAAATACAGGCATTTGTCTTTTACAGCTGAGTATTGTTTTTATTTTAACTGCATATAGAGAAGGGGCACACAGCTTCTTTTCAGTGTTTGTGGCTGGTAAGGGACCTCAGCAGGTAGAGTCATGGGAGAGCAGGTGTGGGCACCAATGACCGGTGGTACGGTATGCAGGGCACAAAGTCTGCAGGGAGTTTGGCATGTGCAGTGACCTGAAAGGTGCACCTTCACAGAACGAGAGTGTATGGTTTAGGGAAGGAAGTGGTGCCAGTTGGCCACGCGGGAGTAGCGGTTAATTACTATGAAAGTGGCTGGGTTCATTTCAAGGCCAAAGATCAGAAAGAGGAGACGCCACAAATAACAAATTTAGCCAAGTCACCAGCCTTGATGTCAGCGTCATGGACCAACAGGAGAAAGAACTATCTACAGTGGTGTTTTTCATGCGAGGGTACACAGCATGAGCTACTTATATAAGGTTGCAATAACTGCTTTCTCATTTAAATAGTTTATTTGACACGTACTTAGTTACTGACAGTCAGGGATTCAACAAGAAACAGATGGCACACCAAAACTGTGTCCTTGAGAAGAATTTAACATGAGGACTATTTACAAAGGTTGGGTAAGATTTAAGGAAACCAACAAAGCTGTGCAGTGCCCTGAACAAGGAGAAGAATGGGCATCTTTGAACTGTGTGGAGAGTGGTGCCTCATAGGAGGTTTGATAGAAAGACACGGACAAGCAATGGAGACCCATCAGGGAATAAAACCCCCAAACTTAAATTCATTCTGACGTCAGATCACTTGTTACTTCCCAGTGACCAAAGCCACCAGAAGCTACATGGCAAAAGAGTCCATGGATACAGTCCACATAGGTTAGTGTTTCAGGGCTTAGCAAAGCCTGGAGAGTGCTAAAGAGGACACTTGAGGGGCAAAGAGAAAACGTTCAGACCGGTTAAGATATTTTTTCTTTAAATCTGAAGGACACCCACGCACCTATGGTCAACTAATCTATGACAAAGGAGGCAAGGATATACAATGGAGAAAAGACAGTCTCTTCAGTAAGTGGTGCTGGGAAAACTAGACAGCTACATGTAAAAGGATGAAATTAGAACACTCCCTAACATCATACACAAAAATAAACTCAAAATGGATTAGAGACCTAAATGTAAGACCAGACACTATAAAACTCTTAGAGGAAGACATAGGAAGAACACTCTTTGAAATAAATCACAGCAAGATCTTTTTTGATCCACCTCCTAGAGAAGTGGAGATAAAAACAAAAATAAGCAAATGGGACCTAATGAAACTTCAAAGCTTTTGCACAGCAAAGGAAACCGTAAACAAGATGAAAAGACAACCCTCAGAGTGGGAGAAAATATTTGCAAAGGAATCAACGGACAAAGGATTAATCTCTGAAATATATAAACAGCTCATGCAGCTCAATATTAAGAAAACAAATAACCCAATCCAAAAATGGGCAGAAGACCTAAATAGACATTTCTCCAAAGAAGACATATAGATGGCCAAGAGGCACATGAAAAGCTGCTCAACATCACTAATTATTAGAGAAATGCAAATCAAAACCACAATGAGGCATCACCTCACACCAGTTAGAATGGGCATCATCAGAAAATCTACAAACAACAAATGCTGGAGAGGGTGTGGAGAAAAGGGAACCCTCTTGCACTGCTGGTGGGAATGTGAATTGATATAGCCATTGCGGAGAACAGTATGGAGGTTCCTTAAAAAACTAAAAATAGAATTACCGTATGATCCAGCAGTCTCACTACTGGGCATATACCCAGAGAAAACCATAATTCAAGAAGACACATGCACCCCAGTGTTCATTGCAGCACTGTTTATAATAGCCAGGTCATGGAAGCAACCTAAATGCCCATCGACAGACGAATGGATAAAGAGGTTGTGGCACATATATACAATGGAATATTACTCAGCCATAAAAAGGAATGAAATTGGGTCATTTGTTGGGACATGGATGGATCTAGAGACTGTCATACACAGTGAAGTTAGCCAGAAAGAGAAAAACAAATATCGTATATTAACCCATATATGTGGAACCTAGAAAAATGGTACAGATGAACCGGTTTGCAGGGCAGAAATTGAGACACTGATGTAGAGAACAAACGTATGGACACCAAGTGGGGAAAGCGGCGGGGGGATGGGGGTGGTGGGATGAATTGGGCGATTGAGATTGACATGTACACACTGATTTGTATAAAATTAATGACTGATAAGAACCTACTGTATAAAAAAGTAAAATAAAATACAAAAATTAAAAAAAAATCTGAAGGACATCCTTTTCAACATAAAGCATTACAGGCAGTTGCAACAAAGGTGAACTAGAATTGTGTTGGATTTCTCCCCTGTACATTTCAATGATAAAATTAACATGTGTATATCACTTGAGAATTCCAATGTGATTTTTCTTGCATTATATAATTTAAATAACTTTCTGAAGCTTCACATCAATTCTCTACAGAAGACAGAGCCAAAATTCTTATTCACTTTTTCCCTCCATTTTATCAATACATACCAGTAAATGAAACTCAGAAAGGCCAAGTGAGGTAATGAAGGTCACAAGGTCACAAAGCTTGTCAGAGCCAGAATGCACTCAGATCTGTTAGTCCAGCTGGTTTTCCATAATCCCTAAAGATGCTTAATCCTGGCTGTTCCCTCTTGGAAAAAGATTACTTAAAAGATTACTAGTTTT
The DNA here is from genome assembly GCF_003031525.2 of Neophocaena asiaeorientalis asiaeorientalis. NCBI lineage: Eukaryota > Metazoa > Chordata > Mammalia > Artiodactyla > Phocoenidae > Neophocaena > Neophocaena asiaeorientalis. The sequence continues at coordinate 3,424,258 of NW_020172982.1, read as the reverse complement.
TAAAATTAATCAGATGGTATAAATTCAGATCTTTATATATCAGTCCAGGCTTTTGGGTCTGAGGAATCATTAGAGCTAAAGTTTACTGCTTTACTAGGTGTCAGCCTCTTTTTAGTTGTGTAGCATCAATTATTTCATTTATTTCTGACTTTGCCCACAGTCTGGAGTGCTTCCTCCCGAGAACCCACATGGTGCCCTTCCTCATTTCCTTGTGGTCCTGCCCCCACGTCATGCTATTAAGAGAGGTCTTCCCTGACTACTTTATGCCCCCTCAGCCGCAAATCTGGCTCCCATCCCTCTCTAGCCCAGAAGACACAGAAGTATCACATGAGCCACAGATGCAAGCCACATAGGTAATTTAAAATTTTCTAAAATTTTAATTTTATTGAATTTAATAATTTAAAAATTTATTTAAAATTTTTAGGTAGTCACATTTTTTAAAAAGCAACAAGAAACAAGTAAAATTTAATTTATATAATACTTTTACTTAATTTATATACCCCAAATATTATCATTTCAACATGTAATTAATATAAAAGATTCATGAGATATTTTATATTCCCTTTTTCATATTAAGTGTTCAAAATCTGGTACTTACGTTTAGGGTACTTCTGGTAAATGCATTGTATTTACACTTGGAGCACATCCCAAATTGGACCAGCCACATTGTAAGGGCTCAGTAACCACATGGGATTAGTGGCTACCATACTGGACAGTGCAGCTCTATGCCCTTTACTCCACTTTACTTTTCTTTCTTTCTTTTTTTTTTTCATATTCTTATCAGGTTCAGCAAGACCAAATGAGTTTCTTGGAACAGATCACAAAACTTACTACTATCAGAGCAAAGATGGGGCTCAGCTTATCCCCTTGGCATATTATATATTGATTTACTGTCTTTCTTCATGTGATTATAAACTTTCTAAGGGCATGAAAATGTGTAGAATGGTATCTCACCCAAGGTGAGCACTCAGATCTTTGTGGGGCGAATAGCAGTCTTATGCAGCAGGTTCAGCTTTGGTCTCCCCTATTTACAAGAGGAGGAGAAGCAACGGCACACGGAGACGTCCTCTCCCCAGGCCACGTGGCCAGTGGGAGGGTTTCCACCCAGGCGGGCAGCTCTTCCAGAGCACGTGCTTAGTGTCAGCTGTTCTTCTGACCTGAAAACACACACAAACACGTTCATAAGAATGCTATACTGTCACTTTCTAAGGCATTTCTAATAATTTTACTTTGTTTCAAATCATAATTAAACAAAGAATATTAACAAGACACAAGCTGATGAATAAAATGATAACTTTGGGTCCTTTAGAGCTATCCAGAGAGGACTGGTCCCCTTCCGGTTCAGGTAGTTCACACTCTACTGATTTACAGGGAGGTTGACTAAAGGGTAGATTTTTTCCCAGGATAAAGCATTGTTTGGCAGAAGCTGAGTTCTCATGATCTTGTGGGATAATTCTCTGGAAATGCATTGCATGGGCTTAATAGGCAATGATCAATTGTTTCAAGAGCTGAGTTTGATGAATGTGGGCAGGTTATGTGGACCCACGGTTATGCTGATTAGATCAGAAAGTCTATTATTAATTGATGTAGTGGCTTAAGAGAGAAATGTTTAAATGCACTGAATGGTGGCTGAATTTAATGTCTCGGTTTCACTCACATGGGCCAGCTTCTGTGTGCCACTGTATAGTGGCTATCTGTTGTCACGACACAGTGAATATTGTAACAACAACAAATATGTGTTGTGTTTCCTGTGCCGGAGGGGCCAGGGATTATCTCAAGCATGCTCAGGTAGGAGAGTTTACAGTCTCCATTCCACAGATAAAGTAACTGAGGCCAGGAGACATCCCGTGATCCCCCAAGGTCACACAGCTCTATGTGTCAGAGCTCTGACTTAACAGGATCTGAATCCAGAGTCTGTGTCTAACCTTGCTGCCTGCCCACCCCCTACATTTGAAGCATCCAGACTTTTGCCTCTCTACTCTGGGAAGGCACATCAAAGGAGGTGCTCTCTGGTGGCCTCGGAGCCAGACAGAACCAGGTTCATCCCCATTGAAGTCCTTTTTTGCTTATTTGTTTTAATTAGACTCAGTGAAGTTAAGTAACCAGCTTGACCCTGCACAGTTAGTAAGACGTAGATCTCAAGTGGCTTCACTGAGATCCATCACAAGAAACTTTAAGTTACCCTCTTTCATTGTCGTATGTCCAAACACCCAAGAGTCCATCTTTCTCTAGACGTACTCAAATGAACACTCAACTCACCATAGTTATGACTTCTCTCTCTTTTTTTTCCCCCCAAATTATCTTCCTCTGTCAAGTGTGGGGTGTTCCAAGACCCAAAAATGCTCCCCTAGTGCCCAGATCTGGCTGTTAAGACCAGTTTCCTACTTATTACTGTAAGAAATTGGGCAAAATGATTTACCCACTGAGAACCTCACTTCCTTTATTTGTAAAAGGGGACTATGATACCACTAGCACTATTATGATGAAAAGTTGTATATCTAAGTTGTTTAGCGCAGGGTCTGGTGTTGACAAGACGCCGTAATGGCAATTATCTCTCTAATTACAAAGTATTTCAGGAGAATAAGATGCTGTTCTTGTTTACACCACATATTTTCACCCCAACAAGAGGTAGCAGTGATTAGAATTAGAAGGGAGGGCATTTCAAAGGAGTAAAGTGGAGTATCTCCATGGACTCTCTCTGTACAACGTGTATATAACAGCACCTGCAGTTTGACTACAAGGCGGAAATTATGAGGAGGGCTGTCAGGTCTCATGCTTCTGGGGATAGCTTGATGACTGGCCAAGGTCAAGAAGCAACCCTCTCTATGGTGATGTACAACGTGGTGAGGAATATTTGAAGGTTTTTACACTTTCCCATGGAAGGGTCTGGCATTATTTGAGAACGAGGTCTAGCATTCACTGGATGGGCTGTTGGGTGGTTCTACTTAAGCTGTAATACGTATTGTGTCCTGCAGTGATGCTTGCTTAAAATCACATGTGGCTGCAACCTTTGAACTAAAAAGCGCTGCACAGGGCGGTCTCTTGCTGATGGCACACATTCTGCAACCTAGACTGTTTCCCTTAGCTATCACCATCCACTATTGATCAGCTTCACTTTTGCTCAGTTCTTGAGAATCACCTGTCTCCAGAGGCATTTGAAGATTAATTTAAAAGGGAAAAGAAAAGCAATTTCCAAAAGCTACTTTAGAAGAGAAAAATAACTCCATTACACTGCTTTTCTTCTGATGTCTTTTGGACTCCCAGCTCTCGGCTTTAGCATCGACTTCTGTATTCTGGGAAGTGATGTGATGCCAATACTTGTAACGATGGTGACGATGATGATGATGAATATCAGGTCCATTTATGCATAACTCCTATGTTCCAGGCACGTTATATGCCCCATATCTAATCTTCAAGATAATGTACTCCTTTTATAGAGAAGTTAAATGATTTATTAAACACAAAAGCAATTCTTTGGTGGAGCTAGGATCCAAGCCCAAGTCAGCTTCACTTTAAAAGCCAAGCTTATCCTTCTATCCTTCCTCCTTTTTTCTCTTCTTCCCTTTCTCCTTATTTTCTTTCCCTTTCCTTCCCTTTGAAAAATTGTCTTTTTTTTTGCTCGTTTGTTTTAATTAGACTCAGTGAAGTTAAATAACCAGCTTGACCCTGCACAGTTAGTGAGATGTAGATCTCAAGTTGCTTCATTGAGATCCATCACAAGAAGCTTTCTGAGTTACCCTCTTTCATCATTGTATGTTTAAATACCCAAGAGTCCATCTTTTTCTAGATGTACGCAAATGAGTACTCAACTCACCATAGTTATGACTTCTCTCTCTTTTTTTTTTTTCCAAATTATCTTCCTCTGTCAAGTGTGGGGTGTTCCAAGGCCCAAGAATTCTCCCCTAGTGCCCAGATCTGGTTGTTAAGACCAGTTAACGTTCTGGAAGGGCTGAGAGAAAGCAGATTCAGGCCACATGGAGAAGTGAAACCTCCTAATCGGAGCTAGTTCTACTTTGCTCTTGAGTATGTATCCAAGTTGCAGGGTTTACCCCATGAGTCCTGATTCTCTCAGAAGGCACTCCTTAAAGATGCTACGGAAAACATTTCCTAAAGTTTTATATTATCAATAATTTTGACTCTGTAGCTCCTACTTCTCTTTGGCTAGATGATACATCATTTTCTTTCTTTTTTTTTTTTTTTCTTTTTTTGCGGTACGCGGGCCTCTCACGGCTGTGGCCTCTCCCGTTGTGGAGCACAGGCTCCGGACGTGCAGGCTCAGCGGCCATGGCTCACGGGCCCAGCATGTGAGATCTTCCTGGACCGGGGCACGAACCCGTGTCCCCTGCATCGGCAGGCGGACTCTCAACCACTGCGCCACCAGGGAAGCCCTCTCTTATGTTTTAAATTCATAAACTCTTTATTGGCTTTTGTCGATTGGCACCAATCTGTGAGAAATATTTTTAAAAACTTAAAAAATATAATTATGGAGATCATTGGTTCTAATATTTCTAAAACCTGCTCTATATTACACAGGACATATACTTTTTTTTAGCTTATGAGTTTTAGCCTAATTCTTCTTGGTATCTCTTCTTCACAGATGAGGAAAACTGAATCCTAGGGAGGTCAAGTGACTTACCCAAGGTTTCTGAGCTTGTAAATGACAAAGCCACGCTTATGACGTAGTATTCTGACTGTTAAGTTTAAGATGCCCCAGAAGACGGAGCCTGAGACAATAGTCTGCACTGCAAGTAGTTTATTTTGAGAAGGGTTCCCAGGAAACAAGAGCAGAGGACTGGGAAAAGTGAAACAAAGGCAGGTTATCAAACTGATCACTGCTATGGGCAACCAGGCTGAATCATACTGGGACCCTCTGAGTGCCTGTTGCAGTAGCCTCAGAAATTTCCACTCAAGAGACTGAAAGAAGGAGACAGTCCACCAGCTCTCATTTCCCTTTGGGTGGCAACATGGAATAACTCCCGCATAAATCAAATCTTCATGTGTGTGTGAACTCAGGCTCCTGTAGGGCATCCCTCATTGAGGTATTAGAAAAACTCTGGGGAAGAAAGCAAGAGATACCTATTGTCACTGAGGCAAAGAGTTATCTGGTTACAGCTGTGTGAAGCTAGTTGCCACAACTACAGCCAGAGGAGAAAATGGTTAAGAGATTATGAGGCGGTCACAAGAAATATCCACTATATGTTTTTTACTCTATTTAATATACCCCTATGTTCATAGCAGCACTATTTACAATAGCCAAGACACAGAAACAACCTAAATGTCCATCGACAGATGAATGGATAAAGAAGATGTGATATATTTATATATATATATATATACATACACACAGTGGAATATTGCTCAGCCATAAAAAAGAATGAAAATGCCATTTGCAGCAACGTAGATGGACCTAGAGATTATCATACTAAGTGAAGTGTGTCAGAAAGAGAAAGACAAATATCATATGCTGTCACTTATATGTGGAATCTAAAAATATGACACAGATGAACTTACCTATGAAACAGAAAGTCTCACAGGCATAGAGAACGTGACTTGTGGTTGCCAAGGGGGAGGGGGAGTGAGGGAGGGAAGGATGAATTGGGAGTTTGGGATTAGCAGATGCAAACTATTATATATAGAATGGATAAACAACAAGATCCTACTGTATAGCACAGGGAACTATATTCGATATCCTGTGATAAACCATAATGGAAAAGGATATGAAAAAGTATGTGTATATATGTATAACTGAATCACTTTGCTCTACAGCAGAAATTAACACAACATTGTAAATCAACTATACTTCAATAAAATAAATTTAATAAAGAATAATTCGAACATAAAAAATAATTTAAAAAGATTTAAAAAGTAGCGATTGCCTTCAAGATGTTGACACTATCTTGGAAGAGGATGGCAGATGTTCAGATAATGAATGATACTAAAATTCTGGGGCAGTAGCATCCATAACAGTAGCTCAGAGGAAGACATGGTTACTCTGAGGTAGATGGGTGTTGGGGTGGCCTGGGAGACCCCAGCAAAAAGGTAATTTAGGATGAGCTGAGCATAAGTTTGTCAGAAGGAGCAGTGGAAAGAAGGACCTTCTAAGGAAAATGTTGGGGGGAAGAATGAAGGCATTCACTCTGCAGGAAGATGGATATCCTGTAGCTTGTGGCATTCTGTGTGGAGTGAAGTGAGGGGTGTCACTGGTGGATGAGGCTGGAAAAGTACATTGGTGCTGGATTGTGAAGGCACAGAATGACTGGCACTGAGTAGGAGAGCAGGGGAAGAGACACTTAAGACATCATTCATGACCTCTTAAAACTTGTATTGGAGTAGAGTTGATTTACAGTGTTGTGTTAGTTTCAGGGGTACAGCAAAGTGATTCAGTTATACATATATATGTATCCACTCTTTTTAGATTCTTTTCCTATATAGGTCATTACAGAGTACTGAGTAGAGTTCCCTGTGCTATACAGTAGGTCCTTATTAGTTATCTAAATGTCCATCGACAGATGAATGGATGAAGAAGATGTGGTACATATATACAGTGGAATATTACTCAGCCATAGAAAAGAAGAAAGTAATGCCATTTGCTGCAACATGGATGGACCTAGCGATGATCAGACTGAGTGAAGTAAGTCAGACAGAGAAAGACATTCACGACCTTTAATGGCCACATTTGGGAGAATTTGGGAAGTAAATTGAAAGAGAGAAGTCAATTGTTTTTAGGGTTGAACGGAATTGAATATGATTTTAGAAAGGAGTGGGTGGGCACAGAGAAAGGCAGCTTGACTGAGGGTGGAAAACTGATGGAGTATAATCTCCAGAGAAGTGGACGTATATGAGATAGAGCCAGAGGGATATTGTGGGGAAAGCCGGAGATATGAAGGTCGAGGTCCACCTGCTTAGCAGCTGTGTTAACCTCTTTAAACCTCAGGATCTTCATCTAAAAGTGAGGTTAAAAATAGACACCACACATAAGTTTTTTTTTTTTTTTTTTTTAAAGAAGATGTTGGGGGTAGGAGTTTATTAATTAATTTATTTATTTTTGCTGTGTTGAGTCTTCGTTTCTGTGCGAGGGCTTTCTCTATTTGTGTCAAGCGGGGCCACTCTTCATCGCAGTGCGCGGGCCTCTCACTGTCACGGCCTCTCTTGCTGCAGAGCACGAGCTCCAGACACGCAGGCTCAGTAGCTGTGGCTCACGGGCCTAGTGGCTCCGCGGCATGTGGGATCCTCCCAGACCAGGGCTCGAATCCGTGTCCCCTGCATTAGCAGGCAGATGCTCAACCACTGCGCCACTAGGGAAGCCCCACACATAAGTTTTATGAGAGGAAACAACCCACATGTCCATTGATGGATGAATGAATGAACAAAGTGTGGTATATCCATACAATGGATTATTATGCAGCCTTGAGAAGGAATGAAATTCTGATACCTGCTACAGCATGGCTGAACCTGGAAAACGTGACGCTAAGTGAAATAGGCTGGACATAAAAGTATAACTATTGTGTGATTGCACTCATACGAGATGCCTGGAATAGTCAGTTTCATGGCAACAGAAAGTAGAACAGTAGTTACCACGGGCTGGGGCAAGAGGGGGAAATGGTGGGTTATCATTTCACGTCTATGGAGTTTCTGTTTGGGAGGATGAAAAGTTCTCAGGATGGATCGTGGTGATGGTTGCATGACAGTGTGGATGTGCTTAATGCCAACGAGTTTTACACTTAAAGGTGGTTAACGTGGTAAATTTCGTGTTATGTATATTTTACCACAATAAAAAAATATTCAAGAGTTGTGAAAATTAAGATGGACAATCCATAAGAATAACATAGTTTCATAGCAATGACGGTCAGAATTATCGATAGGCATTAAGATCTTGGAGAGTGTAGGGTAGGAGAGAAGGGAGATGGCGGGATGACCTGGGGAGGGCAAGACAGCTCTTCTCAGAGGAAAGAAAGGAGGAAAGGGTGGGCACACATATTTGAGTCCATTTTGAGGCAGAGGTGGAGGAGGTGTAAGAAACTCCTGCCTTAACAGTGAGTCTCCTTTCTTGGTGAAGGAGTGTGAAGGTTGAAGGTGAGGTTGGAGCCACTGGGAAAGTTACAAAGCTGTGGACCAGCTGCTGTGGGTGGGAAAGGAAGCAGACTGGGGAAGAATGAAAGAATTGCCAAGTCACAGAGAGCAAGCAGCTGAGGTTGGGTAGAATACAGCTGTAATGGAGCCAATGAACATAACTATGTCATTTTTTCAAGCAGTGCTTGGCAACCCAGAAACAACCTGGAGAAACAGGGAGTTGGACTGGTTTAGGGTATGGCATCGGCAGGACAGCTGTGGTCAAGAGTTAAAGAGGTGAGGGATTTGAGAATGCTCTTGAGAACACAGTTTAATTGGTTGCCCATGTGGTTCAGTTTGGGGAGGAGAGACGGCAAAGAGGGAGGGGGTGGCAGGCTGAGAGGTGTCTTGGAAGCATTCAAGGGACCAGAGATTTTAAAAAAGGGAAAGTGACGTGGATTGTGATCAGAGGTCAGAGTGCCAGGGTTCAAGAGTAGTTTCAGATATTGACCAGGTAAGTGTTCAGGCTGAAGGCAGGTGGGTGTGAATGAAGTAGAGCCGTGGTTCTCAGATGTAAGGTTCGTCAGTTACCTGAGGTGCTTTCTTTTTTTTTTAATTTCTAATGTTATTTTATTTTATTAGTTTGTTTTTTATTGAAGTATGCTCGATTTACAATGGTGTGTTAGTTTCAGGTGTACAGCAAAGTGATTCAGTTATATCTATCTATACATACATATTCTTTTTTAGATTCTTTTCCCTTATAGGTTATTGAAGAATACTGAGTAGAGTTCCCTGTGCTCTGCAGTAGGTCCCTGTTGGTTATCTATTTTATATACAGTAGTGTGTATATGTTAATCCCAAACTCTTAATTTATACCTCGCCCCCTTTTCCGCTTTGGTAACAAGTTTGTTTCCTACGTCTGTGGTTCTAGTCATAATTTTAAAAGACACACACACCCCCGTATTCATAGCAGCACTATTTACAATAGCCAAGACATGGAAGCAACCTAAATGTCCATCAACGGAGGAATGGATAAAGAAGATGTGGTACATATATACAATGGAATATTACTCAGTCATAAAAAAGAATGAAATAATGCCATTTGCAGCAACATGGATGGACCTAGAGATTAACATACTAAGTGAAGTAAGTCAGAAAGAGAAAACAAATACCATATGATATCACTTACATATAGAATCTAAAAAAAAAAAAAAAGATACAGATGAATTTATTTACCTGAGGTTCTTTAAAACATGCTTTGCTGGTCCCAACAGCCAGACTTTGTGATTCCAAGGGTCTGGGGTGAGGCCAGTGACTTCATTTCTTGTAAGTTCCCATTTGATGGTGATCCTGCTGGCCTGGAGACCACACTTTGAGAACCACCAGAGTAAAGTGCAGAGAAGAATCTATGGCTGGGGGTAGGGTGGGATTTTCCAGTGCAGGTGTTATACGTGGCAGAGGGTGAAGGAGGGATGATCTGTTCAGGTGCTGAAGTTTCCAGAGAACATGAGGAAATGACCTGGGGCTCTGAAGTGATAATCAGGAGAATGTAAAATTAAGAATGTAAGCAGGGTGAGAGGTAAGCCTGAGATCTCTGCTAGTTGATCAGTTTACCACCCACAGGACCTTACATAGTGTCCCCACCTTGATGTGGCACTGAGTCTGCCGGCTCACGTACCCTAAGGACTCCTAGACAAGGCTATATTGAGTTATGTGTACATCCCAGATGGTTTAAAGGTTTAGCACCCTTTCAGATCAATAGCCTTTGACTTTTGGGTATACAGATGTATATGTATCTATCATATACATTTATAAATAAATAAATAAATAAATATATCCATGTGTATTTATAAAGACATAAATAACTATATCCATAAATATATCCATATGTATTTATTTTATATTAAAACTATGTTATTTAGTGAACATTTTTTAAACTGATCTTTCTACTAAAAAATTAAAATTTCATTTGTATACAAATTGCCCACAAATTTTATGTCTAGAATAAAGGATTTTTTGCATGTACTTTATATATTCGGTATATTTAATTTTCAACCTTTCTATCATTCAGAAATGTTTACTGGATCATCCTCATTAAGACAGTTGTAAAGTCTCTTTCAAAATATATGTAAACGTTCTCTTATTCAATTCTTTCATGTTGGTAAATATTTTCCACTAAAAAGAACACTTCTTTTTCTTCCTTTTTGTTTTTTGCAGTTTTTTTGACTTAGCCAACTTTTTGGAAGCCCTGTTAAAGGCTTTCACATTCAGATTTTTTAAATTATAAAAATAATCCCCTCTTCCCCAGTCAACACGCATTCTTCAGCCTTAGAATTTCAGCTAATGATTTCTAGCACTTTGGGGCAGCTGTGAGCTCACTGATCCCAGAATTGGTGACAAGATCTGTCATTTCAGACTTAGGTGGTGCGTATGTGACCCTTATTCATTGGAGATAAGTTAGTGAGAATGAGGGTAGTGTTTTCAAATTCTATAGGCAGTAGACAGATGTTCTGGGCTTCCTTGGAATTACTCAGTACCCCCACTTTCTAGACCCTCAGGTTCCTGCGCTGTGTCACCCACTATCAGAGTCAAGGAACAGAGTCTGCCTGGGTCCTCACGTTCTCTACCTGGTGGGTCCAGTGGCCAATCTAGGATGGCCAGATCCTCCTTCTAGGCTAAGGATAAATGGCTAGTGTAGCCAGTGCTAAGCTCTGGGTTTCTGGCTTTTCCTGAGACTTCTAGCCTAGGGTTGAAGTGCTGCACTTCTTGAAAAGTGGAACGTGGTTCCCCCCAAGGAGGTCAGAAGATGCCCCTGTGGGGGCAGGGAGTTAACTTCCAGTGGGCACACTTAGAACTTAGAGAAAAGGAGAACGAAGGCAACCAAACTCCCTTTCTGCCCCCTCTGTCTCATGGGCTCCTCCAAGGTGCAGTTTCTCTGAGTAGCATGTCAGGAGACATCACACATGGCCCAGTGGAACGGGCGGTGTCTCTTCACAGCTTATCATGAAGCAGTGGCCATGCACCACCTCACATGGCTTGTCCTTCAGCCCTCCTCATGTCCCTTTTCCTCACCCTCACTGCCCTGGCTGGACATCTCCCAAATAAAGCAATGACACCTAACTCTTATCTTAGGCTCTATTTCCTAAGGAACCAGGTCTGAAACATCACTCGAGCACACTTACTTTTCATTGCATCTGTGAACAGTCCTATTTGGAATCCAGTATATATATATATATTATTGGAGTAAAATTGCCTTACAGTGTTGTGTTAGTTTCTGCTGTACAATGAAGTGAATCAGCTATATGTATACCTATATCCCCTCCCTCTTGAACCTCCCTTCCCCCCCATCCCACCCATCTAGGTCTTCACAGAGCACCGAGTAAGCTACCTGTGCTATACAGCAGGTTCCCACTAGCTATTTTGCACATGGTATTTATATCAAACCTAATCTCCCAGTTTATCCCACCCTCCCCTTTCCCCACTGTGTCCACATGTCCATTCTCTACACCTACATCTCTATTCCTGCCCTACAAATCCAGTATAAACTGCTATAACGTTCCCAATGTGATCGGAAGATACCTTAGGGTAGTGGCTCACAAACTAAGGTCCCCAAATCAGTAGCAACAGCATCACCTAAGAAGTTCTTAGAGATTCAAATTCCCAGGCGATGGGGCCCAGAAATTTCTGGGTTTTAAGCCCTCCGGGTGATGCTGATCAAGTATGAGGATCGCTGCGTTAGAGCTTCTTGTCAATTGACGCTACCTGACTGTCCTCCCCTTAATCAGAAACTGCTACAGGAAGCAGCAAGCAGGTTCTCGAAGATTGACACCTACGAGCTCAATGCATATGGAATCTAAACTACGTGTCTAACTACTAATGTGTAGTTGAGCCCACACTGAATTTCCCGTGACTGTTATATTTATGGCTGCTTTTCAAATTGTAAGTTCAGTGGGGTTTACGCTACCCCACGACAGAACACATCTCTCCAGAGAAGGAATATTAGTGATTCATTAAATTTGGTGCTGTTGTCCTCTGGACAGAGTTAGACCAACACAGCCAAAGTCTCTCTCTGGGGGACTCTACTTTTGTAGATAGTATGGTATTAGAACACGGTCAGTTTGTCATAACTCCTTTGAGATTCAGTTGTTCAGTCTTTAACTGTGATAGGATATTTGTGCTTCAAGAATGCGAGGCAGGCCAGATGATTGTAAATATTTGCACATCCGAAAAATCTCCCCGTGTGGAGACTGCACAGTCTCAGCCGTGGGAGTAGGTAAGATTTGTGCATCTAGGCTCCCTTTCATTGTCACGGAGACTACTTTTCTTAGCTTACTAGTTTAAGAAGACAATAATCTTCTCGGCTAAGGACATTTCTCTATGGGTACTGAAGTGCGTTGTCGGGAAAACAAGCACATTATATAATAATAACTTCATAGCGTACACATACTGTTTTCAGATACCTTGGTATGTTCTTAATTGATTTTCTAAACACACGGTTACAGTATAAAGCTGTTGAGTGGGAAATGAGAAACTTCTCTTTGTCATTTTAAAAATTACATGACTTGGTTTTTAGTTTTCATGTTGCATATCTAGAGTTATTCATTGAGTATTAGGATATTAATTGAATAGTAGAATGTCATCAGATGACAATAGTTACGGCAGAATTCATGGATTTTAAGAACAGTTTATTGATACAAATGCCCTATGGAAGAAGAGACATTGCTAAAGACCCTTAAATCAGCTGAGACTTGGAAAGAATGCAATTAATGTCTAGCTGTGATAAACACTTGTTTTGCAAGTTTTAGTATAGAAAGATAATTAATGAATTATGCCATTATGTGTTTCATGGTATGCCTTGTCTCCTCCCCCCAATTTACTGATTGCCTTTTTATCTTGTTTCATTTGAAATAACTTATTTATGATGATAAACATCTTTTATGTCAGCTTTATTTATAATGGAAAAAATCGGGTATGTATGTAAATGCCCGGTGATGAGGCCTTGGTTAAATCAGTTATGGTATATCCCTAAAAGAACGTCATTCTCAGAATTTAAAATGAGATTTTAGAAGTATATTTACTAAAATGTGCAATTATTCTCAATAGAGCAAAGGCAGTTTGAAATGATTCTGTTTTTTGTAAACTAATGTGTTTGACCCCCTCAAAGAATACATTTTTAAAAGGAGTAAAATAGTAGAGATGCCCAGATAACAGAGGTGACTTCTGGTAGTGAGATTATAGAGATTTAAAATTTTTTTTCTGTTCTTTGCTTATTTATGTTGTCTCACTTTTTTACAATGAACATGAGGCTTCATTAAGCTATTTATCTATTTCTTAATGGGAACAAATCAAAATAGTGCATGATCATCATTGATGAACCATTGTTTTGCCTTTTTGTGTTGAATTCCTGTGAATGTAAAAGTAACTTTTGCTTTATTCAAAAAAACATGTCACAGGTCATAGTTGTTATAATAGTTTCGTCATGATGGTTTTGTTATCTGTTGCTGCATGGCAAACAAACTCCAAAACTAACTGGCCACAACAATAACAGTATGTCTCATGAGACTTTGTGTTTGGGTACCGCCTCTGCTTGGTTTTTTTAAAAATACATTTATTTATGTATTTACTTATTTTTGGCTGCGTTGGGTCTTCGTTGCTGCGCGGGGGCTTTCTTTAGTTGCGATGAGCAGGGGCTAACTCTTTGTTGTGGTGTGCAGGCTTCTCATTGTGGTGGCTTCTCTTGTTGAGGAGCACGGGCTCTAGGCATGCGGGCTTCAGTAGTTGTGGCTCATGGGCTCAGTAGTTGTGGCTCATGGGCTCTAGAGCACAGGCTCAGTAGCTGTGGTGCATGGGCTTTGTTGCTCCGTGGCACGTGGGATCTTCCTGGACCAGGGCTCGAACCTGTGTCCCCTGCATTAGCAGGTGGATTCTCAACCACTGCGCCACCAGGGAAGTCCCACCTCTGTTTGTTTTGTTTTTCATCTAGCAGCCTTTATCTGGAGAGTCTCCTGGGCTGGAAAGTCCAAGATGACTTTTCTGGAGGTTGGTACTGATTGTTGACTGTGGACCCTTGGTTCTCCTCTTTATGGCACCTCTTTCTTCATTGGACTAGACCCACTTCCTTTCCTACTGGTCTCTGGACAAGCTTACCAGAGAGCAAGGGGCAAGAGAGGAAGGCCTCTTGAGGCCCAGACCCTGGAATGCACGTGGCATCACTTCTGCCATGTTCTATTGGGAAAGCAGACCATCAGGCCATCAGTAACTCATGGGGCAAGACAACAGTCTACTCTTCATGATGGGAGGACCAGCAAAGTATTAGTGGCCACGTTTAATTTTCCACAAGGGATGACCAAAATGCCAAAGGCAGAATCCCACAGTTATCGATCAGAAGTGTTTTATGGCTCTCACATCTTGAGACTATAAGTAATTCCAGTGTTATATTAAAACATTATTATTAAAACTAAAAACTATTAAATGTTCAGGTAAGTGTCAAGTCAGTATTTACTTTATTTTTATAGGAATTATTTAATCAACAGAGTAACTCTAATGGTAGTATTATTACTTTTCCCATTTTCGGTTAAGAAATACTAATCGTGCTGCCTAGGTCACAGCTAGTTAATGGTGGGGATAGGGTGGAAGTTCAGAGTCTGACACCAAAGCCTTGATTTCTTAACTTCTGTGCCCAGGCTGCCAAACATGGTCACTGGCCCCGTGTGGGTATTGAAGACTTAACACTGGCTAGGCTAAATTGAGATGTGCTATGAGTTTAAAATATACACTGGTTTATGAAGACTTAGTAGAGAAAACAAGAGTGTAAACTAGCTCATTTTTTTAGATGGCTCATATGTTGAAATGCTCTTTTATGGATAAAGAATGAAATAAAAGTATTAAATTAATTTCACCTGTTTCTTTTTAGTTTTTTCATGTGGCTGCTAGGAACTTTAAAATTACACACGTGACTCATGTCTGAGGTCACATCATATTGCATTTAGCCAGTGTCGCTTTATACGCTGATGCTTTATTTTTTTAATTTTTGTTTTATACTGGAGTATGGTTGATTTACAAGGTTGTGTTAGTTTCAGGTGTACAGCAAAGTGATTCAGTTATACATATACATGTATCTCTTCTTTTTCAAACTCTTTTCCCATTTAGGTTATTTTGTTAAATATTTATTTATTTATTTGGCTGCACTGGGTCTTAGTTGCAGCACATGGGATCTTTGTTGCTGTATGCAGGATCTTTAGTTGCAGCATACAGGCTCTTTAGTTGTGGCATGTGGGATCTAGTTCCCTGACCAGGGATCGAACCTGGGCCTGCTGTATTGGGAGCGTGGAGTCTTAACCACTGGACCACCAGGGAAGCCCACAATTTAAGTTATTACAGAATATTGAGCAGAGTTCCCTGTGCCATACGGTAGGTGCTAGTTGGTATATACTGATGATTTTCATAGTTTCTCATAGCATGTCCCAATCCTGAGTTTTACAATTACATGCCTAGAAACCATACGTAATTTCAAAGTGCACTATTTCAATCTCTTTATACCAATGTATAATCTGCACTTGCCAAAAATAATTACAGCAACCTTAAAAGCCGGACACAACAATAATTTGGTGTTACATTACTGAAGAGACTTTGAAATTATTACAAACTGAATACACGTTTCTGCACATAATATTTACCGCTACCAAATTTCTTGGCGTTTAAAGAAAAGTTACTTTCTTCATTTTCCTTGTGTTTCCATTTCCTTTTTCTGTATTATTTATCTTTAATTATTCTTATGTGGATCACAGGAAAGGCAAGAATGTGTCGATTTGCCTTTTTGTCCTTTATCTGCGTGGAAACCCAAGCTGTACATCTGTGCCAGCCAGGGCGCCCGCCTGCCAGTTTTCACAGTTGTCCTCTTTCTCCTTTCTTGGTTGACCCATTCTCCCTGCTCTGATTGTCTCAGTCGAGGAACTACTGCCCCAGGAATCCACCTGTCTTGCTGCCATGCTTGGCTTATTGCTTTACTGGTCCCTTGGCCAGAACCTCAGGGTGGCTGATCATTTGTACCTTTAGCACTTCATTTTCTAAATTAAGAGAGGCAAGATGTGTTGTTTTCATGCTTTTCCAGAAATCTTGTGTCATTAGTAATTCGGTGATGCCAATGACCAATTTCATCGTTTAATGTGTTTCTACTGGGTCTTTTTCTGAGCTGTGCTATTTGGAGCCCTTGAAATCTGGCTGGGATGTTTGTTTTAAACATCAGGTGAAACAGCTCTTTGGAGCCAATACGTCCTCTTGTTGGAGCAAAATTGCATGTGCCAGCTCGTCTGTTGGGTTTGTAAAGTTCATCACACACAAGGTTAGAGAAATTCAGCTGGAAAAACTGAAAGATACAGAAATTTGAAGATCGGATGCTGTCTGCCACTTCTGTCGTCTTTTATGAACTGCTAGGCTATGCTGTATTGTGTGTTTGTTTCTTTTTGTTAAGCTTAAATATTTTGAAAGTGTGCTTAGATTTCAAGAGTGGGTTGAATTCTTGTTACCAAGGCAAATAATGTTTCCAAATAGCCAGTAGGCACAAAATTTTCAGTGACACTTCTCTCCTTAGCATTTCTTGAATATTAAAACAAAAGAAGTCTATTTTATTTTATTATTATTATTATTTTTTGCGGTACGCGGGCCTCTCACTGTTGTGGCCTCTCCCGTTGCGGAGCACAGGCTCCAGACGCGCAGGCTTAGCGGCCATGGTTTACAGGCCCAGCCGCTCCGCGGCATGTGGGATCTTCCCAGACCGGGGCACAAACCCGTGTCCCCTGCATCGGCAGGTGGACTCTCAACCACTGCGCCACCAGGGAAGCCCAATAAGTCTATTTTATTTTTAACACTCAACAAGAAGGGAACTATCTAATATCTCTCTTGCTAAGAAAAAACAGAAAGGTAATTGTGTAAGAAAATAAAGTTTAACACCTTTTTATTTTGCAGTATTTCTTAGCATTAATAGGAGATGTCCCTTCCATCATAAACACATTAAAAAACTTATTGCCAATATCCACTGAATTCTTTGGGAAGCTTTTAGACCCCATCAGTTTCCTTGCTAACTGGCAATGTACCTGCTCTAAAGCATGAGCTTAAAAATTAGAATTTTCCAAATTGCCATGCAACTTTGCTGAACTAGCAGAATGCATCTCTGTTATTTATTTCCTAAGCTGCACTCCCCCTTCGTTTAAAATGAAGACATCCCTTTAAACGAAATTAATCGTTAATTTTTTTTCCAAGTAGGCTCTTGAAAAATGTGACAGACTTAAGTAGCTAAGATGTTCAGAATAAAAAAGAGGAAAGTCTTTGGAAATCTGTTTGCGACCTAGCTTTGCTCTGATTAATAACTCTTGCAAATGTGTGTTTATTATACCATAAACATGACCTTTATAAGAACATTAGAAAAATCAAACCATGGATACGCCATGTCAGAAACTTTTTAAATGTCAGAAAATGTAATGCTTTTAAATTAATAGGATTTTATAATATTTTATAACTGTTGAGGGTATTTTTGAACTTTTTATGAATTTGGGGCTTATTAAAGAATCTTAAAGGGGCTCTGCCATTGAAATATTTGGGGTTGGCTCAAATTAGATACTAAAGAATGTAAAGCTCCTTGGAAAGAAGAAACTATTAACTATTTTTAGGTTTAGTATGGCTATGCTTGCCAAACATTGAAGCTACTTCTTACCTCAGTCTCTTTGTACCCCCGACCAGAAGAGGAGGGTGAGAACTCAGAGAATGTTTTAATCCAGAGAGAGATGCTTCCGAAACACATGCATGCATGTGGAGGGGGCAGCGGGTAGGCAGAGCACTGGGGGGGTTGTGGGAATTAATGATGTCAGCCAGTGGATACCTCCTGTTCGACTGGGGAGGTTTAGGTCTAGGGCGGGACACACACCACACACAGTGGTAGATTTCTACTACTGTATAATACATTTACCAGAAACTAGGGGGCTGAAAACATGTATGCATTTCATTAGCCCACATATATTAGTTCACAGTTCTGTTGGTCTGAAGTTCAGCACTGGTATGGCCGTGTCCTTTGCTCAGGGCATCATAAGGCTGAAATCAAGATGTTGGCTGGACTGAGTTCTCATCTGGAGACTCTGGAGGAAAAAAATCTGTTTCCAAGCTCATCCTTGTTAGCAGAATTCAGTCCTGTGGTTGTAGGACTGCCGTCCCAATCTCCTTGTCACTGTCAGCCTGGGGTTGCTCTTAGCTCCTCAACACCTGGCCTCCAACAGCACACTGAATCCTTTTGTTGCTTTTGTGACCAGCTGGAGAATGTTCTTTGCTTTTAAAGCCCACATGTGATTACCTCAGGTCCATTTTAATAATCTCCCAATTTTGAGGTCATTATCACATAGCATAATCTAATCACAGGAGTAATAACCACCAAATTCACAGTCTTGGGGATGATACCTGGTATGTAAACGGGGAGGAAGGAAATCTTAGGGACCATCTTAGAATTCTGCTCACCTGACCCTTAGGCTTCTCATTTCTGTGCTCTGGCCTCTGGGTTCTCCATGTGTGGTCTCTGGACCAACAGCATCAGTGTTACCTGGCAATCAGTAAGAAATGCAAATGAGCAGGCCTTGGTCAAAACTCAGTCAGAAACTGTAGGTGGAAGTAGGCCTCAGCAGTCAGTGTTTAACAAGTCCTCTAGGTATTTCCGGTGCTCAAACTAAAGTTTGAGAACCAACATTTCTGACCAGGGTTAGGAAAGAGCTGGTGCCAGACAGCTAAATCTGCCTTGCTGACTGTTTTAGTAATTATTGAAACATAGTCATGACCCTTTGTTTACATATTGCCTGTGGCTGCTTTCACACTACAGTGTTGGAGTTGCATTTCAGACCATATGCCCCACGAAGCCTGAAATATTTATTCTGTGACCCTTTCCTTAAAAAAGTTTGCCTACCCCTGCTCAGGAAGTAGATGACTTGATTGCTTAAGTCCCATCCAGTTCTAACTTGTTCTGATTTTGTACATCCTCCCATAGGAATTCACAAAATTTCATGAGATTTAGGGACTCCTTCTTCTAAAAAAGGTTAACCCTTAATGGTCATTCCTATTAGAGGGCCTGAAAGTGTGGCATTTCCTCCAGACATGATTGCAACTAAAATAACTCTTTTATCCTTCCTCTGCACTTTTAGTCCTCTGTCTGCTTTTTATGTCTTAGGTGAAAATGGAGAACATCTGTTCACCATCCTTCTTATATTTTCAAATAGTTGAAGGCTCTTAAGTCACACTGAGTCTCGTCCCTTCAGGCAAACATCACCAATACCTTTTGCTTTCCCCATCCCTTACCTTTTGCTATTTGCCTGCCCTTTAATCATGTCTGTTTCTCTACTTTGGATATTTACAGGCTGTGTATATCTTCTAGAAGTTATTAGACTCTGAACATACGTAGCTACTCTTTCTGGCTTCTATTAAAATGAAACAACAATTAAACAAACCCTCCAAAAGTCCAGGTTTCAGCTCTTTATTCTGTTAAGAGTTCTGTGTAATTGTATATCTTCTGCCCTTACTTTTGCTTCAAGTTCATTAAATGTGGCCTGCATCCCTTACTTTACATCCCTTTCTCTCCAAAATCAGTCCAACAATCAGACTTTAATGCATTTAATTCTTATTTTCTGAGCCCGGACTTGATGATGTCGAACATTTGGCTTAATGGAGGTTTTCACTGGCATCTCATATTTTTAATTGGTCAACCAATTGGTTCAACATACTCCAAGTATGCAACTCTAATTTTATAATCCTTTTCTCATTTCTGTTTTAGAAAATCTATCAATCATCAGTGAAGTCTCTGCTTTCTCTTTCTTTCCTTTAATCACATTAAGTTTGATTTAGTCTTGATATTTTCTGATTTGTGACGCTAATAATATACATGGTTGGTTTTTGTTTGGTTGCTTTGTTTCAAGTTTTGACATTCTTAGTCTGCATTCTTCCAGAAAACATATTTTTGTGTGTGTCTTCCAAATACATGCAGAGTTGTTGTTCTATCCCCTTGGGTTTCCTTTCTACCCAATTTATCTGTGATGTACCTCTGTGCTCTTGGCATTATGGACTTCTTTGAGGAAGAGCCAGTTTTCCTAAGCTCGCCCCTTGAGGTATGCCCTGCTATTTCCTTGAGCAGATTAAAGCCTGCTTATTTGAAATATCTCATTACCACAATAATCACTTTTAATTTACCAGTTGTGCAACCTTCACCTTTCCAGAAACGTAATGAATAACATAATTTGCTCCACGCCAATCAAATTTGCATCCCATGGGCCAAAAATGTTTTACTCATAGAATATATTCACATGAGATTTCTGAACATATGACTTACTTAATATAAAAATAACATGCTTTGTGAGGAGATTTACCTTACCATATTCTTCTATGCTGTCAGGGAAGAACTTCAGCTATTTCATAACAGTATAATACTCTGAAATGTGATGGGAGAGTCTGAGTTCTTTGCAAACAATGTTACTATGCTCATATCTAAACACATAGAATTTATCAGTCAGTTGAGACCCAACCCAGACTAGCTAAACAAAAATGTAACCAAGTGCAATTGAAAATGGAAGACAAAATTAAAAACAAAAATAGAAACTGGCTGTCTGTGAGGAAGAGGGAATGTAAGCTTATGAGCTGGTGTATATGGAGAGAGAAGAAAGGATATTTTTGTGTAGAACTGTATAGCACTCATGATTTGGCTAGAGATATTTGACAAAAAGATCCAACTAAAATTTTGGCTGGACTAATTGAATTCTTCAGCTACAGGCAAGACTGCCATAAACAATTATTATCAAGTAGTCCCCAGTGTCAATATGGTGTCTTAAACTTTGTCTGCCTGAAATAGTGGGTAAAAATGGAGCAAACGGACGAGAAATCCACTCATAAAATTGAGTGGGCTTGATTCTAGTCCGTGCGAATGACAGAACGTATCACATTTTGACAAAAAAGTCAGTCATCTTATCTGATACTGTTAATTAAACATCACATATGTCTCTTTATGAAAGAAAGTGGGTTTCAAAGTATGTGAAAATCTGGAGGAAAGACCAAATTGAGGCCAGCCAATGTCCAGTTAGAAGCTCATTTGCTTTTGTTAACATATGCTGATATTAACAAATTGCATTCGTTTTTACCGCATGGTTCAGAAAAAGATTTCATTTCGTTCAACAAGAGAAAACCATTATTCCAAAGGGGATGCTGAAGAGAATAGGAATGGAAAACAATGTTTTGCTTACTCCCTTGCTGTTGCTTTTGTACTTATGCTTATTTAAAGGGCTTGGGATCATATTTACTTTTATTGAAACTTACCCAGTGCATTCAAGAAAGTGAGCAACCAATAAATACTCGATGAATGCTTGTGAGAGAGAATGAATGAGCGAAGAAGTAAATCTGAGAGGGAGGAGAAGTGAGGGGCAGTAAAAGAGAAGAGGTGGCTGTGAACAGGTGAGTAACTGAGAACAAGGAAAAATGGACGAATGTGAATTAGTGTGTCCATTTTCCCACTGACCAAAAATAATAATAAACGTTTCCATCACAGATTCTGAGTCAGCTATTATGTTTCATATATCCGCTATGAATTAGACACTGAGCTAGTCTCTGTTCCATATGATACTTTGTCAGATAATATCATGTACTTGATTGGTTATTTTCCGATTGAAAAGCTAGAAATGCTTCTGTGAGTTACCATGAGCTCTTTTAAGAGTATTTCCAAGTAGGATATCTTTTGGGGGCCACTTCCCTGTTGTTTAGAGGCTGTTTCAGTAACAGTTTTGTCTAGGTCAAGTGAATCATGTGCATATCTGATTTGGATATGACTATTTCCCTAGATTATTGCCCCCCGCACCATTCCTTCCTTATTTCCTTCCTTTTTATCTTTCTCTCTCTTTTAAATATTGTTTCCTTTCCCTACCATCACAACGCTCGTGCATTGAAGATGGGCAGCAATGAATATTTCACGTTCTTAATAGGACTCAACCAATAGTGTTAATGAAATTATAGTTTGCCATTTCCACTTATTCTGTTTTAATTAGCCTTCAGAGAAACAATGTCTTTTTTACCCACTCATTCATTCATTCATTCATTCACTCAAGAACACTTGAGTGCCGTGGAAAAGAATATTAATAAAAAAGAATATATATATATGTATGTATAACTGAATCACTTTGCTGTACAGCAGAAATTAACACAACATAGTAAATCAACTATACTTCAATAAAAAGAGAAAAAGAACACTTGAGTTCCTTTGTTAGCCATCATGAAAAAAAAAATTAAGGTAATACAGACATGGATACTCCCCTTCAAAAACTTTTAAGCCTGAACCAAATAACTTTATTACTAAACAAAAGGTAAGACCCATGAGAGATATAATGATTAATGATTTAAATAATAATGACTTTAATAAAATCAAATTTAAGAAAATATCACACATCAATTTATTTCCTATCATTTAAATAAAATAATAAAAAAGGCAATAAGAATAGTTACTATAATTTAGTATGTCCTCTGTTAAATATTTCTCCAGGTAATCCTTACAGAAATCCTGTAATTTGGGTGTTATTTTCCTTAATTTACAGAAAAAGAAACTAAAAAGGTGTGAATTTCCTTAGAACATGAAAATGTTGGAATTTGGATTCAGATTTCTGATAACAGAAACTGTTGTTCTCATCACCACTTAAAACATTCTGTGGAAGTTTGCAAAAGAGAAAATTGATTATGGCGCTGAATGGACCGGGGCGGGGTAGGGAACTGGGAGAAGTGACATTTCCGCTAAACCTTGAAAGACAAGGAGGAGTTAAAGAAATAACACAAACGTGAAAATGTTAAAAGTATTTTCCTTAGCTTAGGTATATGAGGATGCCGCTAAATAGTATGAGTAGGCAAGACAAGGTCATAATGACATTGATGACATGGAGGCGAATAGTGAGCTCTTGGAAGGCGTAACGACTTTCGAAAAGTCAGGACAGATAAGAATCGTTCAGGAAAATGCAGGGTCAATTTCAGAAAAGTCGCTCCTTATGGACTTTCTCTTCTCTCTCAGCAGACTTTCCTGCTGAAAGCAATTTGACTCATTCTGTTTTGTTCCTCCTTTGGGATTAACGTCCTTTCAAAAGCACAACAGTAATCTTTACAATGTAAGGCAAACTAGCCCGTGAGTTTGAAAGGGCTAACTCGAATTCTTTGTACCTGTGATCAGAGCCCCTTCTCAGGTTTCTTTTTAAGGTCAGTTGTTTTCCACCGGACTTTTTGGGTTTACATGGGTCAGGTCAGTCCTCAGGCTTTTACTCTCTAAGACAGATCTATGAGGAAGAATGGCGATAAGGGGGCTGTTCTCAAGATGGTCAGTCATGCCAGGGTCATCACATAAGAGTCATTTTTTGTACCTGTGATCAGAGCCCCTTCTCAGGTTTCTTTTTAAGGTCAGTTGTTTTCCACCGGACTTTTTGGGTTTACATGGGTCAGGTCAGTCCTCAGGCTTTTACTCTCTAAGACAGATCTATGAAGAAGAATGGCGATAAGGGGGCTGTATGTTCTCAAGATGGTCAGTCATGCCAGGGTCATCACATAAGAGTCATGAGGGGATCTCACAAAATACATTAACTGTGTCAACACTCGCTGATTCAGAAAGCTAAGGAATGGAGGTCTCCTACTTACTGAGGAGCAAGTGCAATTCTCCAAGTGTCCTCACAATCTGGGCAAGCTTTGGCAGAAAAGTCCTCTCACCAGATTTCAACCAGAAGAAGACAGAGCAGTTTTCCCAATGACTTGCTATAAAGAAGCCAGGAGGATTATTTCACTATCCACCTTCCATTTTTGACAAAGGATTTCCATACATCTTCTAACCTGATTGATGAGCATAAAGGTGGAGTTTGGGATGCCCTAATGGTACCATGTTTAAATTATTTTGAGTTTGTATGTTGGGGATAGCAAACTCTGATGAACTCGATTAGATACCACTGGTATGGTGTGTTATACAAGGATTTTGAGACCAACTACAAATATGGTTGATTGCTAAAATAGGCCCTGAGTACTACAAAGGAAAGCAATATCATGGCTTTCTATCCTTGGCTTATAGGGACAATGGATGGAATATGATGTTTTACAAACAGCAGGAGTATTGAAATCAGTCAACCTTTGTTTGCATCCCTACTTTGAATCTGCTGCTATAAAGTACTTAATCTTCTACAGCTTCAGTTTCCACCATTAAACTAAATTATTAAGAAATAATACAATTGTGAAAATTAAAATCATATATATATATATATATATATATATATGAAGTGCTCAAAAATTGATAGTGATTGCTATTATTGTTTTAGTAGTTATCATTATTATTTGAAATTAGAGCTATTTGAATAATTCAGTCTATATGGTCCACTATGTACCAGCAGTGTACAATTTAATTACTGGAATATTTTACTCTTATTTCTAAATTAAATTTTTCTCTTAGAAACTTATTTAGGCCTGTACTCTTCTGGACACTCCAATTCTAAGGAATACTAAGAGAATGAGCTTCTAGTCAATTTGCAGTCAAAGAAAAATTGGAGACAATTTCTGGGATGTCCTACATCAGTCAGTTAATTCTGGCTCAGTCTGAGTGGAGTAAAATGGATGGGAATTAGTAGCGCAAGTCAAGATGTGTATGTGCCTCGTGGCAAGTCAAGAACCCTATATTTTAGGCAGCAATTCACAGGAAGGTGAGAACTTGATCACGGCAACCAGAAAAACCTGTGTTCTCTTATGTACCTTGGCCTCTGATCTTCACCTTCTGGTTGGTGCCTTGTATTCTCTGAGCTCCGGGACCCTCCAGACGGCTGTCTCAGATTTAAGTTTTAATGCTAGTCATCTCTATCAACATGGCTCCCAGCAGGGACAGCTCCCACTGATTATTTGTTTCTCCTTCATTTTAGATTCACTTAATCCTTGTACTAACTGCAGTATTTTATGATGTTTTTGATTTAACACAATATAGATGTCCCTTTTCATCATGTGTTACATTTTAGGGATGGTCCTATAACCTTGGTATGATGACTTTCTCCTTCCTGAGGCTATAAACAATTTCTGTTTTTTTCCTGCATTTGTAAATCCTCTGTCTGCTGACTCCAGGCTATTTGAATGTGGAAACTTAAGTCCTTTCCTCAGAGACAATTACCACTTTCATCAATTCCTCTTTCAGATTGGTGGGACTCACAACTTGGTAGGTATTTGAGGGGTGTAATATAATCAAAGAATATGGGCTTTGGAATCAGATATCTCTGGTTTCTAATTCTTCTTAGCTCTACCCCCTTAACAAGTCAGTTTATCTTTGGAAAAATGACCTCACTAAGCCTCCATTTCTTTACCTGTAAAATGAGAACAAGGATACCTTCATTGTTTACGTAAATATCTATGTAAAGCCATCTAGCACAGAACATAGGCTATAATAAGTGCTGACAATGACAGAACTCCTTATAAAAATAAAATATGGTTATGTGTATCTTCTTGCTTATAATCACTTAGAAGCATTTTATTTCTCTTCTATTTTAAAACTGGTCATTTTCAGCATACCACAATTACTAGAGTTCCATTAGTGACTGATTTTACATCTTTTCCAAGGACCAAATGTTTCAGAATTAAAAGAAAATATAAAGTTAGGTTTGTTTTATGCAAAACCTGCCAGAAGAAACAATCACATTGAGGCCTAGACTAAACAGAGCACATGTTAGCTCCACAGGGGATATTCTTGAGGAAATTGAAATCAGAATTTCTTTTTGCTATTATAGACTTTGTAAGAATGTTCACCAAAGCGATAGAAACCAGAACTCACGGTTCCTAAATCTCAGAAGTTAATGGATGCTACAAATGGGATGTGCTAAGTATAGGCCTCTTAAGATAGCAAAAATGTGATCTTCCTTGTTATTAATAGATTTTATTTAATTTGATGATAGTAATGGCGACATAGTCTTTTCTTCCATGGTTATTGCTCAGTGTCACCCAGTGCTAACTCCAGGGGTGTTCCCTAGAAATTTTGTACCAAGGCTATTTGAAAGAAAATTCAATTTAAAGATGAAAAAAAAAGAAATCACAGTGAAACACCAAGTGAAAATATTCACAGTAAGTGAATGCTCTGGGAGATATTACCATTAAGCTCAATAGAGTTAATTATGATGAATATAAATTTAGTTTCTACATTGCCCTTCTGGAATATGTAGAGTGAAAGGGAGAACTGAACAAATAACAGGTTCATTCAAGTAGAATAAAAATCTGTTACCTTTGGATTAACACATGTGTCCTAGTCTATTTGGGCTGCTGTAACAGAACACCATAGACTGGATGGCTTATGATCAACAGACATTTATTTCTCACAGTTCTGGAGGCTGTGAAGTCCAAGATCAAGGCGCCGGCAGATTTGGTGTCTGGTGAGAGCCTGCTTCCTGGTTCACAGATGACCACCTCACGTATTGGAAAGGGCAAGGGATCATTCTGGGGCCTCTTTAATAGGGCACTAGGTCCATTCTTGAAGACTCCACCCTCATGACCTAATCACCCCCAAAGGCCCCGCCTCCGAATACCATCACATTGGGGGTTATAAGTTTCAACATATTAATTTGGGTGGGGAGGACACGAACATTCAGTCTATACCATTATGGTATCTGGTAGACTCAACACGTGCATAATATGCTGGATTATAAACCTCAAAAAAGGCAAGGAACATGAAATTGTTTCTTAAATAATCTAGTGCCTTACAAATGAATGAATCTTAGATAATTGATTTGATTGGCTTTGGCCTAGTTTAAATGAAACCAGCTATTATTTATGGAATTATTTTCTTCTCTACCACAGGTCATCCAAAAAAATATGGCCATCTCTGAATAAAATGTAAATATAAGAGCTTAGACTTTGGAGGTAGAATGTTGGGCTACGGATCCTGTCTCTACAACTTATTGTGCGACCTTGAACAATTATCTTCACTTCCCCATGGCTCCATTTCCTTAAGACTATGAGAGCACAAAGGAGATATACTCCATGGATTACCCAGCACACAGGAGCTGAAATGTTACTGCCTTTATACCTGTGGAGGAAAGGAGAGTTGTTTACAAGATAGAATAAATTCATACCTAAAAGTGAAAGATGTTTAAGAAATTTATATAGTGCCAAGAAAAAATGTTAATAAAATTATAATCTAGAAAGATTAGAATTTTGATTGAACCACCTATTTATTATTTCAAAGAAAAAAAAATCAATCGTGGAAGCTTCATTGGCTTAAAAATCTATGATAGAATGTTCCTCACCTTTTAGCAACGCACTTCAAGAAACTATCTGATTGTCCCCTTTTCTAGTTCTTCAGGGAAGTTACTGGGTTTTGAAATGGATAAGATTGATAGTTTGGGCACAACAGAAGAAAGGGTACCATATCTCAGCAGGCTGTGATTCAGTTTCACTCAGTCATCTGTTTGCTCATCTGCCTATATATCCATCCATCCATGCCAGGAAAAAGAAAAACAACTCACCAAGTAGTTACTAGGAACCCCCTAATGCATAGAAGTCAAGGAGGATTACACTAGACATTCTCCTCAAGACCCCACATCCTCATGTTGGGAGACAGACCCAGAGCAAGTAAATGCAGCGATGTATGTGCAGACAGAGGAGTGCAGGGTAGAGTGCCGAGGGAGGGCTCTTTCTACCCGGACATCTATAAGATACCCCGCAGAGGAAGTCATCCTTGAACTGTGTCCTGAACCAGGACTATGAGTCGTTATTTGCTATACTTTGATGTAGGTTTAGAGTATTATGTGGAGGGGGATGTAACCGAGATAGATACAAATTACAATGCTTAATATGCTGCCATGGCTTCATATTTTCTAGGTTTAATTGGTAGTGGAAACTTGCCTTTCCAAAAGTGAGTTACACTAAATATTCTAGATTGAATCAATTCCTTTCCATACCTTGAAAACATATTTACCCACATTTATAGGGTCCTACTTTACTTTCCCTTCCCAGCCAAGTTGTTCAAAATAATTTTCCCCGCTAGACTCCATTCTGAACCCCTCTTCCATCCCTGACCCTCCTAAAAAGTGACTTCACTTTTTTTTTTTGGACACAGGTATTTTTATTTTTGTTGTCTAAATACCTAGGGGATTGCAGGGTCATATAGTAAGTGAATATTTAATTTCATAAGAATTTGCCAAATTTTTCCAAAGTGCTATATTATTTTGCATTTCTACCACCAAATATGAAATTTCCAGTTGTTTGGCATCCTTGCCAACACTTGGTATTGTTTTCCTTTTTAATTTTAGCTGTCCTAGTAGGTGATAATAATATCTTGTGGTTTTAACTTGTATTTCCCCAATGATGTTGAGCATGTTTTCATTCTCATATTTGCCATTTTGATTTCTTTGTTTGTGAAATGTCTGTTCAAAATTTTTGCCTTTTTTAAATGAGTTAATATCTCAGTATTGAGCTATAAGAGTTCTTTATATATTCCAAATACAAGCTTTCTGTTGGATATATGTTTTGCATTATTTATTTTTCTTGTCAATAGCTTGCCCTTTCTTTCTTTTTTTTTTTTTTAATACTGTCTTTCAAAGAGTAGGAAGCTTTAATTTTGATATACATTCAGCCCTCTCTATTTACGGGTTTTGTGTCTGCAGATTCAACCAACTGCAGGTGGAAAATATTGAAAAAAAATTCTGGGAAGTTCCAAAAAGCAAAATTTGAATTTGCTGGGCCCAGGAGACTATTTACACAGCATTTACGTTGTATTAGGTATTATAAGTAATCTAGAGATGATTTACAGTATATGGGAGGATGTGTGTAGGTTATATGCAAATACTGTGCTATTTTATATAAGGGACCTGAGCATCCTCAGATTCTGGTATCCAGGGGTCCTGGAAGCAATCCCCTGTGAGAAAGTGACTTCTTTTTGATGTTACCCACTAAATAGCTCATAAAGGTCACCAAAACTCTCGACATTAAATCTCATAGAAGTTGCCATCTTACTTGCTGCCTCCGTGGGCAGCCTTAGACAGTGCTGACCGCTTCTTCCTCTTATAAGCAACCTCTCCCTCTTGCCTCTGGGAAATCATTCTCCCCACCTCCGTCTTGTTCTTTTTCCAGTCCTGCTCAGTCTTCTTCACTGGGCTAACGAGCCTCCAGATTCAGGCTTAGGCCCTGGGCTCTTTGTTCCACACTCTCCCGAGGAAATCTTTTTCATGTCCGTGATTTGAGTTCCTACCTGATGAGTCTCCATTCTCTGCTCGGAATGAAGTCTGCCCAGAGCTGTCTTCTAAGTGCTAGTACCACTTACCCAATGGCTACATTCGCACTTACACCTCCACCTCAGGATGTCAGAAACTTAGCTTGTCTTCTTCTCTTAGACTCACCCTTCCTCAGCTGTTCTCTCCCTCAACTGACGTCCTCACCCTCGACATCTTGAGGACGCTTTAGGGAGATAAACAGAGGTGTTCCCTAAGTTGTGTGATGCTTGCCTCACTCACCTTGATGGTACTGGGAAAACCACACTAAACCATTTAAGCTCAGGAGATGTTTCATTAACGCCTTGGGTCACATTGAAGGTCTACACAGATGGGCGAGTGCTTGGAGAGGAAGCAAAGAATATATCACAGTAATATCACGTGGAAAAACCATGGGGAAAGAAAGATATTGATCAGGCTTTGGAGGAAGAGTGAACTGTACACCCAGCTGTGCTGGCACAGAGAAATTCATGTGGGCAAGTCCCAACTGAAAGGCACAGATCATGGAAAAAACAAGACCATATCACAAGATGACAGCATCTTTTTTTTTTTTCTCTTTTAATAGTGAGATGACTAATGCCTGGATATTATGAACAGAATTACCCCTCAGGGTAATTCAGATAGAGCTAGGCAGGTTTAACTGCCTACATTAGCTGGCCTTGAACACTTGTTTTTTTAGTGAGACTAGATTGTGACACACTTTGGTGAAATAATAGCTTTGTGGTAGCACTCTCAAGAATTATCAGATATTAATAAACATCCATTTGCCCCAGGTCTGGCCCTTTTTCCATCTTTGGTTTGATATGGTATCATTTTTTTTTTTTTATGGTACACGGGCCTTTCGCTGCTGTGGCCTCTCCTGTTGCGGAGCACAGATTCCGGACGCATAGGTTGAGCGGCCGTGGCTCACGGGCCCAGCCGCTCCGTGGCATGTGGTATCTTCCTGGACCGGAGCACGAACCCGCATCCCCTGCATCGGCAGGCGGACTCTCAACCACTGTGCCACCAGGGAAGCCCTGGTATCTTTTTATCCAAAGCACTCCTTACTTAATATTGATTTCAGCATCAAATTTTTAAAATTAGGTTGCCCTTTGAGGATTATCATCATTGATCACATGTGAAGATTCATAGACTGGCCATTGTCCTCTCAAGGAATGGAGAATTCCTTGAGAAGGAATTAATTCTTTCTGGCACAATCCCAGCAGGGTCTGCCTTCTGACAGTGGCTATGTTTGGCTCTGGGAAAGCTCTCCTCCTCAACCCCAAAAGGAGATGGACCCAGGAGAAAGCAAGACTTATCTTCTATCGGCAGTGCATTCTAGAACAGACTGTATCAGACACCTTATCTGCAAATTACTCCTCACTGGAGATCGTTGGTTTTGCATTGAAGCCTTAAAGTCTAATAGAACCTTCTATAGTGATGGAAATTTTTTTTTTTTAACTGCAGTATACAGCGAAGTAGCCTTTGTCCACACATGGCTGTCAAGCCCTTGAAATATGGTTGGTGTGACTGAGAAACTGAATGTTTAATTTTACTTAATTCCAATTTAAAATAACCGCACATGGCTAAAGCCTACCACATGGGACAGCTCAGCACCAGAGCACTGTTTTTTATTAGTTACAAGTGATTTTGTGGAATGAAATCTTGGGAAATTCCTCTTGAGGAAAATTTTACATTTTTATGCTTACTGGTGCAGACATGAGAGGAAGTTTCCAGGCAAAATCTTTTGATCGCCTGTGAGGAGGTCCTTGTCCTGACTTATGCAGTGTTTGACAGAGGGGCTGAAGTGCAGAGGGATATATAGGATTAAATGTGTAAAACTCCTTACTCTGGTACTCTTGACAGAATCTCCCAGGCACCAGAAATTGTCATGAAAGTTGGGTAAATAAGTGAAAGATTCTACTTTTCTTCTAGTGAAGACTTGACTTAGGATATTGGCAACTAGATAATAGCAGTATTTTGATTTTGGTCCCAGTATTCAATAACTAACAGAGAAAACATTAGTTAGTCCTTTTTTATAGCTTCCTTCCGAAATGAGCTTTCAAGTGATTTACTGCATTATTTATTTATTGTTTGTTTGTTTGTTTATATTTTTTCATATTCCTTTCCATTATGGTTTATCACAGGATATTGAATATAGTTGCTATAAAACAGGACCTTGTTGTTTATCCATTCTATATATAATAGTTTGCATCCCAAACTCCCACTCCATCCCTCCCTTGCCCCCCTCCCATTTGTCAACTGCAAGTCTGTTCTCTATGTCTGTGAGTCTGTTTCTATTTTGTACATATGTTAATTTGTGTCATATTTTAGATTCCACATATAGGTGATATGGTATTTGTCTTTCTCTGGCTTACTTCACTTAGTATGATAATCGCTTAGATCCATCTATGTAACTGCAAATGAAAAGGATTATTTCATTCTTTTTTTAAGGCTGAGTAATATTCCATTGGATTTACTGGAATATTTAACTACTACAACTTAAAATGAATAAATAAAGAATTTAAACAAGGGCAAGTAGGATCCCTCACATGGGCTTTCTTTCATGGGTAAAGTATGAGTCAGACAGTTGACTTGGCAGACGTTTCTGTGTCACTGTTTCCAGATCAGTGTTCCAGTTGCCCTGACTCACTCCCATTCTCACCTCATTCCTCTCTGTGGTCAAGGACAGGATGGATGAGGCAGCAGTCACCACCCTGTGTGGCTTAGTGCTGGCAACTGCCCCTGTGGACCAGACCCTGCTTTAATATTTGAATTGACCTGCCAAGTGCTAGTCACTTTAGGCCAGTGAGGACCTTCATGTCAGGTAGAAGGTGCTGGATCCATTTTCCAAACCTTAGTAAGTGAATCAACAATCTAAAACAGAGGAAAACTGAAAGCAATAAAAGAAAAATTGTGACCAAGTCACAGTTAATTCAAATTTTATCTCAAAATTTGTTTCTAGTTGTATCTTTCAGTTGGGAACAACATTTACACAAAGATAGGAACTGAATGGGAGTTTGGATCACTTGAGGTTGAAGGAAACAGGATAAACATTCAGTTCTCCTAGCTAAGGAATAAAAAATAATCTCAACGACAAACTGCCCATTGTAATCCCCGACCTTGAGTTTTTTAAAGACAGCTGCACAAGGGAATACCACAAATACCTGTTTGCTTTTCTTATGTGGCAAGTAGATGTTAAAGAATGTAAACCAGAGGACTTTTCAAACATTTGATATGATATTCATGTCTTTCTGGATACATTCTCAAATACAGGGCAAAACCAGCATCTTCTCAAGCAGGTAAATATTGGTAATAAATACTGAATATTCCTTTATCTTCTGTACAAGGAATGTGTCTATTCCTTTTTCTTTTCTTTTTCTTTTTTTTTTGAGCAGTGATAAAATTTTCTCACAAGATTTCTGATTTAGTGCATTCCATTCTGGCTTCAAGGGAGCTGGC
The DNA here is from genome assembly GCF_003031525.2 of Neophocaena asiaeorientalis asiaeorientalis. Lineage (NCBI taxonomy): Eukaryota > Metazoa > Chordata > Mammalia > Artiodactyla > Phocoenidae > Neophocaena > Neophocaena asiaeorientalis. Next base: position 3,391,517 of record NW_020172982.1, on the reverse strand, counting down.
TTGCCTTGTATGACAAAACCGACTTCTTAGGGTATTCTTTTTTGTTGTCATTTTGTTTGTTTTTGCTGATTTAATGTAAATGCTCTTGGCATCAGTGTGTTGAAACTTGTTAAGGTTACTCAGGTTTACATCGAATGCCATTTTTTTACCTGTGTAATTTGAGGTGAGATGTAATTTAGGTAATAGCTTTGGCTTTTGTGTTTGTAAGTTGGGTAATATAATAGATACCTGACAGAATTTTTGTGCATTTTAAAGGAATTAAGGGTAAAACAGGGCCTAGTTCATACCAATTACTCAATAGATTTATAAAGTTTAGCTTTTTTCTCAACATTTGCTCCCATCCACCCTGGCTGGCCAATTTCACCAACAGCAACCCATGCCCATTGTTTTGTTTGTGTCAAATCACGTTTTGCCTTTATGCCCCAAATCCATCATTTCTTTTCCATTTCTTATTCATACTATCAGATCTAATTCTTTCATGTCCTCTATCACACAGACTCCAGAAATCCCATCGTGCCCCTCCCTCCCCCAGTGCACATGGCAAATTCTAACCGAAATAGTTGGGATTGGACGTGAATAATGTTCCACGTCTATCAAATTAGTTGCTTTGCAAGTAACTACTTAGGACTTGATGTTACATAAAACGTATATATATATATATATATATATATAATATGTAATGATAATATATTTTAACAATAAATATGTATTATGTATATTGTTTCTCAATGATTCACAGTTTTAAAGCATACACTGTCATGAATACTGAAGAGCAGCAACCCTTGATCATTTTGAATGTTAGTTTTGTCATTTGGGGAAATGAATGATTCGGTAGTTGGTTAAGCTGTCAGACAGGACATCTGCGACTATTTGATGAAACCTGAATGGATCAAGTGCAGAAGCTCAAGGTTAAAATGTTGTATTATGGAAAGAATACTACTCCACTCTCAAGGAATATTTCAAAATATTGACTTACAAAGTAGCCTCTTATTGTGAAGTCTCTCCTTCTGCAGGGGTCAAAATAAAAGTGAAGAATAGGCAGGTGCTTTTAAAATTATCTTGATTGACCTCTTTCAGGGAGGCTTCCCGGATTTGTGGCTGGACCAACCTGAACAGCTCCTTTGGAATTTACTGAATTCATTAAAACAAAAACCACTCCTCACTTAGCATCAACTGGCCAGACACTCTGCTAGGCACTTTATATACATTATCTCTAATACAGTAGCTTCAACTGACAATCACTGGTTTAGAATTCCTATTTATCTGTATAAATTATTAAAACAAACATTTCCAAATTTACATTTTAATTAGATTTGCATTTCAAAAATGCAAACTTCTGAAGTGAATGTGTCTTATTTTCTCAGATAGTATTAACAAATATTCATGAACAAATAGGTTATTCCGGTATTTTTTTCAAATTCACAAATTCACGCTTTTGTGAATACACAGCTGTCTTGTGAAAAAACCAAAGTAATATTTAATATGTTTGCGCTATAGTTCAATTCAGAATTCTAAATATGAATATAAACTAACAAAACCAAACTTCAAAAAGGGACAGAGAGGAGTTTCATGAGTTTAGATCACTTACTTCATGGTATTTACCTTATTTCCCTTCATTATTCTATACCTTACTCAATATAGCTATAATAACTAATCTCTACTTAATGACTGTTTTTTTAGTTTAACTTTAATGGCATGAAGAAATTTGGTATAGAGAGATATTAACTGCTTTGAAATCTGAATAATGTATTAAGGTTTAATTTTAAAAACCTGCGTAAATTAAAACTGCATAGGGTTTGAAATACATAGTACTAGATGTAGGCCGAGTTTCACATACAAAGGGCATGAATTTGTATTTTTTCTGTTACTACCCTATGGAAGCTTCAAAATGCTTTCCTCAAATTGATAACAGCAATATTTCCAGAAGTGTGACATTCCGATGAGTGAAACAACATTGTCGGTAAATGGTAACAACGAAACAACTCTTTTTTACCTATAATCCTGTCTACAAATTCATTATATATTTTGAAGTTAATTATGTTCAGGATAATTTTAAAATAAAGGAAGTAAACAAAAATTGATGTCCTAAATGTAATACGTTCTAATAAAAATGAAAGAATGAAATAGCTATTTTCTCAGGGAGCATATTTTAGTCTGCTTTACAGATGAAACATGTTATGTTTGCCAGTTTTGATTTTACACTATTTGCCAATAGTATTCTTACTGCTGAGCATATACAGATTGAGACAAGTAAAATATTTCAGAACTTATACTAATTTTAAAAGCAGAAATATTAGTCACAGGTAATTTTTGAGAGACAGGCTCAATCTTGTGCCTCTCTATAGATCTGTAGGCAATTACCTATTTTAGAATAAAGCAAGTCAGCATTTCACTCAGACTCATGAATGGTTATACTCTGATGTTATAGGTCAAGTTCTTCCAGCAGTGGATTCTTTCTTGGGGAACATCTCCTGTGAGGAGTGAGAGATACAGGGTTGGGCAAAGGGAAAAGTTGAACTGTGATGCAGTCACAACAGCGGCTTCAGTCTATCCTGGATTCTGTGAGGAGCTTTAGAGCTGAAATAGAGCTTCAGAGTCTCCCTGCCTTGAGGCAAGGGGAAGGAGCCACTAATTAAACCTTTGCATGAATCGTCATTGTATGGGGCTACCAGCCCCTCCACTGGGGAGGAAGTTTGACCTTGGGTGAGGTAGCTCCCTTTGACCTCTGCAATGCTTGAGGAGGATCTCAAGTGAGAGTCTTCCATAGGGGGTCCCCCAGCAGGTGGGGGGGGTGTGCCTCAGTCCAGAAGGGGGCTGTGGGGAGCACACTGCAGCATCCAGTACACCTGGGTTTGCCTAGCCAGTGGCCAAAGACTATGCGGTTAACATGTTCTCTCTTTTCCAACTACCTTTTACATTTCTCTCTTCAAATAGGTAGGAAAGGATGAACTCAAATAGTATCCCCAGCTTCCCCCCAGCTTTATGACTCTTCTTTGATGTTTTTAATCCCTTAGGTGGGGAACCCCAGTTGTAACACTGAGAGAGGGCCCTGAACTGTGTGTATAATGAAATGTAAATGAAATACGTATCTCAGAGGAAGAGAGGTAGGAATTAACTTTCCCTAGCAATAGAATCAACGTATTTTTAATTCTTTGTTCCTCTCATTGTGGTGGATTAAAAAAAAAGAAGGTTGAGCTTTTCCAGAAACTCTTTGGCTACTCTGAACCAGAGGGGACTTATAAATGAAATAATTCCAGAATATGTTCCTGCTAAATTGCATTCTTGTAATTATAAGAATGGAATGTCTCTGTGGAAGCAACATAAACAGCTAAAGAGTTTATCAACTTATTTTTTTCTCTCCATGATATTATGTTAGCCATTAGCTGATTTCTGAGATTTTAGGGTCAAACAAGGTAATGGATATATATGAATGAATATCTTTTGCAAAACATGACCTGTGACACAGATAATAAATATTTAAAATGATTTATCTAAAGCTCACTATTACTTGTGGACAGGTTAAACCGCACCACTGATTTCAACCAAAACTTATTTGACTTCTGAGTTTTCTAAAGAGGCACCAACCAACATTTTATTTTGGTTCTTTAACTTTTTATCAAAAGAGAAATTGGAAAAAAACGAGAGAGAGAGAGAGAGAAATTGGTAGCAATACTAAATTCATGACAGGTCTATCACCAAAGTTTTATGAATGCCCTCTCTAAGAAAGTATACCACCAGGTGGACAATAAAAAAAGTTTATGGTGTCCTCTGGTGAATGGAGACTTATTATATTTTGCTCTTATCTCTGTTTTAACATTGACCCTCTATTTCCTGACTCATACTACTTTTTATTTAATTGGTTTGCTGTTTCAAACTGGCTGTTGTTGGCCTTGTAGCTGGTGAAGAACATTTCAAGAGAGAAGTAAAAAGTGGGGAAAAAAATACTGTTTTTGTTAATGTGGCTTCAGATGATTAGCCAATCAGGAGGGCCAGGAGAGCTAATGGTTTTTTTGGTATGGTTAATTAAATCCTGTGCTGATGGCTTCTGTTTTAGGTATTAAGTCACCCACCTTGTTAGTAGATACTCTGCTCCAATAGCATTGGATTTAGCATTGCAGAATCATTTTTTAAATGTTGACCTTTGTTCAGGTAACTGATGAAGGGCAAGATGATGGTCTGTGTGCAGTTGACGAGAACTGATCATGAGATTTCTAAAGATAATTTGTACGGGATCTCACTCTACTTTGTTTTAAAAGCAAGATGACAGGCAAGGAAGTGACACAGACAGGAGCCTTTCTTCACTTTTCCTTTTTTTTTTTTGTCCTTTTTAAAAATTATTATTTTTTTTTTATTGGAGTATAATTGCTTCACAATGTTCTGTTAGTTTCTGATGCCCAACGAAGTGAATCAGCTCTATGTATAGATATATCCCCTCCCTCTTGGACCTCCCTTCCACCCCCACCATCCCACCCATCTAGGTCATCACACAGCACTGAGCTGAGCTCCCTGTGCTATATAGCAGGTTCCCACTAGCTATCTACTTTACACATGGTAGTGTATATAAGTCAATCCTAATCTCCCAATGTTCCCACCCTCCCCTTTCCCCCCTGTGTCCACATATCTGTTCTCATCAGATATCATATCTGTTCTCATCAGAAACACATTATATCTATGTCTCCGTTTCTATTCCTGCCCTGCAGATAGGTTCATCTGTACCATTTTTCTAGATTCCACATATATGCGTTAATATACGATATTTGTTTCTCTCTTTCTGACTTACTGCACTCTGTGTGACACACTTTAGGTCCATCCTCATCTCTACAAATGAACCAGTTTCATTCCTTTTTAGGGCTGAGTAATATAACATTGTATATATGTACCACATCTTCTTTATCCATTCATCTGTTGATGGACATTTAGGTTGCTTCCATGTCCTGGCTATTGTAAATAGTGCTGCAATGAACACTGAGGTACATGGGTCTTTTTGAATTATGGTTTTCTCCTGGTATCTGCCCAGTAGTGGGATTGCTGTGTCATATGGTAGCTCTATTTTTAGTTTTTTAAGGAATGTAAAATGGCTGTATCAATTTACATTCCCACCAACAGTGCAGGAGGGGTCCCTTTTCTCCACACCCTCTGCAGCATTTATTTTTTGTAGATTTTTTGATGATGGCCATTCTGACTGGTGTGAGGTGATACCTCGTTGTAGTTTTGATTTTCATTCCTCTAATAATTTGTGATGTTGAGCATCTTTTCATGTGCCTCTTGGCCATCTGTGTGTCTTCTTTGGAGAAATGTCTATTTATGTCTTCTGCCCATTTTTGGATTGGGTTGTTTGTTTGATATTAAGCTCCATGAGCTGTTTGTATATTTTGGGGGATTAATCCTTTGTCCATTGCTTCCTTTACAAATATTTTCTCCCATTCTGAGGTTTGTCTTTTTGTCTTGTTTATGGTTTCCTTTGCTGTGCAAAAGTTTTGAAGTTTCATTAGGTCCCACTTGCTTATTTTTGTTTTTATTTCCATTACTCTACAAGGTGGATCAAAAAAGATCTTGCTGTGATTTGTGTCAAAGGGTGTTCTTCCTATGTTTTCTTCTAAGAGTTTTATAGTGTCTGGTCTTACATTTAGGTCTCTAATACATTTTGAGTTTATTTTTATGTATGGTGTTAGGGAGTGTTCTAATTTCATTCTTTTACATGTAGCTGTCCAGTTTTCCCAGCACCACTTATTGAAGAGACTGTCTTTTCTCCATTGTATATCCTTACCTCCTTTGTCATAGATCAGGTGACTATAAGTGTGTCGGTTTATCTCTGGGCTTTCTATCCTGTTCCATTGATCTATGTTTCTGTTTTTGTGCCAGTACCATCCTGTCTTGATATCTGTAGCTTTGTAGTATAATCTGAAGTGAGGGAGCCTCCAGATCCATTTTCCTTTCTCAAGATTGCTTTGGCTATTCAGGGTCTTTTGTGTTTCCATACAAATTGTAAAAATTTTAGTTGTAATTCTGTGAAGAACGCCATTGGTAATTTGATAGGGATTGCATTGAATCTGTAGAATGTTTTGGGTAGTATAGTCATTTTCACAATATTGATTCATCCAATCCAAGAACATGGTATATTTCTCCATCTGTTTGTGTCATCTTTGAGTTCTTTCATCAGTGTTTTATGGTTTTCAGAATACGAGTCTTTTGCCTCCTTAGGTAGGTTTATTCCTAGGTATTTTATTCTTTTTGTTGCATTGGCAAATGGGATTGTTTCCTTAATTTCTCTTTCTGATATTTTGTTGTTAGTGTATAGGAATGCAACTATTTCAAATACATTGATTAAATCTGTTAGGTTTTTGGTGGCATTTTTAGGATTTTCTATGTATAGTATCATGTCATCTGCAAAAGTGACAGATTTACTTCTTCTTTTCCAATTTGTATGCCTTTTATTCCTTTTTCTTCTCTGATTGCCGTGGTTAGGACTTCCCAATACTTTGTTGAATAGTAGTGGTGAGAGTGGACCTCCTTGTCTTGTTCCTGATCTTAAAGGAAATGCTTTCTGTATTTCACCATTGAGAATAATATTGAGAATAATGTTTGCTGTGTGTCTGTCGTATATGGCCTTTATTATATTGAGGTAGATTCCCTCTATGCCCACTTTCTGGAGAGTTTTTATCATAACTGGGTGTTGAATTTTGTCAAAACTTTTTTCTGCATCTATTGAGATGATCATGTTTTTTATTCTTTAATTTGTTAATATTGGTGTATCACATTGATTGATTTGTGTATATTGAAGAATCCTTGCATTCCTGGGATAAATCCCATGGTACATGATCCTTTTAACGTGCTGTTGGATTCTGTTTGTTAGTATTTTGTTGAGAATTTTTGCGTTTATGTTCATCAGTTATATTGGTCTATAATTTTCTCTTTTTTGTGGTATCTTTGTCTGGTTTTGGTATCAGGATGATGGTGGCCTCATAGAATGAGGTTGGGAGTGTTCCTCCCTCTGCAATTTTTTGGAAGAGTTTGAGAAGGATAGGTGTTAGCTCTTCTCTAAATGTTTGATAGAATTCGCCTGTGAAGCCATCTGGTCTTGTACTTTTGTTTGTTGGAAAATTTTTAATTACAGTTTCAATTTCATTACTTGTCATTTTTCTGTTTATAGTTTCTAATTCTTCCTGGTTCAGTCTTGGAAAGTTGTACCTTTCCAAGAATTTGTCCATTTCTTCCAGGTTGTCCATTTTATTGGCATAGAGTTGCTTGTAGTAGTCTCTTATGATCCTTTGTATTTTTGCGGTGTCAGTTGTAATTTCTCCTTTTCTCCTTTTTCATTTTTAATTTTATTGATTTCAGTCCTCTCCCTTTTTTTCTTGATGAATCTGGCTAAAGGTTTATCAATTTTGTTTATCTTTTCAAAGAATCAACTTTTAGTTTTATTCATCTTTGCTTTTGTTGTCTTCATTTCTATGTCAGTTATTTCTGCTCTGACCTTTATGATTTCTTTCCTAATAACTAACTTGGGTTTTTTTTGTTGTTGTTGTTCTTCTTCTTTCTCTAGTTCCCTTAGGTGTAAGGTTAGATTGTTTATTTGAGATTTTTCTTGTTCTTGATGTGAGATTGAATTGCTATAAACTTCCATCTTAGAACTGCTTTTGCTGCATCCCATAGGTTTTGGGTTATTGTGTTTTCATTGTCATTTGTTTCTAGGTTTTTAAAAATTTCTTCTTTGATTTCTTCAGTGATCTCTTGCTTATTTAGCAGTGCACTGTTTAGCCTCCATGGGTTTGTGCTTTTTATAGTTTTTTTCCTATAATTGATTTCTAATCTCATAGCATTGTGGTCGGAAATGATGCTCGATATGATTTCAGTTTTCTTAAATTTTCCAAGGCTTGATTTGTGACCCAAGATGTGATCTATCCTGGAGAATGTTCCATGTGCACTTGAGAAGAAAGTGTTTTCTGCCATTTTCTGGTGGAATGTCTTATAAATATCAGTTAAGTGTGTTTGGTCTGTTGTGTAATTTAAAGCTTGTGTTTCCTTATTTATTTTCTGTCGGGATGGTCTGTCCATTGGTGTAAGTGGAGTGTTAAAGTCCCCCACTATTATTGTGTTACTGTCATTTTCCCCTTTTATGACTTTTAGCATTTGCCTTATGTATTGAGGTGCTCCTATGTTGGGTGCATAAATATTTACAATTCTTACATCTTCCTCTTGGGTTGATCACTGGACCATTATGTAATGTTGTCCCTTGTCTCTTGTAATAGTCTTTATTTTAAAGTCTATTTTGTCTGATATGAGAATTGCAACTCCAGCTTTCTGTTGATTTCCATTTGCATGGAATATCTTTTTCCAACCCCTCACCTTCCGTCTGCATGTGTCCCTAGGTCTGAAGTGTGTCTTTTGTGGGCAGCATATATACAGGTCTTGTTTTTATATGCATTCAGCCAGTCTATGTGTTTTGGTTGGAGCATTTAATCCATTTACATTCAAGGCAATTATCGATGTGTGTGTTCCTATTACCATTTTCTTACTTGTTTTGGGTTTGTTTCTGTGGGTCTTCTTCTTCTCTTGTATTTCCCACCTAGAGAAGTTCCTTTAGCATTTGTTGTAAAGCTGGTCTGGTGGTGCTGAATTCTCTTAGCTTTTGCTTGTCTGTGAAGCTTTTGATTTCTCCATTGAATCTTAATGAGATCCTGCTGGGTAGAGTAATCTTGGTTGTAGGTTTTCCCCTTTCATCACTTTAAATATATCCTGCCACTGCCTTCTGACCTGCAGAGTTTCTGCTGAAAAGTCATCTGAAAACCTTATGGGAATTCCCTTGTATATTATTTGTTGCTTTTCCCTTGCTGCTTTTAATATTTTTCCTTTGAATTTATTTTTTGTTAGTTTGAGTAATATGTGTCCTGGTGTGTTTCTACTAAGGTTTATCCTGTATGGGACTCTCTGCGCTTCCTGGACTTGGGTGGCTGTTTCCTTTCCCATGTTAGGGAAGTTTTCGACTATAATCTCTTCAAATATTTTCTCAGACACTTTCTCTTTCTCTTATTCTTCTGGCACCCCTATAATTCGAATGTTGGTGCATTTAATGCAGTCCCAGAGGGCTCTGAGACTGTCCTCAATTCTTTTCATTCTTTTTTCTTTATTCTGCTCCACGGCAGTTATTTCCACCATTTTATCTTCCAGGTCACTTTACCGTTCTTCTGCCTCAGTTATTCTGCTATTGATTCCTTCTAGAGTATTTTTAATTTCAATTATTGTGTTGTTCATCACTGTTTGCTTGTTCTTAAATTCTAGGTCCTTGTTAAAAATTTCTTTTATTTTCTCCATTCTGTTTCTGAGATTTTGTATCATCCTTACTATCATTACTCTGAATTCTTTTTCAGGTAGGTTGCCTATTTCCTCTTCATTTATTTGGTCTTGTAGCTTTTTACCTTGTTCCTTTGTAATATATTTTTTTGCCATCTCATTGTTTTTTTGATGGGTGGGGCTGTGTTCCTGTCTTGCTGGTTGTTTGGCCTGAGTCTTCCAGCATTGGAGTTTGCAGGCAGGTGGGTAGAGCTGGGTCTTGTTGCTGAGATGAGGACCTCTGGGAGGCCTCACTCTGATTAATATTCCCTGGGGTCTGAGGTTCTCTGTTAGTCCAGCGGTTTGGACTCAGAGCTCCCACCACAGGAGCTCGGGCCAAACCCCTGGCCTGGGAACCAAGATCACGCAAGCCAGGTGGCACAGCCAAAGAAAAAAAGGAATAGAACAATAACAAAGAATAAAAGTAAAATAAAATTAGAAAAATAAAAAATATGTTATAAAAAATAAACGTATAAATGAAACAACAACAAGGTAAAAGAGAACCACAATAGCAAGAAAAAAACAACAAAAAAAAGGCCGGAAAAGGCCATGGCTGTGGGAAGTGGAGTTTAGGTGGGGGCAGGGCCTAGGCAGGGTGGG
>NW_020172982.1:3303984-3381560 GCF_003031525.2 Neophocaena asiaeorientalis asiaeorientalis | reverse complement strand
GTGGCAGGGCTTAGGTGGGGGGCAGACCTAGGCTCAGGACCCAAGCAGCCAGAAAAGGCCCTAGGGGTGTGGGGGGCAGGACTTAGGCTTAGCACCACACAGCTGGAGGGGGCCTTGGTGTGCGGAGGTTTAGTCCAGGACCCGAGTGGGCAGAGGAGATGCTGGCCATGTTCCCTTCTGATCCTCTGATCCCCCGAACATCTCTCCATGTCCCCCTGATCCCCTCGTAGTGAGTGGGCCCCTCCCCTCCCCCAACTGCCGCTTAGGTGTATTGGTCCCCTCCCGCCTCTACTTCTCCTCCCCTCTCACTTCACTCCACATCCTACCCACTCACTCGGGGGTTCCCCCTGTCCCCTTAGGTGTCTGAGGTCCTGCACCAGCACCTGGTAGGAGCCCTAGTTGTCAGGAGATGCAAACTTCACATCCTCCTACTCTGCCATCTTCTCTTTTCTGTCTCCTGGAATTCTTTTCCATGAGAAAGGAATAATTCTAGTGCATTTTGTTTTCCTCATGCTTCTTGGATTCTCACCAGCAGGTTTTTACAGTCCATTGCTTGCCTCTCAGATTAGAAGAATGCTGGCATATTTTAACAGTTTCCTAGGATTCAAACAGCCTTTAATTAACAGCCAATTGATGCTTTGGAATGTTACCAAAGTATGAGAGACATAACTGGGAGATGGGCTCCTTTCAGCTTCTGAATGCAGTGGAATCCTAGAACAGGGGGCAGAGGTAGGAGTCCCTTGCAAACAGCCTTTGCCCACTGGTATGCAAGGGAGCTGTCTGTGTTGCCATAATATTCCATTGCCTGCTCATTGGTGACCTTCTAAATTCCACCTACTTATGACTGGGAAGGAAGGGGGCAGCTAGTCTTGAATGTTTAAAGCCACAGGGGTGCTAAATAGCTCAGGGATCACATGATATGTAGCTGGATTTGCTGGGTTTAACCCTCCAGTTGCCAGGGAAGTAAGGTACAGCTGCCTGCATTTGCGTTAAGTTTCTTTTCTGTGCCAGGTTCATGTCATCTTGCTGCCAGAGTTTTGGATGTGGTGGAAAAGAGCAGTTCTGTAAAAGAATCCCTCAGACTGCATGTATATTTTGAGCAGGAGTTAGTTTTCAAAGAGGGATGGGGGAGCATTGGAGGGACTTTCCCTTTGAATCAAGGGATGTTGCTTATAGATTTGTAGCAGACTCAGTCCCGTTGTAGGTTGTAGGCAGGAAAAGAAGGATGGATTGGGGAGTATGAAATGTTTGAAATGTTAACAATTCCTTATGCAACCAGATAGTTCTAATCCAAGAGGGAAAAAGGAGCGGCTCAACTGGTTTTCTCTGCTTAATGGCACATCTGCTCGTTGGCCGGTTCCCAGTTGAGGTCAATACACTCCATGTCTTGTTTTTTCCAGTGACCCATAAAGCTGGCCTTTTGGTCTCAAAAGAGACCTTGGTGTTTGTGTGTTGTGTGTTTAATATGCACCATGTCCCTGATCGCTCCCTTTGTTCTCCTCTGTGCAGGTGGTACATGCCAGAGCCCCGCTCTCCCAGCCCTGGTCCGTCCACCAGCCCCTCCTTTGCAACCATCGCTGGATATTAAACCGTTTCTTCCCTTTCCTCTTGACACTGCGGCCGCAGTCAACCTCTTCCCCAATTTTAATGCGGTAAGTCCCACATCATCTGCATATGCCAGGGTGGCAGATACTGGAAAACCTTAAGAGCCAGGAGTGAGCTGCTCATTACCTCTCATTTACTCTATGCTTTGTTCCATAGATTGTCTGAAAGCACGTCAAGGTTAGTTGTCTGCCTGGTTGTGTAAGGTCCCCAGAGCCAGGCTCCTTCAAAGGGAAAGTGAAAAGAGATGTAATCTGATTAGGTTGATCATGAATTCATATCTCCCTTTTAGTGTCTTTTTGGACAACACTAACCATTTTATTAGTTTATTTTCCATGCCAAATTCAATTTAATTGAAATTTAATAAATGTGTTAGAGAGCATTCAAATTCAAGTAGATGTCTAAAAACTTAAACATGTGTTTCTTCTCTCTGGGCCTTTTACTTTAATTTTCAAATCTGTTATTTCTTTTCTGATTTAATAAAGAGGACCCTTATAATCACACTAGAGATACATTCCATGTATACAGCACATTTTCTCTCTTAACTTAAAACAATATAGGGTTCTGGTACCAAGAATTTTCATTTTATTTTCTTCCTGCTCAGGCCCAGTTCCTCAACTTAAGTCTTCTTAAATGACCTTGTTTTGGAGGCTTTGTCAGCAGCCTTCTCAACAAAAGTTCAATACTTACTTACCTCTGTTTTCACTCTTAAGCATGTCTTTATAAGTGGACAGATTCCTCTTATTTATCATCTTTTTTTGTACAAGCAGTGAGAATATTCGTAGGATGGAAATAGAAATAAGGGTTGAAAAGGTTAGAAGCCAGTGAGTGACATTTTTTTCTAATATCATCTGATTCAGCTTTCAGCGGTTGTTATAATGCAGGTCTGAGTTTATCAATGACAGGACATGTCAACACAACCAAGGTGAAGGGGATTAGGATGCAAGGTCTCTGAATGCCCAGTGAGCTAAATAAAACAGATTTCTTACTGCAACATCTTACCCCCATGATGGATTTTTAAAAATTCTGCCCACAGTTAGATCATTCTTCTTCAGGAGACAGAAGTGGGTCTTATTTATTTTAATCATGCTTTGTCATGGGGACTTTGGACCTGCCAAGGAGATGGTACAGTTACATGCTAGCCTTTACTAAAGGACAAGGGAAAACCACAGTGATTTCATTGCTTTTGGGAGCATGAAGTATTTTCCATAGGAATATTATTTTGTAATTGATGGAACCTAAATAGAACAGCATAAAGATCATATTTCCAAAGTAGAGGTTTCTAATTCTAGGTATTTCAATAAGAGTAGAGGAAAAAATTGCTCAGAATCAAATTTCCTGATTCTTGAATGACCACAGTAAAGTCCCTGGGTTTCCTCTTTCTGAGCTCTTTGCCTGTTCCACTGTTAAGTGTCTTCTTGGCACCATTTTGCTTCCTGCCACCTGGAGATGATCCATCAGGGTGCTTCACCTGGCCTCTGAGACTACTTGGCCTCCTGTCCCTCACGTCTCATATCAGCTCTAGAGAAGCTGAGGTACAATTCCTGGAAGGTTGTAAAAGGCTGGGTTTTAAACTTTTGATTTGCCCTTTGGGAAACGTTAAAAGCAAAATGATTAATTTGATTGACAATGAGTATTATTTGTCATAAAACAAAGATGAGTGATATATTGAGCCATAAGACACTGAGCAAATGTCTTAATCCTCTTTGGTACTGTTTCGTCATCTTTAAAATAAAGGGAGTGGACTTGATAATGTCTTCCTTTGAGGTTATCCCATTCAAAATAGTTGAGCTTTTGTGGGCAAAGACAGCATTGCATGGTGGTCAAGTTGGACTCTGAGCTAGAATGACTGGGTTCAAGTCAGAGCTGCTACTCACCATCATCACAACCTTGGGTGAGTCACATAATCCTTATGTATCTCGATATCTTTGTCTGTAAAATGGGACTAATAACCTACTTTGTAGGCTTGTGGTCATGATTATGTGGGTTAAATCATTTAGAACAGGGCTCAGCATTAATAATCATTGTTTTAATGACAGGTATTATATTCATAAACAGCCTGTAAATCCTTATTTTGAATTTGGAAGTTCATTGACTAACTGATTGCCAAAGTTTTACTTGATTCTTTTTCTTCTATGATAATTTGGACTTGTGTTGTTATTTCTTCCATTTAAACCAAGAGACCCTCTGTTGCTCCACCTGTTGGTTATTTCCTTCTAGTGCTGGTCAAGCTGCAGCCAGTCATGGATTAAGCCATTCTTTGTTTCCAACTGAGTGGAATGGTTGCAAAGCCCCAAATCTGGTAGTTTTGGACTGAGAATTATGATATAGAGCATCTCTTTAAGTAACAGTCTGAGTTCTTGATTTTGTAGCAGGTGTGATTCTCAATCTACAAATTCAGGGTGTGTTAAATGTAACATTTTATTGCTGTAAGTTGATTTTATTTCTGGCTCAAAAGCCCATTCCATTAGTCTGTAGGGAAGTGAAATTTAATTGTTTCAGGATGTGCTAAGGCTCTAGAATCTAACAGATTATCCACCCAGCTTTTGGTGGGAGACTTCCTCTGTTCAACAAGTTATGTGTCCACATAGGCAATCATGGTATGATGAGCCCCTAGTGAGCATGGCCTTTTAGGCCCAAACTCTTGACTTTGAACACACAAACTGGTGAGGCTTTAGTGGTGCCTCCTGCCTAGATGTGCCACACTGCTATTACCTTTTTCCCACCCCACAATTTTCTTTCATCTGACCTTTTGAAACAAAGTCCATGGTGATCAGAAACTGTTTTCCTGTTATATTTCTTCTCTGAGTATATGAGTATAGAATGGTCTATTTGGGATAAAGTGTGGCAGAATGGTAAAGGAAAGACATTTCAGTTATATACCTGTAACAAAATACATACATGAATATCTGAGATTATTGTCCTTCAATAAGAGTATAAACCATTGGGTTCAGATGTGAGTCAGGAAGAATCATGAAACATCTGTTAAAAAAAACACACACAGGGCTTCCCTGGTGGCGCAGTGGTTGAGAGTCCGCCTGCCGATGCAGGGGACACAGGTTCGTGCCCCGGTCCGGGAAGATCCCACATGCTGTGGAGCGGCTGGGCCCGTGAGCCATGGCCACTGTGCCTGTGCGTCCGGAGCCTGTTGCTCTGCGACGGGAGAGGCCACAACAGTGAGAGGCCCGTGTACTGCAAAAACAAAGAAACAAACAAACAAAAAAACCAAACAAACAAAACAACACACACACAGTTATGAGAGAAGGAAAAACAGATGTAGGATATGACCTGGGCTATGGATATATAAAAGGACATTCAATAAAATCATTAGGATCCCTTAATATACTTAAAGCCAACTTTAAGGAATAGCAACAGAAGCCATTCCCTTGACCTAGGGATGTTGTATCTCTGGTTGTTCCAGTAGCTTTCAGACAAGAGAAATTTTCCTTTAATTCCTCATATACCCCTACTCTATCCTTCAATCTCTTCACTGGAGTTTCAGTGCTTAGGACCATTCTTATCTCAGTGATCCCATTCTGCGTGTGTGCATTTCTTGAAAGGAACCAATCCTGGAAATAGGTAAATGGTATTTAGTAATGAAATATTTCTTTTCTAAGTAGTATGAGCTTGGTCCATTCAGTCAACTGCTAGTTATCAAGCATCTTCTATCTGCTAGGAATAGTGATAACAAAATTTATGTTATGACCTCTACCATGAAATAATTTAGTTTATAAAGGAGAAGCTGACAAATAAATAAATATTTATAAATATGGGTGCTTTTATAGAGAATGATGTCTAGGATAGAATGGCTGCTCAAGGACAGGAGTGAAAGGCTGTCCTTATGTTTGTCTTAGTGAGGGATTGATGAGAAAAATAGAAACTATTCTAGGCATGCTGACAGGAAGGGAATTAATAGAAGGATTTAGATGCTTAAAAAACATTTGGAGGTGTTGGGCAAACAAAGGTCAGGGAAGGCTGTTGCTGGCTCTTGGTTTTTCTACTGGCTTTCATGGAGTCGGGAAGTTGCAGAAATACAGGATGCCCAGTAATCCCAGTTACTTTCATCCAAATCCCATGATTTTGGATTTTTTTTAAAAAGATAACAATAGATTATAATCCATTGAATAAAATATGAATCCATGATTCCACACAGATATAATTAAACACAGAGAAGGTAAAGCTTTTACTTCCATTAGAATGCCTGTGAATAAATGTAGGAGGAAAAATGAAAATAAAAAATTGGCATTTGGCAAACATTCAAGTTATTCAGCCAAGGGACATATAGGGAACAGGATATTTACAGTCTCCAGATATTTCCACACAAATACCTACTAATTACAAAGAAAAAAAGGAACTTTACAGCAGAGAAAACTAGCAGGCGCCATCTTACTCAAATGATCAGTGTTATCATCTGTAATTCGGCAAATAAAGATCATGTGCCTCCCAATGGGACACGATAAGACAGCTTCACTAATGTGATATCTGAAAGATGTGTATCTTGAGTATTTAGTGGGCTCTTACACTGAAAACTGCTGGCCGAGATCTGTGGGAACGTACACCTCAGGCTTCCTGTCTTTAGGATGTAAGGGGGAGCACATAAGAGCGGAAGCAGTGCTGAGTGGCCAACAGAAGACTTGACATGATGGCAGAATGGAAAGGACTATTGAGAATCAGAAAAGCGAAAAGTTTCTGCAATCTTGGGCAAGAAGCTAAGTCCATTGGAGCCCCAGTGTCCTGTGCCAGAAAAGGATAGTGGCTAACTGTCTCTTAGGTTTGTTATCAGCGAGGTAGCTGAGTTTGAAAATGCTGGAAATGGAAGCAGAGAATGGGCTTGGGTAAGACCTTGGGATATTGTTTAGATTGGAGCTAACCTGGAAAACATGGCTATACTCCCTGACAATTTTCTCCAAAGGTCTCTGAACTGCCTTTTTGTTTTTCATGTCTCTAACATATCTTCATATTCTGCTCAGTAGTCATGACAATAATGAACATTGAGAATGTCATTGAAAAGTACAAGTTTTGGAGGACATGTTGATGGGAGCTGACAGTGAACCTGACTCCGTGCTCCCCTCCCATGACTATATTTCTTGTTGGCATAAAGATTAAATGAGTAAGCTCGACCTAGGGCACCTGCGTAAGCCAGATACTCAGCAAATATTGAGTCTTGTCTCTTCCAGAAGATTCACAAGGAAGTGTAAGGAGGTCATGCAGAGTGCAAAGAGGCAGCAAGGTGTGTAAAAACAGGAGATGACTATTTTGCTTTTCAGTCTGCCCTGGCTAATATTCTTTAACAGTAAAAAAAAAAAAAAAAGTAAATTAGCCTAGAAATATTGACTGTGTCCTGTTCCTCTGTGTAATATGACTTCATTGCCAGAGAGGGAGCAAATGGGGAGGAAGAAAGGGGGAAAAGAAAGAGGCTGAGAGAGATCAAATCCTAGCATCTGACTCCAGTTCTTAGTTTTCAAAAACACTGACCCTACAAGCAACCAGCCATATAAACTTGAATGTGGCATTAGTTTGGGTTCAGAAGTTTTATCAGTTGGTGGGGGGGCAGGAAAGTGAACTTGATGTGTCTTATAGGAGTGCTTCTCATAATCAGGATGCATGTGAAGAATCAAGGGAATCGTGGTAAAATGCAAATTGTGATTTAGTAGTTCAGGGATAGGGCCTGAGATTTTGAACATATGTGGGTAGAGGGAGGGAAAGCCAGGAGAATGACTACATACACTGGACACTTCTTAAACGCTTCTGCAGAATATCTGTTCATTCACTCAACAAATATTTATTGAGGGCCTACTATGTGCTGGGCCCTTAGGATTCCACAGCAAAACTAACAGGCCAAGTCTCTGCCGATGTGGAACTTGCTTTTTGGTGTATGTGTGGTGGGCCGTTGGGGACATTTGAAGTTATTGGTAGCTGCAGCTCTACCCCAAGCATGATCCTTCTACGGTGTGCTTTAGCTCCCAGAAATACTAGGAGCCTTCCTTATAGGGTGACATTGTTCAGGACTTTGGTCATAGGTGCCATTTATTGAATGCTTAGTATGCACTATATACCTGAAATCATCACTTGCATGCCAACTGGTTAAAAGCAAAATTTTGCTGTGAAATTTTTAAGCTTTTATGTGTGTCACAATCTCCAAATTGTTGGCGAGAAAACTACAGGAATGAGTTTTTCATTCGTTTATTCGTTCAATGCTTTCTTCATTCTACAAACTTTTGAGACCACTGGAAAAATTCTATAGATTGAAAACTGTGCCTCCTAAAAATAGCTCCATCAAAAGTATCTGTTGTAAGGAAAGTACTAATAAGTATAACGGAGAGGATGAGGAGGGAGAAGAGGTAATTTATCTCTTACTCACTGATTCACTCTCTGGGCATTTGTTAGGCACCAGCTATCTGTCTGACACTCTAGTAGACCTGGAAATACAAGAGAAAGAACAGGAGGAGTGGGAGGAATCGTCTTTGTAACTATGGCATCAACCCAGTTGATTCATCACTCTTGAAAATACTCTTCTATCAGCAGGTGGTAAAGCATCTAGATATAAAAACACTACATTACGGTTTCCCTTGTGGCGCAGTGGTTGAGAGTCTGCCTGCCGATGCAGGGGACATGGGTTTGTGCCCCGGTCCGGGAAGATCCCACATGCAGTGGAGAGGCTGGGCCCGTGAGCCATGGCCGCTGAGCCTGCGCGTCCGGAGCCTGTGCTCCGCAATGGGAGAGGCCACAACAGTGAGAGAGGCCTGTGTACCACAAAAAACAAACAAACAAAACAGAAAAAACCCACTATATTAGACAATAAGGTCTATGCAAGCATTAGACAATAAGGTCTAGGCAAGCATGTGGTGAAATAGTTAAAATGTTCTATAAAGAACTCAGTAATTAAATCCTTAAATAAAGTCCTGTGAAAATAAGTGCTACGTGAGGCCAAGGGAAGGAGTGGTGACCTGGAGATGGCCAAGGAAAGCTATATGGTAAAAGTTAAGGTTTAATTTGGGATCTGTAATCAGTTCCAAATTTATCTCTTTCATTAAGTTATAGAGCCTGGGATATCACAAAGACTCAATACACATGTCTTTTTTTTTTTTTAATTGAAATGTAGTTGGTTTACAATGTTGTGTTATTTTCTGGTGTACAGCAAAATGACTCAGATATATATACATATATATATATATATTCTTTTTCATATTCTTTTCCACTATGGCTTATTACAGGATATTGAATATAGTTCCCTGTGCTATAAAGTAGGATCTTGTTGTTTATCTATTTTATATACAGTAGTTTATATCTGCTAATCCCAAACTCCTAATTTATCCCTCCCCCACCCCCTTTCCCCCTTGGTAACCATAAGTTTGTTTTCTGTCTGTCAACACACATTTCTTGAATGAATGAGTGGAGGGTAGATGGATGCATGATAGAAAGACAGATGATAGAGAGATGATAGAAAGATAGGAAAAATGCTTGACAGAAAACTAATAGAGGAGAAATAGTCATTACAGTTGTATCATATGAAACATAACTGGAGGAAATGTCTCAATGAAAATTTTAAAAATCTAAATACTGCTTCATACGATACATTATTTCTATTTAACTGAAGTTATTAATTTATGCAATTATTAGGAAATATAAGGGAACATAGCCATCTCCTTAATATGCATTTATAATTTTATGTTGGCTCATATATTTATTTACTCCCATTATATAAAAGGACAGTGATGTAAAAATCCCAGTGATTGCCTATAGAATGTATTCTAAAATCAGTCCTTTGTATTATTCATTAACTACTTCATGTGAGTCCAGAACGGCTGTCACCATAAAAATGTTGGTGAGGCACTTTAGGACTCTAAAAGGACAAATTTAAGTATGCTTAACATACAGAGATTATTCTACAGGTTAAACATGCATTTATAATATTACAGGTGAATGACAAAAATACAGAACTCAAAATAGAAAATTTCAAATTCAACTTTTTGTTATCTTCAGATATATAGCCTTTAGGATCTTTATTTCCTCCATCTTTAAAATGGAAAGACTACCATATTTACTGGCACATTTTGTCTCCTGTATTTTCAAAAATTATTCTTGACTTTGGCTCGCCCCTGTGGCTCTGTACTTTGCTACCTGCTCCAGCTATGGGGATGCCTCCCCTCCCTCAGCCAGGATTAGAGTTAACAGAAACAGTGTTAATTACATCTCCATTTGTTTGGTTCAGAGAGATGTCAATTAAATTTAGTTTACACAGAGAAGTTGAGGAAGATGGCAGAAAAGATGCGGAGGTCACCTTCCTCCCCATAGATACATCAGAAATACATCTACACGTGGAACTGCTCCTATAGAACACCCACTGAACGCTGGCAGAAGACCTCAGACCTCCCAAAAGTCAAGAAAGTCCCCACGTACCCGGGTAGGGCAAAAGAAACAAGAAAAAACAGAGACAAAAGAATAGGGACAGGACCTGCACCAGTGGGAGGGAGCCGTGAAGGAGGAGAGGTTTCCACTCACTAGAAGCCCCTTCGCGGGCCGAGACTGTGGGTGGCGGAGGGGGAAGGCTTCGGAGCCGCAGAGGAGAGCACAGCAACAGGGGTGCGGAGGGCAAAGTGGAGAGATTCCCACACAGATGATCGGTGCCGACCAGCACTCACCAGCCCGAGAGGCTTGTCTGCTCACCCCCCGGGGCGAGCGGGGCTGGGAGCGGAGGCTCGGGCTTCGGTCGGATCCCAGGGAGAGGACTGGGGTTGGCAGCGTGAACACAGCCTGAAGGGGGCTAGTGTACCACGGCTAGCCGGGAGGGAGTCCGGGAAAAAGTCTAGACCTGCCGAAGAGGCAAGAGACTTTTTCTTGCCTCTTCGTTTCCTGGTGCGCGAGGAGAGGGGATTCAGAGCACTGCTGAAAGGAGCTCCAGAAACGGGCGCAAGCGGTGGCTATCAGCGCGGACCACAGAGATGGGCATGAGACGCCAAGGCTGCTGCTGCCGCCACCAAGAAACCTGTGTGCGAGCACAGGTTACTATTCACACCTCCCCTCCCAGGAGCCTGTGGAGCCCACCACTGCCAGGGTCCCGTGATTCAGGGACAACTTCCGCGGGAGGACACACGGCGCGCCTCAGGCTGGTGCAACGTCACGCTGGTCTCTGCGCCGCAGGCTCACCATGCATCCGTACCCCTCCCTCCCCACAACCTGAGTGAGCCAGAGCCCCCGAATCAGCGGCTGCTTTAACCCCGTCCTGTCTGAGCGAAGAACAGATGCCCTCCGGCGACCTACACGCAGAGGCGGGGCCAAATCCAAAGCTGAGCCCTGGGAGCTGTGAGAAGAAAGAAGAGAAAGGGAAATCTCTCCCAGCAGCCTCAGAAGCAGCGGATTAAATCTCCACAATCAACTTGATGTACCTGCATCTGTGGAATACCTGAATAGACAACAAATCATCCCAAATAGAGGAGGTGGACTTTGAGAGCAAGATTTATGATTTTTTCCCCTTTTCCTCTTTTTGTGAGTGTGTATGTGTATGCTTCTGTGTGAGATTTTGTCTGTATAGCTTTGCTTTCACCATTTGTCCTAGGGTTCTGTCTGTACATTTTTGTGTTGTTTTGTTTTGTTTTACTTAAAAAAATTTTTTTTCTTAATATTTTTTATTTTAATAAATTTATTTTATGTTACTTTATTTTATTTTATTCTCTTTCTTTCTACACTTTCTCCCTTTTATTTTGAGCCATGTGGATGAAAGACTCTTGCTGCTGCAGCCAGGCGTCAGGGCTGTGCCTCTGAGGTGGGAGAGCCAACTTCAGGACACTGCTCCCAGCTCCACATGATATCAAATGGCGAAAATCTCCTGAAGATCTCCATCTCATCACCAACACCCAGCTTCACTAAACGACCAGCAAGCTACAGTGCTGGACATCCTATGTCAAACAACTAGCAAGACAGGAACACAGCCCCATCCATTAGCAGAGAGGCTGCCTAAAATCATAATAAGGCCACAGACACCCCAAAACACACCACCAGACATGGACCTGCCCACCAGAGAGACAAGATCCAGCCTCATCCACCAGAACACAGGCACTAGTCCCCTCCACCAGGAAGCCTACACAACCCACTGAACCAACCTTAGCCACTGGGGACAGACACCAAAAACAACTGGAACTACGAACCCACAGCCTGCAAAACGGAGACCCCAAACACAGTAAGATAAGCAAAATGAGAAGACAGAAAAACACACATGTCCAGGAAGCACAGAGAGTCCCATAGAGGATAAATCCAAGGAGAAACACGTGAAGACACATATTAATGAAACTATCAAAAATTAAATACAAAGAAAATATATTAAAAGCAGCAAGGGAAAAACAACAAATAACATACAAGGTAATCCCCATAAGGTGAACAGCTGATCTTTCAGCAGAAAGTCTGCAAACCAGAAGGGAGTGGTAGGACATATTTAAAGTGATGAAGGAGAAAAACCTACAACAAAGATTACTCTACCCAGCAAGGATTTCATTGAGATTTTTTTTGTTCTTGTTGTTGGGGGTAGGAGTTTATTAATTTATTTTTGCTGTGTTGGGTCTTTGTTTCTGTGTCAACACAGCATGGTACTGGCACAGAAACAGAAATATAGGTCAATGGAACAGGATAGAAAGCCCAGAGATAAACCCACGCACATATGGACACCTTATCTTTGATAAAGGAGGCAAGCATACACAGTGGAGAAAAGACAGCCTCTTCAATAAGTGGTGCTGGGAAAACTGGACAGGTACATGTAAAAGTATGAAATTAGAACACTCCCTAATACCATACACAAAAATAAGCTCAAAATATATTAAAGACCTAAATATAAGGCCAGACACTATAAAACGTTTAGAGGAAAACATAGGCAGAACGTTCTAGAACATAAATCACAGCAAATCCTTTTTGACCCACCTCCTAGAGAAATGGATATAAAAACAAAAATAAACAAATGGGACCGAATGAAACTTCAAAGCTTTTGCACATTAAAGGAATCCATATACAAGACCAAAACACAACCCTCAGAATGGGAGAAAATATTTGCAAATGAAGCAACTGACAAAGGATTAATCTCCAATATTTACAAGCAGCTCATGCAGCTCAATAACAGAAAAACAATTCCAAAAATGGATTTGGATCCAAAAATGGGCAGGAGACCTAAATAGACATTTCTCCAAAGAAGATATACAGACTGC
This sequence comes from Neophocaena asiaeorientalis asiaeorientalis, assembly GCF_003031525.2. Lineage (NCBI taxonomy): Eukaryota > Metazoa > Chordata > Mammalia > Artiodactyla > Phocoenidae > Neophocaena > Neophocaena asiaeorientalis. The sequence continues at coordinate 3,368,769 of NW_020172982.1, read as the reverse complement.
CAACAAACACAGGGAAGAATGCTCAACATCATTAATCATTAGAGAAATGCAAATCAAAACTACAATGAGGTATCATCTCACAACAGTCAGAATGGCCGTCATCAAAAAATCTAGAAAGAATAAATGCTGGAGAGGGTGTGGAGTAAAGGGAACAGTCTTGCACTGTTGGTGGGAATATAAATTGATACAGCCACTATGCAGAACAGTATGGAAGTTCCTTAAAAATCTACAAATAGAACTACCATACGACCCAGCAATCCCACTACTGCGTATATACCCTGAGAAAACCATAATTCAAAAAGAGTCATGTACCAAAATGTTCATTGCACCTCTATTTACAATAGCCAAGACATGGAAGCAACCTAAGTGCCCATCAACGGGTGAATGGATAAAGAAGACGTGGCACATATATGCAGTGAAATATTACTCAGCCGTAAAAAGAAACGAAATTGAGTTATTTGTAGTGAGGTGGATGGACCTAGGGTCTGTCATACAGAGTGAAGTAAGTCAGAAAGAGAAAAACAAATACCATATGCTAACACATATATATGGAATCTAAGAAGAAAAAAATAAGTCATGAACAACCTACTGGTAAGATGGGAATAAAGACACAGACCTACTAGCGCATGGACTTGAGGATATGGGGAGGGGGAAGTGTAAGCTGTGACAAAGCGAGAGAGTGGCACGGACATATATATACTACCAAACATAAAATAGATAGGTAGTGGGAAGCAGCCGCATAGCACAGGGAGATCAGCTAGGTGGTTTGTGACCACCTAGAGGGGTGGCATAGGGAGGGTGGGAGGGAGGGAGACACAAGAGAGAAGAGATATGGGAACATATGTATATGTATAACTGATTCACTTTGTTATAAAGCAGAAACTAACACACCATTGTAAAGCAATTATACTCCAATAAAGATGTTAAAAAAAAAAAGTAATCACTTTTAAAGCAATTTACAGTCAAGCACTGTTCTTGGAGTTCCCTGGGTATTAAATAATCTAATCATCAAAACCCTAAGAGGGGTTTCCCTGCTGGCACAGTGGTTAAGATTCCACCTGCCAGTGCAGGGGACATGGGTTTGAGCCCTAGTCCGGGAAGAACCCACATGCCGCGGAGCAACTAAGCCCGTGCACCACGACTACTGAGCCTACGCTCTAGAACCCACGTGCCACAACTACTGAAGCCTGCGCGCGTAGAGCCTATGCTCCGCGATAAGAGAAGCCACTGCACTGCAACAAAGAGTAGCCCCCACCCTCGACGCAACTGGAGAAAGCCCGCGAGCAGGAACGAAGACCCAACGCAGCCAAAAGTAAATAAGTAAAATAAATTTATAAAACAAAAAACCCTACGAGGAAACAACGATCACTAACTCCATGTTATTTTACAGATGAGGGAAACAGAGGCAGAGGAGTAGAGTAAGTAGAGCAGCAAAGCCAAGGTCACACCACTAAGTAGCAGAGCCACACTGTGGACTTAGGAAGCTGGGTGCCATTCCTGTTCACGGAAGTCGTAGTCTTCCCATTCACCAAGGTCACTGAAATAAAATGAACGCTGATAAACTCTCTTAGGAGTTTTAGGAGCTAAGACACTTCGGTCCTTGAAGTGGGGACACTGCTTGCAATAGGCAGAATTCTAACAAGAGCCCCCAAGATTCCTACTTACTGAAGTACACAAACCTTCCACTTATCCAATCAAACTCTAAATCTAGGTGCTGTAGTGAAGGGATTTTGCAGATGGAATTAAGGTTCAAAATCAGTTGATTTGTTAAGATAGGAAGATTATTCTAGGTGGACGTGGCCTACTCAGGCACCCCATGAAAAGGACCTGAACTCTTCCTGAAATGAAGTACAAAAGGGACGAGAGGGAGACCCTCCATTGCTGGCTCTGAAGAAGTCCAATGCTGCGGCAGGCAAGGCAAGTGAGGGGCCTCTAGGAGCTGAGACTGTCCCCCGACTGACAGCCGGCAAGGAAATGGGGACCTCTGTCCTGCAACTGCAGAACCTGAATTATGTCAACAAGCCGAAGAAGCTTAGAGCCATTCTTTCCCAGAGCCTCTGGATGCTAACACAGCCAGACCGACATCTAGATTTCAGCTCTGTGACCCACACAAACTACGGTGAACATCCAACGTTTGGGGCTCAATGCCTTACACTTAAATTTCACGTGCTTTAACACTCTCAGGAGGGAACTCCCATGTTCCCGTGTGTATCTGAGCAGGAAACCCAGTCACGCTGTGCCTGGACTTCTGACCTACAGAACTGTGAGCTAGTCAAATAGGTACTGTTTTTAGTCAGTAAGAGTGTAGTGAAAGAATTAATATTCTACTCAACCTCCAGGTTCGTGAACAAAATAAGTGATTGTCATTGTTTTAAAAAAAAAATTCAGTTTACACATCAATAACTTCCTACAAAGTCTTTACAACTGCTGTTGTCACTAAAATAGGTAGGGAGCCAACGTAAAATTATGGGTAGAAAAATAAACCTTTCTTAGCCACAATGGTAGAAGGTGTGGAAATTTTGCAGGTGAAAAACACCATAGTAAATATGGTGTTGATTGCTAAGTTCCTTGCCCTTTGAAGACAAATGTAGCAGATTTCTAGCCAGTTCTGTGCTTTAAGTGTACCATATTTGTATAACAGAAGCATCTTAAGAAACATGGTTATTAAATCTTTCAACATATGTCTTCATGCTGAAACAGGTATGTAAGCATGTTTGCTGAGCCCTACACCTTCCTGTGAACCAAAAATTGTAGAAGTCAAGCCTACTTATAAGGACCCTCAAACACAAAATGAATTAAATACAGGATATCTAGGCTTGAAAATAAAAGGCTAAACAATTGGACACCACACAGATATTTTTCTGTGTTAATGCTTGTGTACTCTTTGACCAGGTAACATTTTTCTATCATTCAAAATGTGACCAAGTAACATATTTTCCTTTATTTTTGTGACGAGAACAAAAAAGTTTCCCTTATTGCTTTTCCCTTGCCACTCAGTTCTCTTTTCAGTGACAATCCGTGTGGTCACTGGCTTTTGTATCTATCCTTCCAGTGATGTTTTGAGGTATGAGTGTGTTCCTCTCACTAAAGATTGAGGCATAATACACATTATGTATTTATTTTCCTTTTTCAGTCCATCTGTCATAATAAGCTGAAGCTTTGCTTTTGCAAGAATATATATTGGACCTGTTTGCTTTCTTACTAACTGTGATCCTGGGCAACTAAGGGAACCTGAATAAGGGACTATCTAAGCTCCTAGCTTATTGTGGAATACAGCAGCTCTTTGGGAAATTCCCTGCTCCACACTTACAGACATTTTAAAAATGAAAGAAACATTTTAGAATTAATTTGGGTCTGCTGCAAATCACTTATTTTACAGATAAACCTAGAATGATGGAGAGGTTTCCAGTTTCATGGCTCGTAAGTGGTAGAGCTAAGAGAAAACTGAGACCCCTGACTTCTGTTTCTCATGAGGATGCTAAACATTGAATCATAGCATTAAGAGTTGAATTATGTACCCCCAAATTTCCTAACCCACGGGGCTTTGGAAATGTGACCTTATTTGGAAATATGGTCGTTGAAGACGTAATTCGTTAAGATGAGGTCATTAGAGTGACCCTAATCCATTATGACTAGTATCCTTATAGAAAGGGGAAATCTGGACACAGAGACAGTCATAGAGGGAAGATGATAAGAAGAGACATGGGGAGAACACCTTCTACAGGCCAAGAAGAGAGGCCTAGAACAGATTCTGTGCTCACAGCCCTCAGAAGGAAGGACCCAACCTGCTGACACTTTGATTTTGGACTTCTAGCCTCCCGAACTGTGAGACAATACATTTCTGTTGTGGAAGACACCCAGTATGTGATACTTTGTTAGGGCCACGCAAGCAAGAAAGGATTCTTAGAGCCATCTGGCCTACGTACCTACACTTGCACCCTACAATGTTTCTGACAACTTGTAATCCAGCTTTTTACTTAACTATCTCCTGTGGCAAATAAGTCTACCCCTGGGGTAGGGGGTCTCTCCACTGTAGGTCACCTACACTGTAAAGAAGTTCTCTATTGGAGCCACTGCCAGCTCCATATAGCTACTTTAAACCGAGGAAGAAGATAAAACAGTATGTTGCTTTTTTGTAAAAAAAAAAATGTTTATTGATCACAGACTAAGTGACAAGGGCTATTAAGGAAGACAATTTTACACCCACCTTATAAAAAATACAGTTTCATGAGAGCCTTATGTATTATAAGTGTTATCTGGATGACATAGGTAAGGAAACCCAAAGATGTGAAGTAAAATAACTTGCCCCAAATTACACAAGTAGTGAATCACCGAGTCATGGCTAGATTTAGATGCAGTGATCCAAGCCCAGTGCAACTTCATCTATGACAAGGCTCTCTTGCCTGCAAACGGTTGTGGTTTCTTTTTATTATTATTATTTTTTATTTTATATTGGAGTATAGTTGATTTACAATGTTGTATTAGTTTTAGGTGTACAGCAAAGTGATTCAGTTATACATATACATATATGTATATCTATTCTTTTTCAGATACTTTTTCCATACAGGTTATTACAGAATACTGAATAGAGTTCCCTGTGCTATAGAGTAGTTCCTTGTTTATCTATTTTATATATAATAGTATGTATATGTTAATGCCAACCTCCTAATTTATCCCCCACCCCCTTTCCCCTTTGGAAACCATAAATTTGTTTTCTACGTCTGTGAGTCTGTTTCTGTTTTGTGAATAAGTTCATTTGTATCATTTTTTAGTTGTAGTGTCTTTAATCAGCTGTCAGAGCCTTGGTATACATTATAAGCTAATTAACTAAATAATCTGTAGCTCCTTAGAAGGCTTAACTCCAAGACAGTAAGCTATTTCCTAAATAATATCCTGGCTGTGATCGGACAGTTATGAAAAGGAACATCTAGAGCTTCAGTGGACTTTATATAATGTCACCCTCACAAGCATTCATGTTGTATATGGCCAGTCATCATTAGGGGAATAAATAACTTTAAGTGGTAGTAAATGTTAAGAATCTATTCCTATCCTAGTAACAATTTTAAGACTCAAGACCCATCTGCACACATAAGAAAAAATACCAAACTTAGAATCTAAAAGGTCTGAGTTCTATGTCTAAAAGACAAAAGCCTGAGTCCACGTTTTCTCATCTGTGAAACTAGAGTAATCGTATTGACCTCATGAGTATCTAAAGGTGTTAAAGATTGAAGGTGCTATAGAAATGGTAGGCATTAAGGAAGTCTACTGAATTCTGAACTCTGGGCTCTGGTGTTGGGACCCTAATGAGCATCTTTTACAACCTCCCGAAGGTGAGTCCTTTGCCCCTTAAATGTTGAGAATCACTGAATTCCATTCTGTGACCAAAATTGGTGGGAAAATCCATTTTCACAGTGAAGTACAGATGAAAGCGTAACCTTCTCAGACTGCCTTTTGAGAAAAGTTGCACACCGCCCAACACGAATGTAAAGAACAGTGTTAATGCTGTTTCTCATGACTCTTTGTCAAAGGAATGAGAACTTTTTGCCAGCAGACTATTTGGTTTTATGACTCAGTGCTTCTCAAAGTATGGTTCTCAGACCTGTATGTTCCTGTCTAAGAACTGATTCCAGGTCAGAAATAAGATAAGTGCTGAGATTTAATGTGAGCAGCATTTAGATGTTGTAGCAACTTAGGAGAGCAAATGGACATCTGTTGAAGCTAGTAAAGAATTATGACATATTTTGCATATCTTTGTCATTTCATTTTTTCTGTTAATTCATTTTTGTTATATTTCTTAAGAGTTTTGGCTTACGATTTATGGGGGGATGCAGGTCCTTCAACCAAGAGGTTTGGGAAGCAGTGGTCTGTTACTGTGAAGGTTTCAGATTCCATCTACACATCAAAAGCGAAGGGTTTATTTATTTATTTATTATTTATTCGTTTGTTTATTTATTTATTTTTGGCTGCATTGGGTCTTTGTTGCTACGCACGGGCTTTCTCTACTTGCAGCGAGCGGGGACTCCTCTTCCTTGTGGTGCACAGGCTTCTAATCGCGGTGGCTTCTTTTGTTGCGGAGCACGGGCTCTAGGTGCGAGGGTTTCAGTAGTTGTGGCTCACGGGCTCAGTAGCTGTGGCGCACGGGCTTAGTTGCTGCATAGCATGTGGGATCTTCCCAGGCCAGGGATCGAACCTGTGTCCTGTGCATTGGCAGGTGGATTCTTAACCACTGCACCCCCAGGGAAGTCCCCATGAGGGGATTTTTGAAGCAGTTATTAAATTTAGGTAAGTCGCACGGTATTTGGTTGAGGAAACAGAAAATACAATTTGACTCAAATTCCTTTAGCTTTACCCAGTTTTCCTGATCCTGGTGACATGTGGCAATGGCAAATGGCTTCCTCTGAAACTCATAAATCAAGACAGTACTAGAGACAAAAGTAGGAAAACTTGCATTTTGCAAATTTTCCTCTCTCTGAAGCATAGCCATTTATGCCACATTTTATCTTGAGTTTGGGCAAATAATTAGGTAGTAAAATTAGTAGTTAATTATTGAGCTTCCCTTTTTGAACAATCTGAAATGGAATTTTACTTCAAGGACCTTGATGAGGGATTTTAAAGAACTGAAAAAAAAAAAGAAAAAAGAGGAAAATTTAAGTAGCTGTATATGGGGATAAGATACTTCACAGTTTTGATGTCTACATCCAAATTATTTTTTTAAATAGAAACTAGAATAAACAGTCCAGTAGTACCATAAGTTGGGAACACATTTTAAACCAGCTTTTTAAAAGCAATCACATAGAAAAACAGTTAGTTTTACCAAACATCCTTGTGTTCTTTAGAACCTCTACGTATACATACAGTTTCAGTGCTTCTGTGACTTTTGTCACATGCTACGTTGAAAAGCAACAGTCTCTGCTTTTCTAGGAACGTGAGGTAGGAAAGATAGACAAAAGAGGTAAACAGCCCTTTCTGGCACTGTCTACATTTACAGAATTTATATACTCAGATAGGTGGTGCTTGTGTGTGATGGGCTATGTGGGGATCCTGGCCTTTTTTTTTTTTTTTTTTTGATAATTTTATCTGTTTTTTAAAGTAAAAAAAAAAAATCCAGAAAATACTAATTTGACCTCCAGAGTCAACTTAATTAATTTTAACTTAATTAGCTCTTAGACTACATATCAGGTCCTATTGACATACTCTGGGTTTGAAATCCTGGTTTGGAATGAGGCAGAGAAATAAAGTAGAATGATTTTAAGCTCAGAGTTTGTTTGCTTTTAATTCTACTTACCTAAAATTATAGTAAAAATTCAGAATTTTGAAGAAAAAAATATATACACAAATGCATATGGCTATGTATGTTTATGCATGTACACGTGCTTTTTACTGGGGATCATGGTTTAAAATAATGCAAGTATGTGGAAACCTCCTGCATAGGTGTTTCATGAAGCTTAATTCAGAGATGTTCACTGCAGCAAATTTTTAAAATTTATTTTATTGAAGTATAGTTGATTTACAATGTTGTGTTAATTTCTGTTCTACAGCAGAGTGACTCAGTTTTACATATATACACATTCATTTTCATATTCTTTCCCCTTATGGTTTATCCAGCAATGTTTTTATTAGCCAAAACAACCCCCAAAACACGTAACAATTAATATGATTATCAAAGGAAAAATAGATATCTACATTGAGATCTATTTTGAAATGTACCTTAAGAGACGTTTGAAATGAAAGAATTGTTTTTATGTGGAAATATCTTAAAAGCATAATGTCAGGTGGGGAGGAAACACAAGTTGCAAATTGTGTACAAAATTATAGAATATACGTGTGTGTGTGTGTGTGTGTGTGTGTATTTTGAAATCATGTGGCAATTAGAGAGAGAGAAAGAGAGACTGAGATTGATTACCAGCATATAACATGGGCTGGAAGGTCATGCATCAAATCTTAGATTGCAGATGGCTCTGAGGAGTGACTGAGTGACAGGAGGCCTGGTGAAGGGAACAAAGGACATGTCTGTAGCATTCAAGTTTTCTTATTTAATAAAAGACATATCTGTAGCAAAAATAGAGTTATTAACATGTAGCTTTTCATCTATAAATGAATATTATAACTATTATAATATTCTATATTTTTATATATTAAAAAACTTTTCAAACTGTATAAGTTGCAAATATCTTCGGCAAAATACTTAACTGCACTGTGTACTACCTATAATATATGATTAGTTAAGGGCCCAGCGGATATTAATACTTAGATGTGCCCCCTAGTTTGTATTTTCTGATCGACATGGCCCCAGCTCTGAGATTTCTGTGTCACGCTTAGCATTTGGCTTGCTGAAAGGCCTTGTCGAGCTATTTAGATTAATATCTAGGTGGAAAGGCTAATGCATTGATTCTTGTTACCTCTCCTATTAGATGAGATTACAAAGTCAATCAGAAAACATGTTGACCAAGCTTGGCAACTTATTCCTAAAATCCAATTTCAAATTTAATCATTATAGACATTATCATTTAAACACTTGCACGTTCCGTGAAGGTCAAGGAGGTTAGTAAAATTTCTGGTTTGTATTATTAATACCGATTGTAATGGAATTTGATTGAGATAGTGCTAGGTTATATCGAGTTTCATAGCATAGCAGGGATGGTATTTTAGGGTAGTGGGCAAATTAATATCACTGTTTAAACACTGCCGTTTGAGTATTTCTCAGAAGTGGGCAACTTTATTTACACATCCTTAGAGCAAATTGTTCCAGCCAGCAAATTAAAATGTCAAGTTGACACTTAATTTTCTGTTGAAAGCTCTGTGTTTTTCAAGGAATCGCTGTAGTTTTTAGATAACCACTGGGTTCTGAATATTAGGAAAATTTTTATTTTAGAATCAAGGATCATTGAGTTTACCATATCTGTCGTATAACTCCTTAACGAAGTTAAAAAGTCCAGTTTAAATAAGTTGATTGACTGGACTTGACTATACATTTAACCATTATTCTAAACAATTTTAGTAATAAGTTGTAGAACTCTCTCCTCACCACTAAAAAAAAAAAAAGAAAAAGGAAAAAAAATCCAGGCTGCTGTGCTTCCAAATACAATGAGAACCAGGGCACCAGAGAACCATTTCCTCCACACAATAGAGTTTAGTGATCACAGGTATACTATATGGTATATCTGATGAATATATTCATCTTTAGCTGAATGAAAATATGATAAGCCAGAACATAAATGAGGTAATACCTTATAGGCTCTTAGCCTCAAATTTTTCCTTCACTTTTTTCTTTTAAGAAACTGTCACAGAGAACAGACTGGTGGTTGCCAAGGGGGAGGGGCTAGAGGAGGGATGGAGTGGGAGGCTGGGGTTAGCAGATGGAAGCTTTTATATAGAGAATGGATACACAACAAGGTCCTACTGTACAGCACAGAGCACAGAGAACTGTATTCTATATCCTGTGATAAACCATATTGGAAAAGAATATATATATATATATAAGAATATATATAGAGAATGGATACTATTCTTATATATATATATTCTTATATATATATACACGTATGTATATGTATAACTGGATCACTTTGCAGTGCAGCAGTAATTAACACTACATTGTAAATCAACTATACTTCAATAAAAAATGTCAGATAATTGTACGAGTCTGCACAATGTATTTCTGGCAAAAATAAAAATGTAAAAGCTAACATACGCCATAAAAGGAAAACAACCCACAGCAAGTTCAACAAACTTCGTATCTGTTGAAGACTTCTACAAGCATCACATGATGACCCTCACTCTTTTCAAAGCCAAATGCACTCTTCTCAGAAACCATTGGTTTGTCCAGAATGAGGAGGAAACACCCCACACCTTGTGCTTCATTCCTCGGTTTCTAACTTCACTGAAAAGTGTTGGGGATCTGACAGGAGAGCACGCAGAACAGCGAAGCCTGAATTGCTCTCAGAATTCTTTTGAAAGTGTGGTCCATTTTGTTCTTTATCCTAAATAGCGTATCACTTGCGGATGCCTGTGAGCTGTTGGAAGGAACTTTTTAAAATGTATGTCTTAAGGACTTTCATGCCTAAGAAAGAAAAACACATGAAGGTAACCACTTCTTTCTCCACAGCTTATTGTGCTGTCTGCTTTACCTCGTTAAGAAGGCTTCTATGGTCGTTGGCAGGGAGAGAGGCATTAGCTTGACTCCTAACAAAGCCAAGTAAACCTAAAAGAACATCCTGAAAAAATACTCACCGCAGGAACAAAGAAAAATGTTCCAAGTTGAGTTTTGGCTCCTGAAATCATATCTGGGATTCAAAGTTTACAACACATGGAATTTGTTTATGTTTAATATACAATGCCATAGGTGTTCAGAAATGTTGATTACATATGTAATACCTCATGCCCTGCTTTTATTTTGGCCAACCCTCCCACACCTTCAGTTTTTGAAATACTAAGACTCCAGGTTGCTTCCCTGCTCGTCATATCTTTGGATCTTCCTGCCAGCTTCATTGTTTGACTGTAAATATGGTAATTAATTCTGTGATTGCTGTCTGATTCCATATTTAGTACATTGGCTTGCTTCAGTGGAGTCTGTTTTCTATCTTTCTATGGATGTATTGGCTGGTTGGTAGCCATTATTTTTAACTGATGTTGACAACTTGTATTTTTTCAGTAGGTGATATGGAAGAATAAATGGCCCTAGATTTCTCTCATGTCCTGAGCATATCTGTAGATACTTTCTTCTTTTTCTTATTTTTTTAAGAATGACATAAACGGGGCTTCCCTGGTGGCGCAGTGGTTGAGAGTCCGCCTGCCGATGCAGGGGACACGGGTTCGTGCCCCGGTCCGGGAAGATCCCACATGCCGCGGAGCGGCTGGGCCCGTGAGCCATGGCCGCTGAGCCTGCACGTCCGGAGCGCCTGTGCTCCACAACGGGAGAGGCCACAACAGTGAGAGGTCCGCGTACCGCAAAAAAAAAAAAAAAAAAAAAAAAAAAGAATGACATAAACGAAAATGTTATAGATGTGAAATGGTCTAAAAGAACACCATTATAATAAAACCTGTATTTTATCTATACCCTTTCAAAAATTTGTCTTTATGTGGAACACATATGTAAAGACCTGACCTAAGGAATTCTGCTTCAAAAAAGTATTAATGTAGGTTTCATAATTGTGAACTTTGCTCTCATAAATGTTGGCTCTTGATAATGTGAGTGTTAAGTAGAAGTTTATTGGGAAGTAAACATTTATAAATATATAAATGTGTTTATCAGCTTGATTGCTAGCAGATGATATTCAACCACAAGTTATATGAACTAGTAGGGAATGAATACAAACTGAAAACTTCATTAATAACTAGTCTCATTTAAGGTGTTTAGGACATAAGGACTCCATTGTTCGTTTACATTTTAAAATATAAAATACTCATATTATTGCCGTAAAAGTGGCAACTTGTTTGTTGGAATTAACATTTTTCATGGTCACTTCAACAGCATGGCTACTTTCTACTTCTCTGCAACCTTTTACTCATTCATTAGTTCAAGAAATATTGCTACTGTCAAATTTCTAGTCATGGGAGACAGACAATGACCAAGACCCAGTCGTTCTCTTCAAGGATCTTAGAGTCCTAATACAGGGAACCTGAAAAAAGATTATTTTAATTTATGAATCAATAAGTATTTATTTATTATGTGATTAGTATAACTCAGAGATCTGAATAACATCGAATTAATAAATGTTAGTGGAATATTTAGAATAAATGAAGATAAAGCTCATCATTTAGCTGAGGAGGCAGGCACATGAAACCAACACATTTTATGTAATTTTAGTAGTAAATTCAATGCTACTAACTTGACAGATTGATTCCTATTAGTGAATCTGTTGGCTTTTATTTGGACAAAGTAAAAGAATTCAAAGAAAAAATTCCATCCTATCTCATCGTCTTTTAGCTAACTTGCATTTATGATAAAAAAGCTGTATTCGGTTTTGCATTCAATATAAATTAATTAAACTTGCTTTGCTTACACCCAACCTCAAGAATATTGTACTGACTTTGGGAAGTTGTGAGAATGGCAATGACATTTGCTCCTTTGTTGCTCTTCAAAACATTCAGTAACAGGGACTGGAGCTTTAAATATTTTCTAGTTCTGAAGATTTGCTTTGCCAAGATTCCTCCTCATTTAAATGGAAACTCTCGGGGAACAGGTTTCTTTCATTATATCCTGAGAAAGGACAGTTGGTGTCACATTTGGCAAGATAGCTTTTGATGTGGTTAGACAACCCTTCCTAGGCAAGTTCGGCAAAATCCCATGATGTCAGCCCACTAAGTAGCTTCTGGGGACATGAATTCATGACCACTCCCTTCATAGTTCTCCAAGAAGTATATGTGCCCATGTTATGTTATAAACTGCAGGACCAAACATTGTCTGGTGACGTCCAAATAGACTCCTTTTCTTCCAGAACATTCTTACTTGCCTTCTCACCTTGTCTTGCCCACAGTTAAGCAGTATCTGTGCACATAGTTTTAAGAAATAAAGAAATATATAACATAATACACACCATTATTAAAGTCACAGGTCAAGCTGGTGCTGCTTGGCTGGGAACCACACATGGAGGAGTAGGGCTTTAGAGCTTCAGGCGATGGCTTTTGAGTCAGAGTCTAAGGTTTGGATTCTAGATTCGCTACTGACTAAATGTGCAATGTTGGGGAAGTTGCTTGCTTTCCCTATGGCTCAGTTTCCTCATCTGTAACATGCAAGTAACACTACTAATCACCTTATGGGTTCTTTGTGGGTTACATGAGATATCACATGTGTCTTATGTCCTGGGACACACCCAACCGTGAGAATACTGTACTGGCTTTGGGTGGTTGTGAGAATGGCAATGACAGTTGCTCCTTTGTTATTTCCTGATAGGTCTTTTACAGTTCTTTTGTCACAGGCCTTAAATCTGTTGAACCCCTGTCATGGGATATTTTGATTAAGTAATCATAAAAGATGTGTAAGACACAGAGGGTAATTGGCAGTGGTTCCGTCTTTATTTGTATCGATGTTTGTAGAAAACTAAAACTGTTAAGCAAGATCGTGATTCCCTGCCTTTCCTTCCCACCTTGATTTGTGTAAGAAACAATTTGCACAGCAGAACTGCAAGAAATAACTGCTTACAGGTCTCAGCAACTCCAGACCACCCAAGTCTCTCTTGGGTGGAGTTTCATAATCCTTCAGGTTTTTTGCATGCAAAACATTCTCATAAAGGAGATTAAATGAAGGGCTCTCCAGATTTGTCAAGTCTTAATGAGAAAAATCGCTTTAAAATAAATTTTAATAAAGCGTCTTAAGTAACAGTTTAATCACTTGAAGTTTACACCGTTTTTCTTAGTAGCATTCAGATGAAAAAGATCAATGATTATTTTATTCCGCTCAGCCTATAAAATTGGTAATGGATGGCATATAATATTATAGCACATAAAATCTTCAGTTAACTGTAGGCAGTTGTTAACTTGTTTTTTTTAAGCTATGTTTAAAATGAAAAGTGACATACTTTAAGAAATTATTCGGTTCAATTATATTAAGTCAGGAATACAAAGAGAGAAGCACATTTTACCACCACAGCTAATTCCGTGGATAAAAGAAACAGATGTATAGATAATGAAAATGGAACAAAATCATTGTTTTAGGAATTCAGCTGTGTTAATGGATATCATATAATTAGCTGTATTACCTGATCTTCTTTAGAACTTAAAACACTCTTGAAAAATAAGTATTGTGGCATCCGTGGTGGTAAGTAAATGGAAGGAAGGAGGGAAAGAGGGAGGGAAGGAAGCAAGAAAGGAAAAGAAAAAATGAAGGGAGGGAAGGAAAAAAAAGATGGATTCATCACTACCATTTTGCTTTTTCGACCAAAGGCATGTAGGTCTGCGAATGATTTCCAGTGGGATAGTAAGGAGATTCTCGTGGTGAGTTTTGTGTTGTTTTTATTACATGTTATTTAGGCAATCACTTTAAAAAGTTAGTACTTAGAAAATGAGTGTAATTTACTTAAGAGCCATATCAGAATTTGGATCATGAGAATTGTTCTGGACCTTTGGATTGTCTGTAAATATGATATTGAGACATTTAGATCTGTCTATACTTGCTGTTTTCCTTGACTATTCTGTTTTGCTTAGAAATGAGAAACTACATATGTCATTAAGAAATTGATTACGATTAAAAAGATCACGGTAATTTAGGATAAATGACAGATCACAGAATCACTTTGGACTGGCTCTCATTCTGTCCAGCTCTGATTTCAGCCAAGCCAGGGAATCAGACAGAGTGGGACTGGACAGTGCTGCCATTATAAACAAAAACCCAGAACTTTTCTGTGCTTTCTATGTGTGATCCATGTGCTGAAGCTGTCAGCTCTGAATGCTGATTGAAAACGTTCCCAGATGAAATATGGAAAGAAAGTAAATGGAGCGGCCTGTATAGGCCTCTGACCGTGGAAAAGTGAAAACAAGTTAATTTCGTTATTTGTAACTGCCTCTAAAGTAGGTGCAGACTGTAGACTTGTCAGAACTATCACATTTTCTCTAGATTTGACATGTTTTCCAAATCCACTGTTTGCCATTTTCCCACAGCCCTGGTCAACACACAGTAGGCACCCACTTACTACTGGCTGAATGAATCAGTCTCGGGTACCACTGAGTAGAGTCTGTGGCTGGTAAATTCTCATTCAAACTTTCAGCTTACGTTTGAAGGTAAAAATCTGGTTCAAATCAAAGCATTGCCCTTTGGCCGGTGTGGTTCTCAGTCCATTAACTTCACCTCCCTGAGTAGCTAATTCCTCACGTATAAAATAAGGATAAGACTGCCTAACACAGTAGTAAGCAAAACCCCCGATTCAAAAATGGTTTATATGGGTTTCCCTGGTGGCGCAGTGGTTGAGGGTCTGCCTGCTGATGCAGGGGACACGGGTTCATGCCCCGGTCCGGGAAGATCCCACATGCCGCGGAAAGGCTGGGCCCGTGAGCCATGGCCGCTGAGCCTGCGTGTCCGGAGCCTGTGCTCCGCAACGGGAGAGGCCGCAACAGTGAGAGGCCCGCGTACCACAAAACAAACAAACAAACAAACAAACAAAAACGGTTTATATGGCAGTACCGAGCAGTCACAAGTAAGTAGGTGTTCAGTGAATGGCATTTTCCTCCTTCCTTCATTTTCTTCAACATAACCAAACCCACGATTGCCTTTACTTCAGGGCTTATTTTCACATCCCAAAAGTATATAGCCCTCTTCCTCAATTTTTGAAAAGAAAAACCATTTTAAAAAGTTCCTTGAATTTTTCCACCTTAGAAAGCATAATTTGGCCCTGTGGCCATTGGCAGCCACCCTGCTTTTTCAGATCTTTTCTCAGTCCCTGTACACCAGGACCCTCTGAGTTTAACAAGATGCTCGTTTCAACCCAGGTCTCAGAATTAGCTGCCCTTTGAGGTAGAAGACAAATTTGAGATTCACCTATATCGAATCATAAACTAATCAAATGGGAAAACCTAAAACCCTTGCTGGTGAAAGAGACATTGGCTAAGTTTTTGGTTGTTTTTTTTTTAATTTTTTAAAATTTGATAGAAGTATAGTTGATTTACAATATGGTGTTAGCTTCAGGTGTATAGCAAAGTGATTCAGTTATATATATTGATATATATTCATTTTTAGATTCTTTTCCATTATAGGTTATTATAAGATACTGAATATAGTTCCCTGTGCTATACAGTAGGACCTTGTTGATTATCTATTTTATATATAGTAGTGTGTATCTGTTAATCCCAAACTCCTAATTTATCCTTCCTCCCCTTTTCCCCTTTGGTAACCATATGTTTGTTTTCTCTGTCTGTGGGTCTATTTCTGTTTTGGAAATAAGTGCATTTGTATCAATTTTTTAGATTCATTTTGCACAATTTTTCATTAATGCAGTTTTTTTTTTTTCCATTAATGCAGTGCAGTTTTTCTCAGTACCTAATGCTGAGCATGGACCTAGAAAACCTAACCGTGACATGGGACCTAGCAGCTGTGACTTTGAGCTGAGTGGGAAAACCCAGGAAGTAGGAATGAAGTCACTTTACCTTTGTCGAGCCCCCTTCTTTCCATCTCTTCTTGTTCTCCGCAGGGACTGTTGGCATGAAACTTGGTGACGGGGAGGGTGGCTGGCTGCCTCGGGGACTGCAAGGAACTTCAACTTTTCTAGGAACTTGTATGTCACACACCCTTCTGTAATTGACTAGTTAACTGACTAGCTAATTGACTAGCTCTATTTTCCTCGGATTCCCAGCCCAGTTCTGAATCCCTCAACACGGCCTACCAGTGTGTTTGGAGGTTTATCATTTATTTCTGTGTTCTGCTGTCACCCTCAGAATGCAGCCTGTACAGCAGGAATAAGATCCCTGAGATTGATCTGTTCTTTTATCCTTTCTGTCAATTGCAGTTAAGATCCCCCACTAGTAGGGTTAGAGAGTGAATAGGTTAGTTATTCTGGGGTCGACAAGTGTCACAGGGTCACACCATCCCTTTCTTCCTTCGCTTCCTCATTCACCCCCAGCCCCCGCTGCCGGTGTGACCTCACCACCTGTACCATCTCCCTCTCAACAGCTGTTTATTTTTTTCAGCAGCTCTAACAACCTTGGCTGCAATTTGATTTGGACAACAGTTAACTGATGAGTGTCCGTTTGACAGCACAGCTGTTACCATTTCTGCTATTGCCCATATGGGCAAGACCCTGGGAGATTCTATAGTTTGGAATTCGCAGAACTTTCTCAGGCAGTGCTGCCTCAGAGCCACACTGAGCTTTCTGACTTAGAGGACCTCGGGGCCTCTTACTGGCTGCTTATTCTCAAAGGCAGTTTTGTCCTTTTTAGATCGGGAGGTTTTGCTTCTTCTCAGATACCCACTTTTATTTTGTATGTTTATAATAAGATGTGTGTACGCGGTAGTCATCACAAAAGCTACCATTTTTGAGTGCCGTCTGTAAACTAGGTCTATAAACTAGGCCCCAACTGGGTATTTCATTTAAGGGGAGGACACAATTTTATCTTAAAACGGTGCTGTGGTCACTTTTACCCGAACAGGGAACTCTGTTCCATCTCAGGGAAGTTTGGTTTACGTGTTTTAATCCATGAGGCTATGTGTGCAGGAAGGTTTACATTTTTCTAAAAAACTGAACTTAGTATCTATAGGTATACTTCGTTTTTTATTGTACTTCGCAGATTTTTTTTTTTTTTTTTTTTAACAAATTGGAGGCTTGTGACAACCCCATGTTGAACGAGTCTCTGGGCGCCATTTTTCCAAATCATTTGCTCACTTCGTGTCTCTGTGTCACATTTTGGCAATTCTCACAGTATTTCAAATCCTCCACTAGCAAAAAGATTATAACTCAATAAAGGTTCAGATGATGGTTAGCAGTTTTCATCAAAAAAAAGTATTTTTGATTTAAGGTATGTGCATTATTCTTTTAGGTTAAAAGCACATTTCATAGACTACGGTATAGTGTAAACATAACTTTTATATGCACTGGGAAGCCAACAAATTCATGTGACTTGTTTTATTGCAATATTTGCTTTATTACAGCGGTCTGAAACCACACCTGAAATGCCTGTATTTTGAACTTTCATTCTATGTGTAAAATATAATTTTAGCTAATTCAGAGTCTTTCTCTCTACTTTCCTGGATTGTGTTTATATCCTAGGTGCTTTAAAAATGTCAGAGGGCAGGAGACACCTGGTTCTTTGTCTTTTTCTGTCCAGATTGGCAAGAGGTGAGATGCACTCTGGTCTATTCCATATGATTCTTGGCTGTCCAGCCACTAAAATTGCTATTGTAGCTCTTTGTTCCAAACCATCCTCGTCCAGTCAAACTTTCTGTGATGCTCTGTATCTGCTCTAAGTGGATAGCCACAATCCACATGTGGGTATTGAGAATTTGAAATGTGGTTAATGCAGCTGAGTGCTTGAACATTTCATCGCATTTAATTTTAATTTATTTGTACTTCAAGAGCCAAACATGGCTAGTGGCTACTATATTGAACAGTACAGTTCTAAAACACAGGGTCTCTGCAGGTCACTTCGATTCCAGCTATTTCTACACACTAAGAAGGATCTTAAAATAAATTCAGTCCTTTCTCCATGACACACTAGATCTTTGCAAGAGTGAAGAGGCTCCCTGAGGCCGCGATAGCTTCATTGCTCCTCTGGTGTGTGTTAAGAAGCCATTCTACTGAATGTCACATCATTGCAGCATTCTGGAACTCTGTGAGGTAGACTCACTCATTTGCTTAGATCCCCTCTACCCCCCATGCAGACATGCTGCACCATGGTGGGCACAAGAAATCTTTGGGCTCTTGCTGTGTTACTGGCCCTAGTTTTGGGTGGCCTCGACCTGCAGCAGTTTGAAGCAGGATCCCAGTTCCACAGCCAGAGATTGAAGTCAGGCCACAGCAGTGAAAGCACTGAATCCTAGCCACGAGACCACGAGGGCCAGTGGCCAGTGACAAGGCCCTGGCTTGTCTGCTTTGTAGAAATAAATTTCAACAAAGAGATGAAAAGTAGTGAAACAAGTCAAGGGTTTATTAGGAAGAAAAAGAATACATGTGAATAGACTCATGCGGGTGGGCTCAGAGTCACGCCCTCATGGTAGTTTAAATCACTTATACGGGGCATTTCTTCCGGGTTTCCTCTAGCCAGTCATCTTGCTTTCTTTGCCTGGTTCTGAGTCCGGATTTAGAATATCTCAGGGTCCTCCCCTGTGTGCGCGCATCTCTCAGCCAAGGTGGATTCTAGCAAAGAGGCCTATGGGTAGGTTGACATCACCTACTATGGGGTGGCGCCCCCTCCCCTTTGGCCCCAGAGGAGCCTTCCTGTGCATGTGTAGTCTCCTTGACCTTGAGAATGAGGAATATGTGGTCTCTTTATCTCTTATCTGTGCAGGGCTCAGCTTCTCCTTGCTCCTGTCATTGTCTTACCTTGGAGTATCTGTCCACAAGGGACAGACTTCAGCTGCTCAGCCTGGGGCCCATCTATCTCCTGCCTCAGCCCTTCTTGGAGTTCAGGGGTGAAGCTGGTCTCCTTTCCTCTCCTTTCCCCCAAAAGCACATGGTGATCCTGTCATCTTGCCACTCAGCTTGACTTTGACTATTTACCAACCAACGCTAAGATTTCGTCTTCTCCGGCTCTCTGCTGCCTTCCTCAGCCCAGAGGATGGTCTTATACTTTGAAGTGAGAAAAAAGGCTCTTACCTGAGCATACGTTTTTCTCCACCTGCCTTTTGATGGTGGCTACACTATATACTGCGGCCTTTAGAGCTTATGCTTTTAAGCCCAAGAGCCCAGCTCTTAGAATTCAAAAACATTCGCTTTTAAAAACCAATTGCATTTTCTCTGCTTTGTCTTTTTTTAAATCACGTTCAATTATACTTAATATAAAACTTATCATTTAAACCATTCTAAGTGTAGTAAGTGGCATTAAGTACATTCACATTGTTGGGTAACCATCACCACCAAACACCTCCAGAAATGTTTTACACTGCAAACCTGAAACTCTGTATGCGTTAAAGAGCAGCTCCCCTCCCCCTGTCTCCCAGTTCTTGGCAACCAAGGTTCTACTTTCTGTCCCTATGACTTTGAATACTCTAAGTGTTTCATGTAAGTGGAATCATACAACGTTTTCCTTTCGTATCTGGCTTGTTTCACTTAGGATGTCTCCAGGGCTATCTGTGTTGCAAGCGTGTGCCAGAATTTCCTTCCTTTTAAAGGTGGAGTGATATTCCATTGTATGTTAGATACCACCTTTTGTTTGTCCATTCACCCATCGATGGATGTGCGTGTTATTTCTACCTTTGGCTACCGTGAACAATGCTGCTATGACCATAGGCGTACAAATACCTGTTCAAGACCCCACTTTCAAACCTTTTGAGTATATACCCAGAAGTCTCTGCTTTCTCTTAGCTGGTGAAAGCTAAATTGGGATTCGGGTGAAAATATCTCAAAGCTCATCTTGACTTATAAGGAGAATTTAAGGAGATTTTTAAGAGGAGAGGTTCTTTGTTCTGCATACTAAAGTGAGAAGAATTTTACATTGTCTGGTTGTAGAAAGTGGGAGATGTGTGGGAACGGAGAAGGGAGAGATGCAGTAATTGTTTGGAAAGAAAGGAGTCAGTACATGGCAGGAGGACTAACAATAGAGGGATACGATCCATGCAGTTCCTGGTGATAGGAAATCATATAAATAATAATCATTATAATTAGTTTTTTTCTTTTTTTTCTTCCTCCTTCACTTTCTACCCCTCCTGTTCACCTTCTACTCCAAGTTGGCTAGTATTATGCTTCCTTTCCCATGCTAAAGTTTACTCTAGGTACCCCTTAATTGTTTATAACAGTCTCCTAAACACAAGAGCTCTAGGAATATTGAAGTTGTGGGGTCATCTCCAGAGTGGACAAAAGCAGACCAATGAGAAAGGATGCTAACTGCAGGAACTAAGGGAAGTAGTTACAGCAAAGACACATATAGGAAAACTATAACTCTACTCCAACTGTTGGAGATAGTGCTGAGAATTTTGGGCATTGAACTGTCAAAAGTTTATAAATAGCAAAAGAAAAACCAATGAATCATCGAAGTAGTAACTAGTAAAATTTTATGGTATACACCAAAGGGACAGTTTACAAACTGGGAACACTCAAACCAAAACATGAAGTGAGGCTCAAGAGTATATGTTTATACGGGCTTCCCTGGTGGCACAGTGGTTGAGAGTCCGCCTGCCGATGCAGGGGATGCGGGTTCGTACCCTGGTCCGGGAAGATCCCACATGCCGCGGAGCGGATGGGCCCGTGAGCCATGGCCGCTGAGCCTGCGTGTCCGGAGCCTGTGCTCTGCAACGGGAGAGGCCACAACAGTGAGAGGCCCGCGTACCGCAAAAAAAAAAAAAAAAAAAAAAAAAAAGAGTATATGTTTATAAAGCAGTGTATATAGGGAGAAAGCAGTGATTGTTTATTCTTCACAGTGATGAGTTATAGTCTTCAAATTTTCTTAAAGGGTACAGATTTGGTTAGTGGTTACCTGCTATCAGTTTCAGGAAAGAGTTTAAACTTTGCTTATGCATAAGCAAGAAATGAGCCAGGGCAGGTTAGTCTTGCAAAATAAGCTAAATTAAGCTTTATCTGTGTGGCTCAACTAGTTTGTCTGCTCAGGAAATTTTCAAGATTGGTCTTTGTTTGTTTTTGATATTAACACCATTACATTAAGATGGGCACCAAGACACTCTTGCTTATGAGTGAGTGGACCGAAAGATTGAATGACTTGGTGCCATCTAGATTTGAACGTCTCTGTGACACGTGCAGTTAGAAAAATTTTGTGTAGTTAAATTATCCTCATTTTACAAAATGATATGAGACACAAAGGCAGTAATTAATTTATCTATGTTCATAAAGCTAGAAATGGACAGACCCATGCTTCTGACCACCTTTTTCCAATTGGATACTCAAAAGGTACCTTTGGAGTAACTGAAGAAGAGACATCAAATATAGCATCTTATCAAATCCCCATGTGTATGTGTTTTTATAACAAAAATATTTGAAGGTCAATGTGTGATTTTCTTTTTTTGTGTGGACATACATGCCAGTATTGTTTAGCCCATCAAGACTCTAGGATTCTATAAATGGTATAGGTGGTGAATTTAAGGTCCAGAGAAATTAGGTGATTTACCTGTGCTTGGTCACTATGCCAGAAGAGAAACCAGTAGAAGCCGAGACTCAACAAACTATAGCCTGTGAGCCAAATCCAGTGGGCCACCTATTTCATAAATAAAGTGTTATTGGAACAGAGTCAATAAAACTTGTCTCTGGGTGCTTTCATGCTACAACAGCAACGTTGAGTAGGTGAAACATACAGAGACCCTGTGGCCTACAAAGCCCAAAATATTTACTCTCTGGCTCTTTACAGAGAAAGTTTTCAACGCTAGTCTAGAACTGAGCCCCATTTTAGTTCTCTTTGCATTATAATAGCATATATCATGTATTGCTTCACAGGGCTCTCAGTTCTCCATGCAGCAAGTTTACAGACCAATGAATAGAGCAGGAACTGGCGTGAAACTTAAATTTAGTGTGTTGGAGAGACTCTGACCCTGTGGTTAAGAAAACAGAAGGGGCCAACCTACCATGAGCTTTGTCATAAAGAAGCTCTAACTTCCTGTAAGGGGTCTTCTCAGAGTTTGTAAGTGAAATTCTTTAACTGTTAGAGTTATCACACCATCTCAACCCTTCATACATTTTTCCTAGGAGGCAAAGCTGTTGAGTTCTCACATGTGCCATTACATGTACCAAAGAGCATATTCGCAAAAATTTCTGGATGGTTGTTATAAGTATTTAGTTGGTAGATCTAGATCATAAGAGGCACTTTCACCTTTAATAGCCATTGTGCTTCTTAGTGTCTATAAAAAAATTATAATTGATTTGGAAAATAGTAAGCATATGAATTTCAGGAGTAGTGAATCTGAGATGATCCATTATTTGGAGATAGACATTAGAAGCATGGTTTACATGGAGTGGGACCCTCTTTCACACTTTTTTTTTTTTTTGGCAAATACCATGGTTCAGTCAGAAAGTGGAAAGAAGCCAGAGAGACAAAACTATGATGATGAATTACTGTGATAATCTCAATAAGTGTGTGTGTGTGTGTGTGTGTGTGTGTGTGTGTGTATTTCAACTCTAAGGCCCACTTTCCACCATGTTAATTGCAACAACTGTGTGAATTAGAAAGATTGGGAGGACCAGTATGAGATCAGCAAAACTTCCATGTTACAGAGTGGATTTCAAGCTTATTTTGTTCTCAAAGATTTGGAAAAATAAAATAAGTTAAAACTTTAAACAAGGAGGAAAAGAACTCCAGTTTAAAAATCCAATATAATTTTGAGTTAACAGTTTAAATGTTCAATTACTTAAACTGTTGGGAAAGAGAAATAATATAGAAAGATCATTTGAAAGACTTAAAGTATATTTGAACAGTTCATTATATAATAAATCTAAGTCTGAGATGTTTGGTCTCAATTTTCTATTTTCTAAACTATAGTAGTGTGATGAAGGAAATTCTCTTCAGCAGACTCATATGATGAACTTTTTTTAAATAAAAAATCTATAACTAATACAAATAATTACACTTTATCAAAAAATTTTTAAAGTAGAGCAAGTCTGTCACACAACTGTTTTTCATGTAGAATTGTATAATTAGGAGTTCATTGAAATGAGGATATCCTGCATTGGAAGTGTTCAGATAGCCAAAGATTAATATCCATGGGAGTACAAGGTATGATATCAAAACACTGAATAAAAGCCAAGTGTCTACCGATGAGGAAATATTTAAGTTACGCTACATAAGTAAAATGGAGTTTTATATCATCATAAAAAATAATGGCTTGAAAGAATATTTAATGCAAGGCTCATAATATTTTAATTTATAAGGTAGAATGTAAAATTCTTTTTTCAGTATTTCCCTAATTTTATAAAAAAGTCAGTTAGCACATCTGTTTATTTATTTAATGTATTTATTGATTCATTCAGTAGACATTGATTGGGTACCTACTATGTATCATATTCTGTTATTGTTCTAGAGATCACACTGCTTACATTTTATTGGAGAGAAGCAAATAATAAATAAGGAAGTGATGTATAAAGTATGTCAGAAGGTGCTAAGTGATCTGGACAAAAGATAAAGCAGAGATGGTAGGGACTGCAGGAGTGATGGGTTCTATGTTGTTGAAGGACTTAAGAACGAAAATGATATATTTAACAATTATATGAATTACTCTTGATAATTAGAAAAATTGTAATTGGTTCTATCCAGGCTCCGAAATAGCAATAAATCACAGAGTGGTAGTTGGATTAGATGGTATTATGAAGTCAACTCTCTTTGAAGTTGGAATATGTGTGGCTGTGTGTGTGTGTGTGTGTGTGTGTGTGTGTATGTATGTCTTTGTCTAGTAAATTTAAGAAGCTGCCTCTTGTAATACCTGTCAGAACTGCCATTTCTTTGTAGTTTCATACCAATGAATAGGTGTGTATGCTTCAGCTGTTGAGGAAATTTCTGTAGGTAAAAGGTTTCTCTGTGATTGCCATTGGGTCATTTCTTGCCAAGTTCAAATACAAGCTTCTATTTCACTATGCATTCGTCCAGAAATCTGAGGATTACAAGAAGTAGATAAAGCGTTCAATAAAGTGTAATTAAAATAGACTTCTAGACACAAAGTACCTCTTACTGAATTGGAATACATCAGGAACAGTTCAGGATCTGAGACTTTACACTACATTGCAAGGTAAGAAGTAAGTCTACCACAGTTTTATAGATGCTGGCA
Source organism: Neophocaena asiaeorientalis asiaeorientalis (assembly GCF_003031525.2). Classification (NCBI taxonomy): domain Eukaryota; kingdom Metazoa; phylum Chordata; class Mammalia; order Artiodactyla; family Phocoenidae; genus Neophocaena; species Neophocaena asiaeorientalis. Next base: position 3,344,432 of record NW_020172982.1, on the reverse strand, counting down.
GGAGACATGAGGCTCCTAGGTCAGAGACAAATGACTTATTACTGACAGCTCATCAGGCACCAGGAGCTTCACGTTCCCATCAGTTCCCTTGGCCTACCAAGGCCACAGGGTGATGCCAGGGAAGGTTCACAGCTGAGGAACCCTGAGCTTAGCAAAATCACAATCTTACAAAGGAGACTCCTAGCAAACCCGCCCAACCTTTGCCCCAGTGAAAGACATTATGTTTGTTGTACTGGTCAGGAAAAAATATCTGTCCTCTGCCCAGAGGAAGATACTGTCTAACTTCCAAGGCTGTTGTTTGCTATACAAACATCCTTGAAATGGTAGTCCAGAAAGCTGTCAAGCCCCTTTGCTCAGAAGTGCAGAAACACAAAACTCTTGGAGAATTTTCTCCCAAATGAATGTTGCGTATAAAAATTTTTGTGAGTTATTTGTATTTTCTTAAATTGTTTCTGTCTGCTTGAGTTTGTTCATATTTGTCAGTATGTTTAAGAAAAATGCAGGTGAAAATTTCTCTGTCAGTATGTGTACAGTGTAACGTAATGACCAATATTGTTTTATTTTTACTGCTATGTTTCTTTTAACTTCCTCTGATTATTCTTTAGAATTTTGTGGGCGACTTGTTCGATAACAGATAAGGATAGGAAAGTACAGGGACAAAGGCATTAGGACCAAATGTTAGATTCCATTTAGATCCAGAGCCAGTAGTAGAGATTTTGGATTTGTGGAAACAATCAAGAGTTTCTTAAAAGTTTATTTCCTCCTTTAACAAAGAAGCAGTTTCCTCTGAGGCTCACCACTGAGGTCCTCTAAAATCTAGAATCTAGGTGTTGTGGTGAGAGATGTTGGGAAGAAGAAGCAGGAGAATGGAAAGGGAAAACTGGACCACTTGGAGAAAGTACATTCTTTAAACTCCACGTCAAGAGTTCCTTGGTGGGCTTCCCTGGTGGCGCAATGGTTGAGAGTCCGCCTGCCAATGCGGGGGACACGGGTTCGTGCCCCGGTCCGGGAGGATCCCACATGCCGCGGAGCGGCTGGGCCCGTGAGCCGTGGCCGCTGAGCCTGCGCGTCCGGAGCCTGTGCTCCGCAACGGGAGAGGCCACAATAGAGAGAGGCCCGCGTACTGCAAAAAAAAAAAAAAAAAGTTCCTTGGCAAATATGGACCATGGAGGTGCACACACAGAGTCAGGTACCAAAGGTCATGCAGTGTTTAAGACAGTGGACTCTGGACCAAGATTGCCTGAGCTAGAATCCATACCAGCCATGCTAGTAGCTATGCAGTTTGGGACAAGTCACTTAAATCTACTGTGCCTCAACTTTCCCATCTCCGTAAAAGACATATTAATATAACATAACTTGTAGGATTGTTGAGATGATTAAAATAGTTAATACGTAACAGTCACTTTCACCAGAGCCAGGCATTTGGTGGGCACTTGATACATTTTAACGAAAATAATATCATCTAATTGTTTATGAATTTTTTTCTTAGAAAACAATGACATTTTCTGAATCCATTGAGTCTAGCTTGCTCACCATTATGGCAGGCGGACTCTCAACCACTGCGCCACCAGGGAAGCCCTCACCATTATATTTTTAGGCAACCACAATGCCTCATACAAAGTAGGTGCTTGATCATATATTTGTTGAATAGGTGAATAAAAGATATTTAAAAATCAAAACCCTGAAACAATCTACAGAGACCTAAAGAAAGGCTGTGATAGTGTTCTGTACATATGTGTGTATGTCTGTGGGTTTCTGTTTGAATAGAGATCTGCTTTGATTTTTAGGGAAGTGCCTCTTGATAGCACAATTAGACCTGAAGAACAAAACCCTGGGTTGCCCCCATTGAAATCCTCAGCTAATTAACACAAGTTGCCTTGATATGTATGACTAAACTCATTCTCTTGACTCACATTTTAAATTGCATTTCTTCTAAGTGACAGTTCCCTTCTCTCTGTAAAATGAAATCTAAAAGAAAAATTTTGCAATCCAAAAAAAGAGTAAGCCTGAAATCATACTGAAGGAAAATGTCAGGCTTGAGAATACTGGTTAATTAACATATAATTTGATTAACTAGATACTTGTGTACTTTTAAGAAGCCATCACAGCCACATAACATGCATGCGATTTACTGAAATGTTATTATGCAATTGGAAAAACTAGAAGAATATTACTTAGCCTTTATGTCCTTCTGAACTAAGTATATCATACCTTTATATTGACTGGAAAATGATAATTAAAATGTGGTTAAGTACCTCTCAAATTTAATACTAAAAATATGCTTCAAAAAATAACAGAGATGTGTAGCATTCAATGCTATTTAGAGTTTAAAGATCACGGATTTCCTTTATGGCTGATTTTATGGTTTATTTTTATTATGAAAAAGAAAAGCCATCTTTTCCTTTTATTTGCTTTCTTTAGCTGCCAGTATCACTGGTTTAAAACATTAACAAAGTATATAAGGTCATAGATTCACTAGGTTTATCAGTATGCTGTGAATGATGCAATATATACATTAATGAGAGGCTAGAGGTGGAAGAAATGTACAGTTTTATGAAATATTTATACCTCATAGTAAATTTTCTGTGTACTAGAGTCATTTCAAGAACGCAATGCTAAAACCTCCAGCTTTCAGAATCTTAATGAATTTATTGATTATCTAAATAACTTAAGAAGGGATTTCGGGTTTCCTCAGTGAAATCATGGCCTCCAGAACTAATACTCAGTACAGCTTGCAAGTAGTAATCTGGCTCAATAGCTGAATACAAGTAAATATATGAAAGTGGTTTTTTTTTGGCTCCACCTCTTTACTTTTTGTTGTTTCGTTTTTCTACGTTTACACATCTACTGCGATTTAAAGATTAGTCATTCTGACACCTACACTCATGCGACTTTATATAATTCAAGTGCTATATATAGCTAGCTCTTATTCAAGGTAACCGAATAATCATGAAATAGAGTAAAATAAAGATAAAAGAATAAAGGTAAAATAATGGAAGAAAATAAAAACTGCTACACATCTAATGATTTTATTTTAGTTTCACTTCCATATGATATGGGAACAAAATGAATGAATTTCTTTTTTTTTTTCCTCTGCCTTTAAATACCAGCTTGTGACAGATAGATAATTGATAACTTTTCTGTTAAGTCTCACAAATATACTGAATTTTACATTTTCTCTTCAGTATGTTTCAACTAATGGTTAAAAAATCCATTTTAATAACATCATAGATTTGTTCAAAATAAATATATTGGAGAGGGTATATAAGAAGAAATTTCCTGGGCTTCCCTGGTGGCGCAGTGGTTGAGAGTCCGCCTGTCGATGCAGGGGACACGGGTTCGTGCCTCGGTCCAGGAAGATCCCACATGCCGCGGAGCGGCTGGGCCCGTGAGCCATGGCTGCTGAGCCTGCGCGTCCGGAGCCTGTGCTCCGCAACGGGAGAGGCCACGACAGTGAGAGGTCCGCGTACCGCAAAAAAAAAAAAAAAAAGAATAAATTTCCTATAAATTAATTCATCAAATAAATTAGTAAAATAGGTATAATGCAAATGCCTCAGTTATTCAGATTTTGATATTTGACTAAGATACATGAAAAGATAATTTCTCAGGACTTCAAATTGCTTGATGACCATGTAACTTGATTCCAGTGTTCACACAAAACGATGGTTTATATTTTGTTTTCCCAAATTTTGTCACATCCGATCCAACAGAGATGATGTATGTACTCCACTACAAATTAGGGGGAGGCAACAGTCTGTGTCAACTGCATCTGAAAATAGATTTGTCATGTCTCCTTTCTCTGGTTCCTTTCATTAAAGAATACACTCTGTGGTCCAGTTCATATCATGCAGTATTGTTCAATCTCCCAGAGCAAAATGCTATTACATTGCCTTTTTTCCCCCTTAGCGATATTCTTTTGGAGATTAACTTAATGCATTTCGTGCAGAATTGTTTTGAATTGACAAAAATCAGCGTGAGAAGTAAGTAAAATTTTCATATATTTCCCAAGGGTTTAAACTAATGGTATCAACTCAGTAAATGAACATATTAAGAAAGCCAGCTTCAAACTGGTTACTTTTAATTAAAATTTACCAGTTTTCATTACCTCACCAGTGTGCCCTGCCTCCTTTCCAGGACTTACCAAAATCTGACATCATGTTACATATTAGTTTAATATCTTCTCTCCACCACTAGACATAAGCTCTCCGAGGGTAGGAATGTTACGATTTTCCCCCATATTATAATTGACTGTCTCTCCGACCACTAAATTGTAATCTCCGTGACAATGGGGATTTTTATTTTTTGTTCATCGCCATGTCACTGATGGCTAGAATAGCGCATATTAGGAATTCCGTAAGTATTGGTTAAATGAGGGAACATCCATAAGTAGACATATACATAGTATGTACTTATATAAATTTGAATTTTACATAAGCTCCAAATTAATAAGGATCCACCTCTGTGAATTTGAAGCTTTAAAGGAAAAGCTTTTATTTCGAGTAACATGATGGGAATACATCCTTAAAATCCTTACGCCGCTGCTTATCAGGAATGTCTGCTTATTTTATACCAAGTTCTAGCATTAGGAAGCTTTCTCTCCTTATCTTGGCTGCCCTTAGTATATTTGTTTACATGAGTCAAAGGACTACCGTATTTGGATTTATCTTCTCCATCACCTACTAATTATGTGGACTTCGGCAACTGCTTCATTTCTTTAAATCTCCCACCCCACCTTTAAAATAGAGACACTCAATAGGTCCTATTGAGAAACTAGCTCATAGAGTGTGTAAGAGAAGTAAAACTCTACATGGTGATTAATAGGCTTTATTAATTAAATTCTAAGTAGATTACTATATATTAATTAGATTTTATTAATCTATTAATAGGTACTTAATAGATTTTAGTGATGGAGATTGTGACGAAGACTATGATGGTGGTGAAGAGGAAAGATTTGCACATTTCTGATGAGAGCAATGATTTAATAATCATCATACATGCAAACTCGAATGTACTTTTGAGTTTGTTTAGCTGTGTCTCCCTATTTTATAGATGAGCAAAGTGAGACTACAAAAGATGTAGTCACTTACCTAAGTGTACATACTGTGTTAGTGACACTGAGATACAGGTGATTTCAGAAATGCAATTAAAGTTTTGAAAACGAAGTTTGTGGATTTGGAAAAATCTTGATTTTGAACGCTGGTTTCATCATTTACTAGCTGGGTAGTTATGGGAACATTTCTCAAGTTTTATAATCTTCACTTTCCTCATCTGTCAAATGGTCATGATGATAATAAAACCTACTTTGTGGGATAATTGGGACGATGCACTGAAAAAGCTACACAGAAGGACACGTTCTCCAAGGGTCCTCCCAGAGAAAACACCATAAATATGATGAAAATCTGATCACATCCTGGCAGCAAATATTTTGATGGGTTTCCTCACCCTTCTTTGTCAGAGACTAGTGAAATGATGTCAGAATACAATACCATCAAAGCAAGTCTAGGGTGGGCCAAGACAGTGTGTTCCAGTTTTGCATCTTTCTGTTTAATCCATGAGTAGACTTTCAAAAGCTAGGTGACTCTGTGTTACGTATCGCATCTTAGATTCTGGAAACTAGTTACCTATATAGTTTTTCTTCTTTTTTAAGAATGGACTTTCTTAACTGGTAAGAAAAGAAGAGGTCTGGAGAGAAACACGTGGAAATCAGAAGGAGATTTGCATAGAGTGCTGTGTGGGGAGGGATGGTAGGGCCATCAACCTCCACCTCGAGGTCACAGCAGGCCTGGCCAGCAGGGGCTGGATGAAGAAATCTGCCCCTCTTGCTTCTCATTGCCCATGGCAAAGGGCTTTGACAGCCCACAACTTTCAGTAAGTCTGCAGGAAGAGACGAAATACTGCCCAGTATGACAGGCTCATTCTCCCCAGAGTTGACTGGGAACAGATCACGAGGAAAAGAGCAGTTAGTCTGATCGTCTACATTGTAACCCAACAGTTACTGTTTGTTAATTATAATAGACAGTGTTGATTGGGGGATTTTCTTCAGAAAAGAATTAGTGTCCTGCCCTTAATAAATATTTCCCAGCCAAAATACGAGTGGCAAGGTGCATGAAATCATAAAATCATGGAGTTAGAAGGTCCTATGGGAAACGAGATTGCTTATGTCATCTCTGGCAAGCTAAGTGTTGGGGAAGTTGAGCTATGGTTGTTACAGTTGTTTAATAATACTACTCCCATTTTTGGTTATCTGTTCAGATTCTGTGATTCCTCCTCAGACTTACTAAGGGAGAATTTTCAGAGTGGTTCCAGGGAATCTGTATAATGAAGATCCCAGGTTGTCCCCACTCTGGTAGCCAATCACCAAGGCACGGAATGGAATTGACTAACTCCTGACAAGCTCACCTGCCTTTCTTAGAAGACAGAAACTTGGCGATGCTAAGCAACTTCCTTTTCTCATTTTATTTTATCGACTTCTTCTTTTCTCTAGGCCGTTCCTAGAAGCCACCTCAGATCCTTTCTCTCCAAGAGTATCCTTTAGGAAATGAATAAAAACGACTTGCCCAAGATGGCATAGCCAGTTGGTGGCAGATCTGGGAATTCATCCTCCTTTTTTGCCCCCTGCTGCCAGTTCATGCTTCCTCTGGTGAACTCCACAGCCTTCCGTAGTTCTTGTCACTCCCCCAGCAGCAGAGTTGTTCTTATGAGCAATTAAACTGGGTCCCATCTGACAATGAAATGCCCCCTTGAAGCCCTGGTGTCAGAGTGAAGAGCTTTTGTATCAGCCTCATCCCACGTCCAGGCCCTCTAAATGCACTGCCACCTCACATGCTTTCTGAACGTCTGACAGTAGCAGCCTGTCCTGCCTAAGCCTCATACACAGCCTAAAAAGGGCTGAACGGGAGAAAAGCCTCCAGTTGGTGGGAAGAGTGGTCTTTCAGGTCATGGCTCAATTTTGTCTTGTAAATCGCAGACAAAAGGATTATTTATATACCCCCTCCTTGTTGCAGGATAGATTCGCAAAGAAAACACTTGACATTTTTGGTCCGCTCTGCTTGTTGTCTGCACAGCAAAATTTAAAATAAACTCGTTAAAGCAGATATATTCAGAGTATATATCAAAATCTCCCAGTATTGTGGCTTGATTCAAAAGCAGTTAGATGGCAAGCAGACCTCTTTCTGTGTAACTGGCTGGAACAGTGTTACGTTAATCGATCTTTTCTTCCAGCTTCAAAGCCGTAGACACTTCACGGGTGACGCTTGCTCCATCGACACGCATTTTGATGTGTTGTTTCATGGGAAAACCACGTCTGCCTCAGACTACTGTGCATTGCCTACGACAGCTCTTTTTAACCTTTTTTTTTTTTTTTTTTTGGTATTTTGGCTTCCTCTGTATCTCTTCTGTTGTTTGTGATTTGCACAGCTAAGAAGCCCTGATAAACAAACACGATGTGCTAAATTTGGGGTCAAGACTTTTTCTCCTAATGCCATCAGGTAACATTGCTCTCTTACATTGTTCAAACGTCCTGAATACATGTGTGCTTCTACATCAGTGAAGGAAGAGAGCAATGTTGCTGAGTATTCTTGTTTAAGAGGCCTAGCTTCAGAAAAGGATTCAGTGGATGACTTTGTCCCTGAAGTCCTGAAAGCTTTACCATAGCTGGTTTAGAAGCTCTACTAATTTTCAGGTAGTCCTTCCTGCTTGTTCCTCGTTTGGGTCATTTCCTCTTCTGACTCTCAACAGAAAGGACAAAAACACGTAATACACCTGCATCTGCAAGAATGTGGACCTTGGGAAGACTTAGAAAGATCTCTTACCCTGAATTTTTTTTTTTTTTTTTTCTCTTGGCGGTGCCGTACAGCATGCGGAATCTTAGTTTCCGGACAAGGGATCGAACTCGTGTCCCCTGAGTTGGGAGTGCAGAATCTTGGCCACTGGATCACCAGGGAAATCCTCTCTTACTTTGAATTTGGAATCATTAGGAAACATTTTCTTTACTTTTTATTTATAAAGCTAATTAGATTATATGTGTATTACTTTATTTGACTATTGGGGTCTACAATCAAAAATTTTTTTAATCAGTTTTGTTCTATCTTGTTACATTATAATTTTAACGTATTCATCCTTAAAGCTGGATCAAAGAAAGTCTTTGAGAGACAGGCAAGAGGTACATCATGAAAATATTCATGAGTGAATAAATGCCTGCAAAGTCTAATTTTTAAGGAATCTTAATCCTTCCTTTCCAAGCCTACATGTTTGGCAGTGGGAATCAGGTGGGTTTGGTAGGTCACTCTGAGGATTTTTACCTCTACCTTTTAATGCATTCAAACTTGCCTTCAACTCAGAAATAGGAAATAGTCTGGAGACTAAAGAGTGGATTCTAGTGGAAATAAGATGTTCTTTCCTCATCTTCCCGGATTCAGAACCCAGCTGGCTAATGGTTTTCCGGGAATACTCAGCACTAAAACCCTGCATGAGACTCCACTGGGTCCTCCGAGGCTGCTGGGCGAGAGCTGGGGAGTTATGGTTTCCTTCCTGAGTTCTGAGTAGGGACTCAAGGTTTCCCTGGCAGTGGTTGAGCCAACGTTTTCCCAGCTGCTTGGATTTCCACCAATTTAATTCTTGCCAGTAGTCATTATGCGGCCTCAGAGTATGAGTATTTCCCAGATTTGTGTTATTTTAAAATAAGCTAAAGCTTTTCCAATTCCGGTCATGTATTTTTTTCATCTCTTGTAGGTATCTGTCTGACTAGAAAGTAGCATTGTCATTTTTATTGCAGCACTTTTTGAAATGAAAAAAAAAAAGAATTACTTCCTTTAATGCCAGTTTTTCATATTGGACATAATTTTGTAGGTCACCCAGAGAGCAGATATATGACAGGGTAATCCTCCCTACAAGGAAAAGTTGGGCTCCTTTCTAAGGTTTTTGGCCTCCAAAGGCAACCCAAACTGTAATTTTCAAAACTGGGTTGTGATGACAATAGAAAGCAATATTTATGAACAGAGGCATCTGTTAAAATAGAGCTGTTGGTTTTCATAAAAGAAAGAATGTTGATTGGTTGCACGTGACATGGGAATAAGAAACCAAACTGAATCCTCCATCTTGACGAGATGCATGGTTCGGTCCATTTTTGTCTCTGAAAAAAACAAACTGAAGAGCAAACAAACCACCATGAAGCCCCATAGGGCTCTTCCTCCCTTTTCTCAATGCACCCTGATGATTTTAACACATTTCAGCTACTCTCTACAAACCCATTGACATGCATAATTCAGTACTAATTTTTGTCAAAGTTGTACTGCTTTACTTTTGCAGGAAGGGGAACGTGCAGCTCAGATCGTCATGACACTCTGAATGGAGTAAAATGGTTTAAAATTAGGATCCTTGGGCCGTGCGTTACCAAAAGAGGCAAAGCAAAATGGCTGTGGTACTTGCAATCATACCGTCTACTGTAGCGATACATCAAGAATCATGTGCAAGGCCACTTTCCTCTTGAAATGTGTGATTAATATGTTATAAAAGTGTTACGAAGGCAAAACACTATTTTATGGTCTATGATAAAATAATAGGAGCTTGTATTTATTAAATAGATTCTAGGCTGGGGACTTCCCTGGGGGTCCCGTGGTTAAGACTTTGCCTTCCAGTGCGGGGGTGCAGGTTCGATCCCTGGTTGGGGAGCTAAGATCCCACATGCCTCGCAGCCAGAAAATCAAAACATAAGACAAGCAATATGGTAACGAATTCAATAAAGACTTAAAAAAAAGGGTCCACATCCAAAAATAAATAAATAAAATAAAATAAAAGAGTCTAGGCTCCAGGTACTATACTTAATTTCTTGACCTACTTTATTTGTCTGGATCCTTTCAACAATCGAGTAGAGCGTGTGCTGTGTCGTCTTTACGTACAGATGAGGAAACTTGGGAACCAAGATCACACAGCCAATGAAGACCAGAGCTCTGACGAGAGGGAATAACATGTAAATAAAATGTTCTCAAAAACAGGCTATACTGCCTCCAACTATAAAAGAATGGTAGTCCTAGTTAAGAACATTATTTGATCATTACTTTTTTTCAGTGACAAGTTGGAAAAGAAAGGCGAATAAACATTTTCATCTGGGGGCCAGATTTTTAAATCATGATTTCCCTTTACCATTACAGTTTGCTTGGAGCAACCACGTAAATCATTCTGAAAGAACAGATGAATTAGTTTAAAGACATGAGTCTTAGTTAAAATGAGCCTTGACTGTAAGAAGTATTATAGCCGTCAACAAGTCAAGTGAGGATTTGGCAAACTACAACATTTATTTTACATTAAAAAGCAAAATAATAATTATGTTCAAGAGAAATGTAAACTAAGGCCTCTTGAGCTATATAGATGGATTGAATTCAGCATAGAATTAAGTTGACTGTATGTGTACGTGTATATATATTTTTTTTTAAAATAAAACAACGGCAACAAACAAAACATGACACCCCACAAACTTGCCCCTTAGCATATGCAGAGCCTGGGCAAATTTTACTTGATGGGGCTCCTGTCTATAAAACAAGCTGATTACAGAATGTTACAAAATTCATGGGCCTGTATGAGATACAGTGATCTATTTGGAGAAAAATTAGAATATGGGTGGACAAGAGCTACTTATGTATTTATTTATTGCCCGGTCAAATGCAGATGAAGATTCTTTGTAACATCCAGACACCATCTTGTCCTGTTCTTTATTGTCCAATGCACCATTCCTGGTTGATTTTATATCTCCCACTGGAAGGAGGGAACAGCTTTGTTACTACAATGCCAGGGCTCTCCACAGCCGGTTTGTGTTGAAACAGAAGAGATCCTGCTTCTGCTTTTCCCAAACGCCATTCATTTAAGGGCTCTTGCCTTGTTACCAGTGAGTTGCCTTATCCATCCCGTTCTGGGTGAAGATTGGCCCCCAAAACCCTCTCCAAGGTCCTTACTGTCCTTCCCCCTTGATGATGAACAGAAATTGCGTCTTCCTGAGTTTGCAAGAAAGTGTGAAGGATCATTGTTTTGGGGTGACATGAAATATGCTATTTGAAATTTTCTAGCATAAATGCAGAATCTTTTCCATTGTGTTCTGAGCCATTCAGAGGGTAATCAGTACCTTTGTAGAATGTGATCTCTTTCTATGGGGACCACAACCCTGCCTGCCACAAGGCTGCCAGCCCTGAGGGTAGAGGCCTAAGGGAAGAGGAGGGGAAAGCAGTTACATTCAGGAACAGATATCCACCGTCATCAGGCGGGATGGGAGACTGTGCGGACAGCAGGAGGTGGGGGACCAGAGAGGGCAGTGACCAGCAGAAACAGCCTGGAAGGTCACCTGGGAAGGCAGAGGGGGCTGCCGTGAGGGGTGGGTGGCCTTCCTAGGTGTTTGTGGTAAGGGTGCACAGGTTCAAGGTTGTTGCTCACCCCTGTTGGTGCTGCAGAGCTGGAAGGTCAGAACACAGAGGGGAGACCCACACAGGACCACACGGGCAATGCAGGCAGCGTCTACGGTGGACGGTGGTAGCCCAGCGCCCTAAACACACCCCATGTTCTATGTGCGCGGTCAACTCAAATCAGATGTGAGCCTCACTGGTACCTAATCTCCTACAGCAAGCAGTGCGCAGGGCACTGGGAGGGACCCAGGCCGCCCTCCTGGACCCTGTGGCCACAGGTGTCCTGGGGACCTCATAGGCTGGCCCCTCCCCTGGTCCCAGCCCAGGGATCCTGAGCTACTGGGCGTGCACTGATCATACATTTGTCTCTCGATAGCTATACAGATGGACTGAAATCAACAGAGAAGTCATTCAACATGTATGAACCCTCCCTCTCCTGTCCGTAATCTCACATGAAGTCGAGAACATCTCAATACATCCTTAGGAGAAAGGAAGGGCATGTGCTGTTTGTTACCTCCTTTGGGTAGATGGAAAATCTAGCTTCAAGACCTTCGGCTTACTGAAAAACAAAGCTACAATTTCAACCTTGACCTTTTCACTCAAAATCTAGGACTCAATTTCTTCCATCACTTGACTTCTTAAAAATGTGCCTTTCCACATCTTTTTCTTTTCTTTCCTTTTTGGCTGCGTTGGGTCTTCATGGCTGTCCGCTGGCTTTCTCTAGTTGCGGCGAATAGGGGTTACTCTTGTGGTGGTTTCTCTTGTTGCGGAGCACAGGCTCTAGGCGCGCAGGCTTCAGTAGTTGTGGCTCATGGGCTCTAGAGCGCAGGCTCCGTAGTTGTGGCACACGGACTTCGTTGCTCCGCAGCATGTGGGATCTTCCTGGACCAGGGCTCGAACTTGTGTCCCCTTCATTGGCAGGTGGATTCTAAGCACTGTGCCACAAGGGAAGCCCCTACAGATCTTCTTTAGCCATTCCTCTGTTGATGGACACTTAGGCTGCTTCCAGGTCTTGGCTGTTGTAAATAGTGCTGCTATGAACATTGGGGTGCCTGTATCTTTTCAAATTATCTTTTCATCTTTTCTGAATATATGTCAGATGTCAGATTGTTGGATCATAAGGGTTTACTGTATAGCACAGGAAACTATATTCAATATCTTGTAATTAACATAGTGGAAAAGAATAAAAAAGAATACAGATGTGTACATATATAGGTATAACCAAGTCATTTTGCTGTATACCTGAAACTAACACAATATTGTAACTCAACTATAATTCAGATTTTAAAACGTGCCTTTCTTCTGCTTGGTGAGGGTCAATATGAACCTATCTGAAAAAAGCAAGCCCCACAAATCTGGGAAGTTTACAAACTAATGATCTCTCAAACTAATGTTAATTGTTTGGTGTCAAGACAAATTTGGGATGTTGCTAATTGGAAGGCAAATGCCCTTGACCTTGTTTTGGTTTTAAAGCATTCTTTTTGAATGCCTTCCTCCTCCATCACTTTTCTCCTATTAAAATGATTCATCTTTAATCTATGAAAAGACCTAAGGGAGATTTCATTGCATCAGAGGCTTAATTTGTGAGTAATAAAAAATGAGTGGAAACTCTCAGTGTCTCCTGTTAAAGAAATGGTATCCTTTATTAGCAAACTGAGCCTCTCCTGGACTGTAAAGCGACAAAGCACATGCTTCTGGCTAAGGAAATAAAAGCAAAAAAAAAAAAAAAAAGAATTAAAATCCAGAAGAATAATAATGTATCTCCCCTTGTGTGCTAAGGACCAAACACACACACACACACACACACACACACTAGCACACCCACACACAGCGGTAAAGGGTTGGAAGGGACACTTCAAACTCGTACAAGAACAGAAGGCATAAAATTAGTAATCAAATGGGAGCTTTTTGGGATGAGAACAGCAAATGTGCTTGAGTATCTCCAAGGATAACGAGCTGCTTTCATTTTTCGAACTTAGCTCATTTGATTCTCCCTTTTTACAGCTCTCGGGGCCCCTGCATTATTAGCCGGAGGCGACATTTCCCACTTAAAGGTCGTCCTTAGTGGTGATCCTTTGCTGCTGTGCAAGACAAACATTTACACACACACACACACACACACACACACACACCTTTTTTAAAACTGATGACAGGGCACATTGGTGTTCCCTTGCTCACTGCATCCCTGCATTGTGAACATCTTGTACAGTGATCTCTAGTAGCCTCTGCTCAGCCTGTCTTAAGCTTTGACCATAGCTCCCACTCAGGTATGTTTTATTTTTTCCCCACCACAAACTATTCTTTGCAGAAGAATGTTAATTAGTAACTGATAGATATAAAGATTGCCAGCGACAGCCCATTAATTCCATTTACTTTAATAGGACTGCAAACTTAGCTTGCAGTACAGCTGTATTCAGACTGGATTATAAATGTAATTTTTTGCATCATTAACTTCCTTGATTAATCTTAGACAGCAGATGCATAATTATCAGGGGGAAAAAGCCACCCAGTATTTGCAGCAAGGAGTTCCCCTTTCCAGGCTGTGCTTTTGCAGAGTCCTTATTAATATCACGGTAAGTAATGCAGGTTTTTAATAAGTAAACGATTGCTTTCCGTTGCTTAATGGTTAACCCATGCTAGGCATTTACTGCTTCAGAAAATAAGGAATGAGTGTGTGGTTGTGTGTGTGTGTGTGTGTGTACACACACACGTGCACAGCACATGGGCACATAGACTTGCTTACCTACTGTATTTGGTTTGTGATGAGTTCAACCAAAGGATTTGCATAGTAATGACACCCATTAGCAGTTTGCAACTTAGAGCCCCTTTGCCAGTTCTGCCTCGTGATCCCTTTGTGGAAAACTGCCTCCTACCGTGACATGGTTAGGGTGAAGTGCACTGACAGGCGTTATATCACAGCCACCCGTGTTCCTGTTGGTGTATGAATCAGGTTTCAGCATATTGGGCAAAACTGAAACACGCAATCAAATAGACTAAGGGCATTCAAATGAAAACCCGGTGGTCTGAGACGAAAATACTTTGCTTGCCATTCTGTGCAATCTGATGCTGAAAGACAGCCCTGGGTACCGAAAGAAAAATGCCCTGGCATAGGGGGAGCCTGAATCCAATTCTGCACTCAACGACTGCTTTGCGTGAGACTAATTATTGGCTTTTTCGTATAAAATGGAACTTTGTTGACACAAAGTTTCCTGCTAAGGAAAGTAGAAAAAGTCTCACCCCAATCTCATGTCTATTCACTGAAAAGTGCCACTAGGAAGGGACCCAGGAGGTTGGGGAGAAGGGAAGAGGTTTTAAAAATTGGCAGAAGGTGGACTCTTCAGTAAAGAGCTGAGATGTTTCATTTGAATAACAATCAGCCCCATCTTAGCCGTTGTTCCTCTGTTTGGAATACAAGACCTGGTAGACCTGGTAGACCTGGTGCCTAGATATGGCCTCAATTTAAAATACAAAGTAGTCAGAGATCTCTGATTGCTTTTGTTTCCAAACATAAACTTCCCCATGTTGTATTTATTTTATTATATTTTTTTTGTGGTACGCGGGCCTCTCACTGTTGTGGCCTCTCCCGTTGCGGAGCACAGGCTCCAGATGCGCAGGCTCAGCGGCCATGGCTCACGGGCCCAGCCGCTCCGCGGCATGTGGGATCCCCCCGGACCGGGTCACGAACCTGTGTCCCCTGCATCGGCAGGCGGACTCTCAACCACTGCACCACCAGGGAAGCCCCATCCCCATGCTGTATTTCTGATGTACTCTTTGTTGCCTTCTAAAATACTTTTCCCTTACACTGAAATATGTGCAAATGTTTTGCTAACAGGCTCTTGAATACCTACAATGCTAATTCTGATGGGCTTTTAGTCAAGTTACACATACCTTTGCATCTTACTTGTTATCCTCATGCATGGAAGACAGATGCCAGGCTGGTGTCCAGAGCAGGGTGCTGACTCCACATACATGAAATAATCACATCCCTTGTTCTCCCTCTGGTACGACATGGACGAATTGCTACAGATTGCACTTAACTAGCGTTGCAGTCTCCTCTTTATCTAATGCAGTTTCCAGAATCACCTTATCAATTAAGCTCAGAACATAGCGAGACCTTCCCCATCATTGCTCCCCTAGTATGTCTGGGCTGAGAACATTAAAGCTGCTGCAGATTTTGCAACGTCTACTGCCATTCTCCGGTGAAGTCTCTTTTGCAACCTCGATTGCGTTGAGCAGGAGAATAATATGATCATCCGATTTGTGTGTTTTGGCTGAGTAACTGAGTATGAAATTAGAAAGGAAAAGCCACAGGTGCTACAAAACTGAGTAGACTTTGTTTGACCTCGTGTGACACAAAGAGCAGATAGGGAATCAACGGGCTTCGCAGGGAGGAGAAAGCTTTATTGCAAGGAAACAAGAGGCAAAGTTCAAATCTGTCTTCCCAATAGCAAGGTGAGGTTGTTACCGAACTCAGGCCTGGCTGCTTGCCGCTGGAAAATCAATACCCTGGAGAGAGGCAACTGTTGGTAGAAAGTTGCTTTTAATCAGAATGCCGGCAGTCTGGGGCGATGGTGGACTCAATGTCCCCCCCCACCAAAACCACTTCCGAAGATTCTGCTCAGCCATGAAAGTTTTGTAAAGAAAAAGGGAAGTAATCTCAGGTACTCACTGAGATTGGGGGTCGGGGTCATCGCCATCCCTAGCTGTGTACAGGCTTGTTGACTTCTTGTGACCTTTCTTTAGATGCTGTCTTGTTCACGCAGTTTGTTTGTGAGATCACTGAAGGGGAAGCTAGGGAAGAGGTCTGGTCATCTGTTAATTACTTATTCTTCATTTCTACTTTGATGTACGGAAAGAACCAACAGGTTAGGCAAGGTATCGTGTGATCAAAAGGTTGGAAAGGTGTGCTTGGGCCAGAGATGAGTAGAGCATGGGAGGGCCTGGTTTAAAGTTAGTGACAAGACCAGAGGGGCCCCCAGCAGAGAGCTCTTTCTTGCTAAAAGCTGTTTACAAGGGGGATATTTAAGGGTTAGGGTTTGGGGCAGTGAAGAAAGGAGAAAAGCAGTGGATTACAAAGTTTAAAGAAGTGTTATACGCAGGTGCAAGTAGGCTTCATAACTCTACCTGGTGCGGACGTGCAAATTCAGGGGAGCCGGTATGAAATATGCCGTGGAATTCGGGCTGTGACGTCAATAGGTCGCCCGTCTGACAAGTAGGTTTATGCTGCACAGACTCCAGTTCACCATATTGGTTTTATCTGGTTTCAGCTGGTTTTGTTGTGTTCCAAGCAGAGGGCATTTCAACAAGCTGCCTTCTCATCAGTCATCCTGTAAGGCAAGCGCAAGCTCTGCTCAGTACTCTGTAATAACCTGTAAGTGGGATAAGAATTTGTAACAGAATAGATACATGTATATTATAACTGAATCTCTTGGCTGTATATCTAAAACTAATACAACATTGTAAATCAACTATAGTCCAATATAAAATGAAAACTTTTTAAATTTTTTTTTTTTTTTGCGGTACGCGGGCCTCTCACTGTTGTGGCCTCTCCCGTTGCGGAGCACAGGCTCCGGACGCGCAGGCTCAGCGGCCATGGCTCACGGGCCCAGCCGCTCCGCGGCATGTGGGAACTTCCCGGACCGGGACACGAACCCGTGTCCCCAGCATCGGCAGGCGGACTCTCAACCGCTGTGCCACCAGGGAAGCCGTAAAATTTAAAAAAATTAAAAAATAAATAAAATTTAAAGAAAAAGAAAAAAAAAGAATGTTTAAATTATTGGTTTCTTTAACCCTCTGGGACATGACTTCACAGACCTTCCAGGTTGGATCTAAACATGCCTGTACTTATACACATATGCACACAGACGCATAAAGGCCGGAAGATAGGTTTAAATCTCAAGTCTTCTTGACTATAATTGCTTATATTAGACTTTTTCCTTATTTAAGTTTATCGTCTTTGTGACTGTTTCCCAATTTACACTTAAAGGACCTAACGTGTACGGATTTCTGTGATGTGATTTTATAGTTAAAAGAATATGTTTGTTGCTCATTTACTGTGCAATCATTGGGATATAAAAATGATTCAGACTCTTTGACTTACCCAAGTCATCCTGAATAAGGTACTCTGTTAGTTTACTAGGGCTGCCAAGGGTGGCTCCAAACAGCAGAAACTTAATCTCTTATGGTTCTGGAGGCTGGAAGTCCAAAATCAGGTATCAGCCGGGTTGGTTGCTTCTGGAGGCTCTAGAGCAGAATCCTCACTGCTCTCTTTGTAGCTTCGCTGGCTCCCAGAAACCCTTGGTTTGCATCCACCTCATTCCAAGGTCTGCTTCCATCTTCACATGCTCTTATCCTCTGTGTGTCGAGCTCTAAAATCTCCCACTGCCTCTATCTTATACAATCTGAGCTGTTTTTAATTTGTTTTCCAGTAAAACTGGTTAGAGTTAAAGGATAGAGAAACATTTGTGCTTTGCGAGATTAACCCTGCCCTGTTTTGTAGAGGTCATTTTGGGAATGCAGGTGTTTTTTGCTCTAATTATTTAGCCTGGTGGGCCCACTTGGATAATCCAGGGCAATCTTATCTCAAAATATTTAACTTTATTACATGACAAAGACCCTTTTCCCAAATAAGGTAACCTTTAGTCTCTTGCTGTATGTAAAGTAATATTTACAGGTGTCGGGAGTTAGGACACGGACATGTCTTTTGTGAGGCCACCACTCAACTCACAACCTAGGAGGGAAGGAATCATTGTACGAGGAATCTAGGCTTCCATTCACAATGAGAGGTGTGCCATGATTCAGAATTAAATTCCCACAGATGAACTGGGAGGGACTTTAAGGATTTGTGTAGCCCAGAAAACTTATTGGTAGCCTTCCTGGCTGCACACAACTTCTTAAGAGTGCAAGAGGGAGAGAAGGCCACTTGCCTGGTCCCTGGTCCAGCTGCTTTTCCTTCCGCCATGTTACTTGTCTGAAAAATCTTACCAAGGACACTGGATCTGAGCGCTTTGTAAGAGAGGTTGATATACATCAGAGCACAGCAGGGCTAGAAAATACCTTAGCAGTACAGTGGGATGGCTAAGAGGTTGAGTCTGCTTCTCGCTCACTTGCTGTTTTGACTCTGGGCAAGATTGGTAACTTTGCTTTGCCTGGGGTTTCTACATCTGTAAAGCAAAGGTTATAAAAGTATCTTTCTCATTAGCAGTTATACGATACAGTAAGTCCCCTACATATGAACTTCCAAGTTGTAAACTTTCAAAGATGTGAATATGCGTTCCCATGTTCAATCACATAAGTTAGTTCGCGTGTCTGGAGTACATTGTCATGTGCGCCCATCCTCTACAAGTGGTTGTGCTTTTGTGTACTTTACAGTACAGTATAGAGTACGGTAGTACAGTGTCTTTATTTCAAGCCCCGGATGTCCGGAAGCATGTGTAAAAGCAGCAGTGAGGTAGCTGGTACATACTACTGTACTTTTCAAGGTACTGTCCTGTAAGATTAAAAATGTTTTCTTCATTTTTTTGTGTTTGTTTTTTATATATTATTTGGGTGAAAAGCATTATAAACCTATTACAGTACGGTACTATATAGCCAGTTGTGTTAGTTCGGTACCTAGGCTAACTTGGTTGGACTTAAGAACAAATTTGCCTTACGAATGCGCTCTTGGAACGGATCTCGTTCGTATGTAGGGGACTTACTGTGTTCATTTTGCTGTAATTCATTGAGCTGTGTATTCTGTTTTGTGCACTCTTCGGTATGTGTTACACTTCCAACAATAAAGGATAAAAGTGGGTTAAAAAAAAAAGTACCTTTCTCTTGGGGTTATTCTGAGGATGGATTGAACTAATCCAGGTAAAGCAAAGGGAAGTGTCTGGGCCACAAGGGCACTCTGGAGCATTAGCTGTCATTAGCATGTATCTCATCCAAGTACCTCACTTTGTAGATGTGCACAGGAGGTCCTAAGAATTGTGCTTGGTCAAGGACACACAGCTGTTTAATAGCAGAGCTAGTCTCAAGCCCAGCTCTCTAGAGCCTAGTTAGTTCAGTTCTGTGTACCCATCACCCATGTGTGTACTTCAAGTTCTTGCTAGAAAATTTTCACAGAGAACTTAGCTTATCAGCCCATGAGCAATTGAGACAACTTACTCTCAACTTTATTAAGTAGAAATGAAAATTTGGTATCCTCAGGGGCTAGAGAAACCAGAATTCTCTATTCCCGAACACGTTTGGGTTTGTGAACGTAGAAATGGTTATTGACACAAGTCTCAAGGACAGAGGGGATGTTGCTGAAATTCAGGCTCTTGAAAAGAAGGAAACTTTCAGGTTTGTATTTTTAAAAGATGCGATAAGGGCAAAATCAATGTTCTAGTGATTTAGTCAGATGGGGTGCCTTCTGACTTTTTTGAAGCCTTTCAGAAAATAATCAGCAAAGAGGAAGTAGTAATTTGGATATTGCTGTGATAAGGAACTCTTTTGCAGATTCATAAGTCATGAAAATATACATATTCTTTTATAACACATTGAAATTCCAGCTTCAAAGTGACCTATGTTGGTAATTTCTGTCTTGTTTATCAAAAGCTACAAATATCGTGACAATTATTTTGTTCTGTACTCTTAGACACCAGATATGAGTGAGCCTTACACACACATATGCATATATTTCCAGAGCTGTTCACTGTTGTTCGGAGACATTTTAACAAACCATTTAGTAAATACTAACAAGCAATAAGAAATAAGCAGGAATACCTGAGTTGTTTTTTTAATTTTTTAAATGGTAAAACTAATTAGATTGAAAGGATTTGTGATTTGCAAGACTAAAGGTGCTGTGTTTTGTAGAGGTCATTTTAGGAATAAAAGTGTGTTCTGCTGTGACTAGTTACTTAGCATAAGAGTAGAAGGTCCCCCAGCTTTCTTCAAAACTCTCCTGCAAGGAAATTGATTTTCTAGCAGAAGGTACTGAAGGGTATCTTTGGCATCAGTGGAGAAGCAGCTAATTTAGCCCTATCAGTGAATCAGATGTCTGTATATTCCCAACAGTAAACAAGAATTAAGTCATTCCTTGCCCTCCTTCTGTTACCCAGATTCCTTTGCAAAAAAAATATTATGAATGGTGCCCCCTCGCCCCGAATTCTCAAATTACCTGATGCTGGTGTGTTCTCACCCCTTCAACTGACCTTTATTTTCATCCCATCATGCACATTATATGATTACTATTAGATTTCCTTTTCTTGGTTCTTTTATTCATTTAGTTTTTAATATTAAGGGGGAGGGTAGTCTTAAGGTGATTTTTATTTTTTGAATTCTAATAGATTTCAGCTTATTTAAATAGAGCAAACTTGATGCCTGATTGTAATGTTTCTTTTCCTGTTTTCCATGCATTAATTTTAGCCCTTAATTTTTCTATTCATTAATTCTGATTAGCCTTTCAAAAAGTTATGTGTTCAAATTCTAGGTAAATAAAGCTGCTCAGATTCCTGACACCGAGAGTTGAGATTAGCTTGTTATACCTTTTCCCCTCTTTCACAGAATAATGAGGTCTTTTGAAATTGATCAGTTTTTTCTACAGCTCTCTCAACACACACACACACACACACACACACACGCGCACACACACATTTTCCCCTCATTCTAGACCGCCTTTCTCTCCAGAAATTAGATAGAGGAGGCGTTATTATAATATGGCTTGGCTACCTGAAACCCTAAGCACTCAAAGTTTTTTAAATGGAGAATGAAATATAAAGCAAAAAGAAAACTGCAAAAACAATGAAACTCTAGTGTTTTGAAGTTTGAAAAAAAGGGTCAAGGACATGGCTAGATGGCAAGATCAATAAAATTAGGGGATGAGAGCAGGAAACAGAAGATAAATGAAATAAAATCATATCTGTTGAGTTCTTGCTATGTGAGTTCTCGGCCACATTTTAATAAAGAGCCTACAGATTCGAACACAGAGCTGTGACAGAGATGCCTTCCTGTTCACCAAAAACGTGTCCTGCCTTCCATTGTGTGAACTTTTGCTAGGAGGCGGCTACCTAGGGATACTAATTTACCAGCTTTCCATGTGAGGACCACCCCATGTCTGAGTCCAGCTGAAGCAATGGGACTGGATTTGATCATCCTGTACTTTGGGCCTGGCTGATAAAAAGCCACCCAGTGTTTTCTCTCCACATTTCTTTCCACTTCTGTGTGACTGGACCTTCTGTGTCATCAGTAACATGACAGAAATGTTTAGATCTCAATATGAACCAATATGAGGGATAACTGTTTGGGATTAAATTGTACCCCCAATTCACATGTTGAAGCCCTAACCCCCAGTACCTCTGTATTTGGAGACAGGGCCTTTAAAGAGGTAATTAGGTGAAAAGGAGGTCATTAGGGTGGGCCCTAATCCAGTCTGACTGGTGTCCTTATAAGGAGAGGTGATTAGGACACAGAGAGACAGTACAGCTACACACATACAGAGGAAAGGCCAGTGAGGACACAGCAAGAAGGCAGCCAGCCGTCTGCAAGCTAAAGGAGAGAGGTCTCGGGAGAAATCAAACGTGCTGACACCTTAATCTTGGACTCCCAGCCTCCAGGACTGTGAGAAATCAGATTTCTGTTGTTTAAGCCACCCAGTCTGTGGGGTTTTTTTTTTTTTTTCTGGCAGCCCTAGCAGCCTAATAGAGTTACCTTGGAAGCTACATGGTGAGGCTGGTAGTATCTCTGTCATCCAGGGTCCCTGAGTGACCACACGGATGAGAGTCTCACTTCCGACCTGCTCACCCTCCCAGCATTGTTTTGTGCATAAGAATTGAACCTTCCCTGTATTTGAGTCATTCTTATATTTGGGGACTACCTGTTAGAGCAGTTTGCTTCTCCCAACTAGTATAGGTGGTTTCTTCGCACAGTAACCTTAGGATGTAGGGGCAAGGATTGAGGGCTGAAATAACCATAGTTGTGGCCTGAGGAGGAACTGAGAACAAGGGTGACCGTTCCCTTACGAAGCAGGGGTCTAAGATTCATCCATAGGCTTAGCTCCAGTGTTCAACCCCAATGTTCTCTCTCTGCCTCTGTCTGATAATACACGTCTGCCTGTTTACTGCTTCCAGAGTTCGAAGGTCCATTTAATGAATTAAAGAGCAGAAGTTTATGTCATTACAGCAATGGAAAGCTCATTAAGGGTCTTCTTGACCAAACTTGCTGTAATGTTGGGATCCCTTCTGTGTCATCAGTAACACAGAGAGAAACATAACAGAAATGTTTAGATCTCAGTATGAGCCAATTCTAAAAAGCCTGTCACTGAAGTTATGGGCGACATAGAGGAAAAACAAGGTGTGAAATGTATGAAGCCAGATACTGGTCTTTAGAGAATACCTCTGAATGTTATAGCCCAAATAGAAAAGAAACTTAATAGAAGTGCCCCAGATTTGGCAACAATCCTAAAAATGTACCTTATATTGCCAATGGGGAATTGGTTTTAAGCTGAAGGAAAAACTGTTCAAAAATGATTGTTTTTAATTATATTTTTATTTTAAAAATTATATTATATTGGCGTAGAGTTGATTAACAATACTGTGTTAGTTGCAGGTGTACAGCAAAGTGATTCAGTTATACATATACATGTCTCTATTTTTCAAATTCTTTCTCCATTTAGGTTAATACAGACGTTGAGCAGAGTTCCCTGTGCTCTACAGTAGGTCCTTTTATCTATTTTAAGTACAGGAATGTGTACATGTCAATCCCAAACTGCCAGTTTTTCCCTCCCCCTCCCCCTCCCACTCCCCCTTTGGTAACCATAAGTTTGTATTCTAAGTCTTTGAGTCTGTTTCTGTTTTGTAAATTTAAAAAAATATTATTTTTAAAAACCAGTCGACCATACCAGAGGAAAAACTGATCTTGTTTCTTTAATCTCTTCACTGAAAATTATAACATTATTGCCATATGAAGAGGCAATCAAAGAGTATGTATCCAAAAGATATAGAGGCGGAAAAAAGTGTTATCAAGTAGGTTAACTTAAAAACATATTTTAACAAAGAAAGCATAAATAATAAGATCTCTACTACTAGGTTTAGCTCAAATCTGAGCTTTAAAATGTTCTTTGTGTTGAAGAATGTGTGTTTACCTCAGTGGATTTTTTTTTTTTTTTTTTTGCTATTTATAGTAAAATACAAATATTTTTTTTAAAAATGGTCACAAATGACTGAAAAAATTTTTATTATAGGAAATTTTTAAGAAAAACAATGCTTTCTTTTAAAAACAAAAACAGAAAAACAAACAAAAAAAGAAAAGCATCTTTTTAATGAATTTTATAATGTTCATGGTTCTGTCAGTTTTTTTGTTTGTTTAATTTGGAGTTTGTTGTACATTTTCTCATTATAAAAAATATTCTTTTTCTAATCTAGTTTTGTATTTGAAAGCATGTACTCTTTTTCTTAAAAATACTCACCCAAATGGTGTAAACTTGCACTTGAGGCCCCACAGAATCTGAATCTGCCCCAGTGATAAGCCTTGGCTTGAACCCTCCTTGTGACAAGGGCCTTCCATCCCCATCCAGGGCTTTCCTCTCAGGGTGGGCAGCCCAGTCAGTTCAATGTGTGTTCTGTTGTTACTGTTGTTATCGTTTCCTTATTTGTTTTGATTTAAATGTGCTTCACGGTTGTCATCTTCAATACAGAGAGTGGGTTTCCCAAGTACTCTGCTAAAAGAAGATTTTGCATGAGGATGTTTGTTTTTTGACCATGACTCAAAGCTAAGTAGGTCCAAGATTGGATTTGTTTATCCATGACTGTGATAATTCCTTACATTTATACTGCTTTATTTTCTCAGGTATATTAATTAATTTGATACCCATAGCTGCTTTGTGAAAACAGAGCAGAGGGGATTGACACCGTTTTTACAAGGCTTGGACGACAGAATCTAAATCAGTTGACTTGGACACATGGCTGGTTAGCAATACAGCCAGATGCAGGATGGATGCCTTTTGAGTCCCAAGTCAATGGTTTCTCTTTCAAAATGCTGTGACGTTGAATCTGACTTCCCATTGCTTTATATATCTGTGACTAATATATTATAAGAGCTCAGTTACTCCATGGTGATTTAATAACTGAATAAATGAATGAATTCCACTGTGACAGTGTGCGTGTGTGTAATTAATGTGTGAGTGTGTGTGTGTGTGTAATTAAATATGTATTTCCTCTATTTGTCCAACTTGAAGAAGTCTTGGATTTGAATTCTATATTGAAAGTTATACGCATCTCTGATTCTTAGTTTCTTAATCTGAAATTAGAGTTAATAATGACTGTTTCAGAGCGTTTCTGAAGGTTACATGAAATAACATCCATGAACTGCCTAGAACAATGGTAACTTATAGGACATGCTCACTAGATGTGAAATTCCTTCATTTTCCCATCCATCGTTACCAAAGATCTCTCTAAGTCTAGCCGTTTTAGTATTGTGGCCTACGACAAACAGAAGAATAGGGTTAAATTTGGATAAACCCATCTGTCCTTCTAGGCAGGGTTCTCGAGTGTCATGTCTTGGTGATGGTGAAGCATCGTGTGTCCTCAGATACTTTTCTCGCCATCTCCCTCTGTTGAACAAGACGGGACTGGGTGTCACTGTTGCAGAAAGCAGTGGATGATTTATTGGCCTTTGACCATGTAAGTGCGTAGAGTTGTAGCAACTCATAGTAAACACAGTACCTACTTATTTGGGGAAAAATTAATTTCGAGTAATTTCATTTATATCTTCATTCTATAGCACAGGGATACAGGGTAATATTTTTCACACACTAGTTTTAGCCTTTCAAAGTATACCTATATACATCATGCCATTTAACCATCACAAAAAGGCAGAAATGCTTTTATTTATCATTTCTGTTTACGGAAGGAAAGAGTAAAGTAAAGATCAGAGAGATCAGGACTTTTGTCCCAGCTCACACAGCTGGTAAACATCAGGTCTGAGACTGGTATTGAACTTGCCATATGTAGTTTGTTTTTCTTTTTCCCATAAAGAGGAGCGTAGTGGAAGCAAACTGCCTGGATTTGTAGCATAGGTTTGCATTGTCACTTGTCTGTTAAGGAAGCCTCAGCATCCCCCTCTATAAAATAAGAAATAATGATGTATACCTCTGTGGCAGGCAGACCCTAGGTGGCTCCCCTGCACCCTACCTTGTGGGCAGGACCTATGTTTGTACTTCTATCCGGCAGAATATGGCGAAGGTGACAGGACAAACATGATTATGTGTACATGATTATGTTACATATGATTGAAACACCAGTCTTGCAAGGAGATTTTCTCTCCTGCTAGCTTTGAAGAAGCAGGGTGCCCTGTTGTGAGTTGCTTATAGAGAGATTCCCCATGGCAAGGAACTTGGGGTAGCCTTAGGCCAACAGCCAGCCAGAAAATGAGGCCCAGTTCAACGGCCCACAAGAATTGAATGCAGCCAGCAGCCAAGTGAGTCAAGAGATAGATCCTTCTCCATCTAAGCCTCAGATGAGACTGTATCCCAGGCTGACAACTTACTTGCAGTCCTGCAGAGGACCAAGCTAAGCTGGGAGATAGTAAAGGCATGCTGTGTTAAGCCACTGAATTTGTAGTTAAATCGTCACACCTCCGTAGATAACTAATTCACCCTAGCAGAGCTGTTGTAGGATTCAATCTGGTAATAGATATAAAGGCACATTGTAGCAACTCAGTAAAAGTTAGTATCATCATCGTGCTTTATTCTTTAAGCCAGTAATGGAATGAGAGTTTTAGAGTTATATCCTGATGTTTATGTTCTTATCTAGTCGGCTATATAGTTGGCTGTGTGCCTGTCCGATCTCCTAGAAACTTATGGTGATGCCTTTATGAAGACCTATTCTTATGTTTATGCATACCCTTATATGTATATCTTTTCTGTAGGTATGAGTGCTGTCTAAATTACCCCTGTAATTTTAGGGTCTTTTAAATGAAGCAAGCCTCAACAATATTTAAAGAAAGTAATGCTGGTGTGGTGGCTTATTAATCAAGACATTTTGATTGCAAGTGATAGAAACCCAAGTTAGATTAGGCAAAGAAAAGTTAAAGAAAAATGGGAAATTTTAAAGCCTTGTAATTGGGAATGGTATGAGTAAAGCTAGGGACAGATGAAAGGGGGCATTCAAATGCCATCAGGCGTCTCTCTTCATCCTTCTTGACCTCTCATCTCTGTTTTTCTCTGCATGTGGGTTTCATTTCTCTTTGTATGGCTTTGGAAATGGCTGCAAGCCAATATAGCTTATATATTAATAGTTTCAAGACCACAAGGTCAAGAACACATTCTGTCTTAGCTTCTTCTTGAAAAGAATCCCAGAGATGAACATTACCGGCACCTCTTAGGTTCTATTCTGACACTTCAGACCAATCAGTAAGAGCGCCATGGGCCAAGGTACACTTAGAGGCTTAGCTGATGCAACTACTCCTATTCCTGAGGGGGTGGAACTTTTCCCAGAAGAAGGGTGGGAAGACGTGTTAACTAGACAAAACAGTGGTATCTAGAGTTTATTTAGCAACATTTTTCTCAAGTGCCTGGAATTCGAACATTTACTACTGG
This sequence comes from Neophocaena asiaeorientalis asiaeorientalis, assembly GCF_003031525.2. Lineage (NCBI taxonomy): Eukaryota > Metazoa > Chordata > Mammalia > Artiodactyla > Phocoenidae > Neophocaena > Neophocaena asiaeorientalis. The sequence continues at coordinate 3,317,492 of NW_020172982.1, read as the reverse complement.
AAAACCTGATTTGGATAGCATCCTCCATAAATGAGCCATTTGGCTTGTTAGTAGATGATTATGAAGTATAAGTTGACTCTACATTTCTGAGCACTTTTTTCTTCCTTATTTTAATTAGGGATCCTGGAATGAAAGGCCCAGAGATTGAAATCTGAAAACAATTAATGGTAATTCTATCTTTAGCTGACCCGAATTATTTAGCTCAGTTGGCTGGAGCTGTGTGTTAATGAGGCTGATGTGGTGGGCAAATCCCTGTGCGGCCCGGAAGGTTTTACTCATTATGGAAATATGGATTCTTCTCTTATTCTAACCTCCTTCTGAAAACACCTTCTTTGGGATGTGGGACAAAGCAAGTGAAATTATTTAGCACAGTTCTGTTTAGCACAGCTGGGAAAACAACGCCATAGCTACTCCTCGTGAAAGAACACACATTTACATTTAGGAAAGGTGGCACAGTCATTTTCATATGCGGTGCCTGATTGCATCCCAGAGTTGTCAGACGTATCATTGACAAGATGTTTAGAAAGATTCCCCCTCACTCCCCACCCCATTTCAGTGAAGTCTCATCGTTCCAAGCCATTCTTAGGAGAATGAATGAAGCGTATTGGAAATTTAAACAAAGATAAAGTAATAACTGTACATGTTAAAACGATGACTATGGCAGACCTTGATGTTATTTCACAACTGGATTTGAAACTGCTTTCATCTGTAGGTGGGATTTTGATGTTTCTGCATGAGACCAAAAGTGAAGCTTTGTCTAAAGAGCAAGACAGGGAAAAGTAACTGTGGATGTGATCAGAGTTTTATGACAAGAAAAACAACAACTGACATTTTTTGAGCTCTTCTTTGGGTCAGTTATGGCGGTAACTGATTTCCACATGTTCATTTATTTTCGTAACAACCTTTTCAGGCACATTGTTTTATTTTCCATATTCTACAGCAAAAGAAGCAGAAGCAGAATAGGTAAAAATAACTTGTTTTATGTTACATATATGCGGAGGTTTGAACCTAGATATTCTGAATATAGGCCCACAGTTTTAACCACCATCTGCTAATTCTACATTGTCAGTTACCTGTCATCCCACTAATGCTTGTGATGTAATAACCCACAGCATCCAGAATTCATGTTCGTAATGACATTTCTAAAATTTATAGTTTTGCGTACGGGTCACTTGGTTGCAAGTAACATAATACTATTCAAACGTGCTTGTCTAAATTAAAGGAGGAAGTATTTTACTGGAAGAATAAAGGGACATCTCATGGAACTCAAATGCAGGGCCAACGATCAAGCCTCTTACAGGGATGAGACCAGACAGCCATCAGGGGCCTGGATTCCTCTCTCTCTCTAGAACTAAGTGGTCCCTCATCTATGTTTCTCTCTGGAGATAAGCATTTTTTTTTTCTCTGTCTCTGTAGCCAGCTCTCTCTGGTCCTACATGCACATGGCCTCCATTCCACACTCCCACATGATGCTTCCATTTAAGCCCCAACAGAACTTAAACCGGTATCTCCAAGAACCAAATACAGATTCCTAGAAGAAATGGGGTTTGACCAGAGGGGTGCTGTCCCTTTAAGGGCTAGAGGATGGGAGGGTTCTCCAAGAAGATGTAGGGACTTGAAAGAAACGATTGACAGAGGACATCCTTTGGCCTCGTCAACACAATTATCCCCTGTGGAGCACTGTGGTAAGTGTATTGATTGTAGAGCACCAGAAAGATGGAAATCGTGTACAATTTTTATATAGGAAGACCTAGGTTCACACTCGCAGTTCTTGACTTGTTAGCTCTGCTAGCTTGGGCTGGTTTTATTAATGTCAATATGCTTCAGTTTTGTCACCTATTAAATGCCTCTTCCAGTTGTTGGAAAATTCAATAAACTCATTAATGCAAATGTTTCCCCAACTAAACAATAAATAAATGTTCATCATTTTTATTGTAGAATAATCGATTTTATCTTAGTTTTTAAGGACTAATTTGTGTGTATATGACCGTATATACTTGTGTATATGTCTGTATACATTTCTGTGTGTGTGTTGTACGTATTTAAGATACTATCCAATATTGTGTATACCATCAATTTTAAGAATAATTTTGGGGAGAACAAAACATAGCTAGGAAGTTAATATTGATTAATGTAAATAAATTTTCTACTCTGTAAATGCATCAGAATTGAAGAATTGTTTTAATTAAAGACTGCGTTCTTCAACTTTGCCTGATGGTGTATGATTTGCTATAAGTATATAAGAGAGGGCGAGAGATACCCCTCCACCCTGACACAAGAAGCAGATTCAAGAAACTTCATCCATTTGCAGCAGAATTGATCACAAGAAAATAGTTTTGACCCTTAAGTAACATTTCTTTTTGAAAGCTAGCAGCCTTCTGCCTCCAACGTGGAGGTTAAATCCTAATTATCTCCACAGAGAGAGTTGGTAGGGATGTTCTGACAATGGGGTGGAAAGGTCTGAGAGTGGAATTTATTTAATAGAAGCCACAGTCACTGTCTTGCAGCTGCTTCCTCTAATCAGAATCTTTTGTTTTCCAGTTCAGGTCACCCTGTGAGGGAGTCCACATAATGGGGCACAAATCATCTGTTCTGGGAGTTGGGAGCTCTGCCCCCTTTCCATTTTGCTCTTAATAGTTTTTCAGCCTGGGAGCCAATTTAGTACATCTCCAGCCCTCAGTTTCTTCGTCTATTTCAGATGCATTCCAGAGTCACCTCTGGATCTAAAACGTATTACTGATGTTCCATTTTGTACATAAAATGTATTTCATATACACTCAGGGTAACAATAGGAAAAACATCTACCCAAAAGTGTTTCATAGGAGACAATTAATCAAAGGACGATGCTCAGAGGTGAGGACGATGCTGAATGAAGCAACCCAGAGATGGCATCCTGACCACACCTGGCCAAAGAGACATGGGGAAGAAGTCATGCTGCTGGAGCCTGGGAGAGCTGGGCTGGGCAGAGGGAAGCAGGACTCCAGCTAGAGTCAAAGAGAAGCCATCACCATCAGGGTGCTGTGAACCTTCAGAGGGAGCTGGGGAAGATGGACTTTACCCCTCTCTCCTTCTGCCCTCTGTTCTCATGTTGGTGCCTCCATGGGCCAAACACAACTAGAAGTCAGGTGGAAAGGATGCAGGTGATGGAATCTATAGAGTGAGCCCCTCAGGGAATAGAGGAGGTAAGAGAAAGTCAGAGACTTGATGGAGGTGCTGGAAAGACAGTAACCGGTCTAGTCCGTACATTCTAAGGTGTGCTTTATGTGGTTTTCCTCTATGTAGTATACATGAATCATTTTGCATTTGATTCATACAGTGGCGGATAGGGATAGTGTTGATTTGAGTAGGCTGTTATCGTGGCATGTTTATGTTCAATGATTTTAATAAAATCATTACAGATCATAGTAAGAATCTTTCAATTTCTTCGTCTGTTAATGATAATCCCTAACTCACCCAATGGTAGTAATGATTGAGATAAAAATGACACTTAATCTTCACATGAACCCTATGGTGCTTGCTATGATCATTGTACAGATGAAGAAACTGAGTCACGGAGAGTTGTAAAGCCATGGGAGTGAGTCAGACAAAAATGCTGAAAGACATCTGCAGAGGGAGTGATCTCTTTACTGTGATCAGGAAAAGCTCCATTACCTAGGTTGTCTATCAATCACTGCCATTCTGCTATCCCCTCTGTTTGTTTGCACATCACACGTGGTCAACACAATTAAAATTCCTTCATATTTGTGGCCAGGCATTTAGAAAATTTAGTGATAACCTTGCTATGAGTCACACCTTTGTCTTATTCTTCTCACTCAATTTACGCCCAAGGAGATGCCAATTCTGTTTTCTGCACTCTGTCCACAGGCTGCAGTGCCTACTTGGAGATATTAGCAAACATCAGTATTGGGTCCAATGCAAATCCTTCCTCTTTGTATCTGAACCCTCAGGGGGGCTCAGTTATCCTTATGTTTCTTCCTTCCTAACTCCCTGTCTGTTCCTGGAAATTAAATGTCCCCAACTCCCACACTGCCCTGTCCAGTGATTCTCTGACTTCTAAAGGACTTGCAGCCTCCATACTCTGATGAAAAAGGCACACCTTTTGTTTCCACTGTGAAGTGTTAAGACCAAGGTTAATTTCCATGTAAGTTCCCTGTTTGCTTCAGAATCTTTCAGCGGTTTCACCCATTTTCTCATGCTTCTTGCTTATGTCACAGGTGCTCACAGCTACTCTCTTCACCTGTGTATTTGATTTTACCCATCGCTCACGTGTGGATTGTTACCAAGTCCCAGTCGTACTGCTCACTGCATGACAGGCCAATAAGTTGAGAGATGAGTTGTTGGGGTAAGGAATAGCGACTTTTATTCAGAAAGCCAGCAGACCAAGGTGGTGGACTACTGTCCCAAAGAGCCATCTTCCCGGAGTTAGAATTCAGGCTTCTTGTTTTTTTTTTTCTTCTTTTTTTTGCGGTTCGCGGGCCTCTCACTGTTGTGGCCTCTCCCATTGCGGAGCACAGGCTCCGGACGCGCAGGCCCAGCGGCCATGGCTCACGGGCCCAGTCGCTCCGCGGCATGTGGGATCTTCCCGGACCGGGGCACGAACCCGCGTCCCCTGCATCGGCAGGCGGACTCTCAACCACTGCGCCACCAGGGGAGCCCCAGGCTTCTTTTATGCTAAAAGGGGAGGGGGTATGGTCGGTTGTTGCAAACCTCTTGGTGTTGGAATCCTTTGTTCTTGCAGCTCTCTGTTTAGTTCGGGTCAGGACGTTCCTGTAAACCTGCAACAAGACAAATGTTATTCTCTGTTCTGCAACTTTTTATCTTTATATAAATGGAAAACTGTTATCCCCTTAAAGATAAGAGCCTTGAGAATGGGCTCTTCTATATATTTCAGGCTCTAGGCAACATTCTTAACTTTGTAGCAAAAGCAATGGAATGCAAAGGTTAAAGTAAAAGAAACAGATCCCATATGGATCCTCCCTATTACAGGGAATGCTGTGAATCACTGCCCTCTAACATTGTTTCTATCCTCCTGGTATAACTCCTCTATGTCCACAAATAATTCTTTATCTTCCCTGTCTGAACAAATAGTAAATATTTTAAAAATTAACTAAATTTTCTTTAACTTTTAGTAAATTTTCTTCAAGCTGTTCCCATTTCTCCCCTTTCTTTAGAGTTTCCTGCACCAAGTGACCCAGTTTCCTACCACCCACTCACCACTCATACTGTTAGAACCTACTTTCTTTTACAAATTACTTTCTCAAAGTTTATCTGTTAATCACCATGAATCACTTAATCCTCAGATCTCACCTTATTTCACCTCCTTGGTTCACACTGTGAACCACCCATTTCTTCCTTTGTCCTTGGATTCTAAAACACAAAACACTCCTACTTTTCCCTTTCTCATTTCTCCCTTCTTTGCTGAGTACCCCTCTTGCATTTTCCAAACTAGATATCCTTCTCAGCATAGCACTGCCAGGCTAATTTTCCCAAGTAATTGAAATTCCTAAACTTTGATCATGTCACTTCACACTTAAAGCAAAAACAAAACAAACCAAACAAGCAAACAAAAAACAAGCAAATAGAAAACTTTCAGCAATGTATCAATCTAAACAAATGGAAGGTAACTTTTCATTTTTGTGGTCAATTTCATTTACCTTTCAACTCCAGGTCACTTTCTTAGCATTTCTCCATCCGTCCTTCTACACACAGAGACACTCACTGTTATAAATATAGACCTCCATTTTTAAAACCTTTCCTTATATAGAATTTATTTCCTCTTCTGATGCCGTCTGTATAATTCAGGCTAGGCTTGGCTCTAGTAACAAACACCCCCAAATCACAGTGGTTTTACACAGGGAAAGTTTCTTTTTCTCTTAATGCATTTATTTATTTATTTATTTATGGCTGCATTGGGTCTCCATTGCTGCTCGTGGGCTTTTCTCCAGTTGCGGAGAGCGGGGGCTACTCTTTGTTGCAGTGTGCAGGCTTCTCGTTGTGGTGGCTTCTCTTGTTGTGGAGCATGGGCTCTAGGCACGCAGGCTCAGTAGCTGTGGCTTGTGGGCTCTAGGCGTGCGGCCTTCAGTAGTTGTGGCACATGGGCTTAGTTGCTCTGAGTCATGTGGAATCTCCCCGGACCAGGGCTTGAACCCATGTCCCCTGCATTGGCAGACGGATTCTTAAGCACTGTGCCACCTGGGAAGTCCTACACAGGGAAAGTTTATTTTTCATTTTGAGGATTCACATGACACAACAGAGCAGCTTTTCTCCCTGAAGTTATTCAGCAGTGCTTTCTACCAACTCTTTCTCTCTGATGGAATCAGATTATACAGGGGCTTTCACTGCCTCAGCCTGGGTATCAGATGCGCTTCCACACGTTTTTCATTGGCTGGAGTGAATCTGATAGCTATGCCTCACTGCCATGTGCTGGGAGTACAGTCCACTCTGCACAGAATCCTTCTACTATCTTTGCCATTGAAACAGCACCTACCCTTCAAGGCCTCTGTCAAATATCACTATCTCATTTAATCTTTCTCCAATATTCTTATCACCTTCCTATCAACTAGGTAAATATCCACAGACTTTAAAAAACTTTCTTAGCTGTGTGTGGTTAAAAAATTCAAATATTGGAGAATAAACACTGAAAAGTACAGACCGATCCCTACCCACACCCTGGAATCCCACCTTCTAGAGACAATTGATCACGACTTGTACTCTTTGATTATATTTTGATAATTTTAATGTATGTAATGGTGGATTTGCATGTATAGTTTTAACCAAATGGAATCATATTAGACATATTGTTCTGTACTTTGCTGGGGTTACATTTTATGTTTGAGTTTTCTTCTCCATTAGCTCATAGAGAACTAGCTCATTCTTTTTCACACAAAGTAGTATCTGTATTGATATAATACAATTTATGTTATGACATCCTATAAAGGAAAACTTATTTTACCAGTTTTGGACTGTTACAAAAACTGCCATAGTCATCATTAATGTACATAAAAAAATGAACACATATATAGGAGAATATTTTTATGAGAAATTACTAGAAGCAAAATTGTTGGTTCTGAGGGGACAGGTACTTTTAACTGGAAAGACAGCGCCAAATTCTGACCCCTCAAAATGAAATGAAACTGTGGAACTGATTTACATCCCTACCAGCTATGTGCAAAAATGTTTTTTTCTTACCTCTTACCACTGTAGATATTATCAACCTTTTCGTCACTTAGTTCAGTTGTATGCTTCTTGAAGAGAGGCTATTCATTATCCATCTTTTGGTCTTCTCTGTCGCTTGGTACATAGAAACTATTCGATTTTATTTAATTTATTTTTATTTTTGTAATTGAATGTGATTGTATTTAAGCTGGACCCTGAATGATAGTATGTTTGAGGTAAAGATACAGGCAGGGTATTCCTGGTATTGACAGAGCCCTCAAAGACAGGAGCTGCAGGGGGTAACCTGGGTTTATCTCAACAGTAAACATCTTTTTTGTCTGCAGATGTAAGTGTAGTGGAGGACAAGTAGTGGAGGAGAAAGTTATGATCATTTTTCTGTGACCCTTGCTCTGAGTTCTGTTTTAATACTTTAGAAAAAGCAATAAGTAGGGAAGCGGGAGACCTAAGTTCTGCTCCTGGTTTTCCTCCTAACTGACCGTGGGCTGGTATTTGTGCCTCTAGTACTACATTGCCTTGTCTCTGAAATGAAGAGTTCCATTTTCCATTCATTTTTTTCCATCACTTTTGTCCACCCGCCAAGGTGTTCTAGACAGTTTATTAGTAGCTCTGGGTGCAACAGTGAATAAGGTCTCTGAACATAAAGTATCATGGAGAACAGGGACGAAATGAAGAGATCATTATAATATCGTGGGCGTTCTCCAAGTGGGGAATGTGTAAGGATGCCTGGGCACCCTTAGTTGGAGCATCTCATCACGCTGTATGGGCTGATCTGCTCAAGCTTTCTGGGGGAAGGGACAGCTGCAATCGTCTTAAGGGTCAAATGCATCTTACAGGTCACTAATGACTGCAGTTACTTGGCATGGTAGGGAGCACAGCATCTTTGGATGCTTGTGAGCAAAAATGATGTGATCATTCCTAACGTTCTATAAATAATTAGCATTAAATTTTGCTTTCTTTAACTGGTTTCACATTTAGCAACTTTATAAAAGTGAAGCATCTGCTCTAATCCAGACATGTAAGTACTAGTATATGTTGCTTTTTAGAGATTTTCATTTACAAAGGAGGCCAGATGCTTTTCTTAACTCCCCAGGCCTCATCCCCAGGGGTTTTCTCCATTCTGGGAGAGCAGCCTCCAAATTTATATGTTACTTTTTACTCTTGAGGTTTCCTTGTAACACTTGGTGCTAATCAATTGGAAGTATTCAGGCTAATGAATTTGCACAAATGGCCTCATTAGCTGGAGTTTTTATCTTTCTGGAGGTTTTGAATGTTTTACTTTATTCATGCAAATGAGTCAGCAGGAAAAATTCAGATCTGTCTTTGTCCATGGTTTATCATCTGTTTTCTAAAGTGAAAAATCTTTCGGGTTTACGTTGAGGAACTGATCTCAAACATGTACCTTATGAATAACTTGGTTATTCAGCCAGTGTAATACATGGATTCAACTACATTTTGTAAAATCGTTTGTGGGTTTTTAAATAATTATTACTATTTTAATTTTTATCAATGTTAGTCACATACATGGTAATGGTAATAATGATACAATGCTCCTAAGAAATGACACCAACAATAAAAATAGTTAGTATTCCCTGGGCTTCTACTACAACTTTCTCTATTCAGGAAAATATCAGGATTTCCTTTTTTTCTCAAACTCCCATTACTCAGATGTGGGCTCTATAGGATTAATCTTTCATTTTCTTATCTTTTCATCTCTTGTTCATACCTTTGGCTTGTTTTTTATTTTTAATTTTGAGGATATATTCTCGAGTTTATCTTTAAATTTTTTGACTACATTTTGCATGTATATGTCCTTATTTATAATTTCTCAGGGATTTTTCCTGCATTTGAATATTCCTTTTTAACAGCATCTTCTTATTTAATGCATGAATATATTCTGTTGTCTATCATGGAAATTAACTGTTTTTCCATTCCCTGCACTGCTCCTGTTTCCTCTGCATTTCCTGTGTGTGTGTGTGTGTGGTTTAGTTTTTGTTTTTGTTTAGAGCTCTGTCTTCCATGTTGGAAGGTTTTCTCAAATGTCTCATGGTCATCATCTTTAAATCCATTTTCAAGAGGAAATCATGGAAAGGCTAATTTGATGCCTTGTGTGAATGGTGGTGGTAGGATCAGCAACGTAGTGTGATAAGACTGAGTTATTTTTTGTTGGAAGACTCTAACAGCTCTTATTTTGGAGCTTTCGGATGTTATCGGGAGGCACCATTTAATCTTTTCTCTGGTGGCTGTAACAGATTGCTCATTTCTGCATTGCTGTTCAGTAGAGCTGTCTGTTCTGTGATGACAGGCATGTCCTATACCTGGGCTGTCTGGTACAGTGACCACGGGCCACAGGTAGCTGTTCAACTCTTGGAAGGTGACTACTGCAATTAAAGAACTGGGTTTTTATTTTATTTCATTTCCATCTGGCCAAAAGCTACCGCATTTGACAACATAGTCCTAGATGTTGAGAGGAAGACTGGAAACTTTCAGTTATTTCATTGATCTTTACTAAACTCAAATTTAGTCAATTACTTCTCTCCAAATGACTACTGGGTTTGATATCTTCTGGTCTTGAACATTTCCAGAAAATATACCTCTTACTTCCTGTGGTGATGGATCAAGAGTCAGCATGAAATAGGAAATGGAGGTGGGACCTGCACATGTAATCGTTCCTTGGAAAGTACCCAATGCTTTAAGAGCCCCAAGTGTCACCCCCCAAGACACTGGGTGTCCCAAATACTGATGCTCACTGTGACTCTGAGTGGCAAATCAGATTGATTTTTTTTTGTTGTTCTCTCTCTTGAAGTCTAGACTTCATTTTTTTTGCTTTGTTCTATATTTGTGGTTTAGGGCCATAAATATCACCTGTTGATTCTGGTTCTCATGTTCCTTGAATTTTTTCAGATGGTAAATCAAAGGAGAAAGGGTCAGAAATTTACCTATCCCTAATTATCCTATTTATCTATTAATTATCCTAATTATCTATGGTAGAGCTGTCTCACCTTCCACTTGAATTCATTTTGATTCCATAAAATAATGCTTTGTTATTTGACTTTTGTCAAATATGCAGTTTAGAAATTGTGCCAACCACCTTAGAAATTCAAATTTCTTAAGATTTGAATATCTCGAGTCTTAAAAACTTGATCATTTACCAACATGTTGCATAGGAATTCACAGTATCAGTCCAGACCTATCCAAAACAATAATCCATTTTGGGTTAGAAAATCTTATTTAATTACCATGTTTTCATTTTTTCTTTAAAAAAAAGCAATAAAATAAATAATTGACACATATAGTATATCTTATGAGTAAATATAATTTTAGTTTATTATGAAATTGCTATCTTAAAATTGTACAGTAAAATAAAAATAAGGCACACTGGATCCAATAATTCGTCTTTTCAAAAATTGGTATATTATACTGATATGAATGATTTTATATCAGTTGACTTTATATAACTGATATTAGTCAATATGATTGATTATATCATCTTAAAGAAAAAAATCAAAATCAGATTAGAAGCCCTTATTTGGATGTTTTTAAAATTGGAAAAAGGCATGGGTATATATCAAAATAGAAATGCTCAACTGTCAGAAATCAAAAACCCTGAAGACTACTATTTTCTTTCAGGTTATGGACTTTGGGGGCAGCCTTAGATATTTGTTGTACATACAGTGTGACTTTAAGTAAATATGCTCTCTGGGCATCATTTTCCTCATCTGTAAAACAGGAATAATAGCACCAAACTTCAGATTTGTACAGTGGATGAGCATTACAGTCAGCACATTATCATGCGTGGGAGATATTCTAGTTAACCTGGAGAAGTCATCTCCTATGCAAACCTTGGAGGAAACGCTTAGGCAACTCTGGAAAACCTTTGGTTTTAAAAATGCAAACTTCATGTTTACTGTTTTTTTGTTACCGCACGTCACTGGCCCATTCACTAGCTGTGTGTTGGGTATTTGGTGTTTGCAAGCACTAAACTTATCCCTTACAGAATGTTTCCAGAATCCTTTCTCAATTTCTCATTATTCTCACATCTGCAATGAACGACATTTCAACCAGGTCTGTAAAATGACTTGCCCTCCGTTTGCTGTAAGAGGGCTGGGTGTTTGTCTGTAATGGGAACCAGTGTTTCTTTAACAGTGACCTCCTATAGAAAAGTTGATGTGTAACCCCAGATTCACATTTAGAAAAATAGTTGAAGTTCATTTAGAAATCACTACCTTTCCGAGGGGAATTCTCTTCAGCCACTTTTATAAACACACCATTGGAAATCGTTTTGAACATGGTGGGTAGACTCAAGGACGCCTTGCTCCATTGAGGTCAGTCATGTACAGAATCCCTACTTAAGATTTTTATGAACATTAGACAACAGAGTGAACTTGTCTGGAGTCATTAAAGAACTTGAATAAATAATACATAATTTTGAAATTGAACAGATCTGTATTTGCCTGAGAAGCCAGAGAAACTCTGCCGAAACTTGGCGTGTTATTTCAGAAATTTGTATTCATCTTTCAAGTCCGCAAATACCTATTCATGTTACCTAAGTCACAGTACCTAGTTTGTGCTTTAAACTAAGGTACATAAATTCATATATCATAAATTCACTAAGGGCATAAATAGATGCTTGAGGTTTTTTTTTTCTTCTTCTTCCAGGATCCAAGTCGATGAAAATTGAGACTCCAGTTTTTTGTCTATTGGGCAGAAATCCCACTTTCTTCAGTTTTGAGCAATGACATTGCTCCACTGTCATTAAATCCAATTATAGAATTTGGTCCAGTTATATTGTGTATTCACACCGAAGTGACCCATTTGAGAATATGTTATACAGTAAATGCCAGATCTTTCTCCTACATTTCCTTTTTAATGACCAAGCTTAAAATGCTTCTATGTGTTCTAAAATTATTACTGTGGATTTTCCTCCCATTAAGCTAAAAGCTACATGTCTGTAGTTCTCTACTATTGCCTGTCCTTACCTTTTTGAAACATCATTTTAAATAAAGAATTTAAAAATTATTCAGGAATGAGATGTGTGTATATATAGTTTTATCCATATGAAATGTTAAGCTAAATATATCCTTATAGACGTTAAGTTTGAAAAGGATGAAAAAATCAGCACTTATTTCCAAGCCTGATTTCTCTAAGACTCCCATGGTTATCTTTGATCATAAATAATTCAGCCCCTCATGAATTATTATAAATATATTTGCTAAAAGTTGTTCTGTAAAGTAGTAGGGTTTTTTTTTTTTTTAAGGTGGCATGTGAATCAGTAGGTATCTTGCTATTCCCATTTAATTCTTCCATTTTGATCTCAGACATTCTTCTAGTTCATCTTTTGTTTTTCATCACTCATTAAATGTTGCCTGGACCATTGTAGAAACATATCTTAGTTTCTGCGTCTTCTCCTTTCTTCCCTACTCAACCATCTCTCCCCAGGAACATTGGAGTAAACTTTCTAAAGACCGTCTATGATGCCATGACCAGCCATTCACAAACACATTGAGGACCTTTGGTGAGCTTAACTTAAAACAACCAACTCCAGATAAATCACAAAAGGCTCAGTTGGCTGAAAAGCTTTGCTACCTCTATTGCATTTTTATGTGCTGTTGCCTTGTCTGATGTGCCTCCCACCAATACTTTCATTCGTATGGTCCTACCCAACTCTCAAGTCCAAGCTTCAAAGCCATTTTCCACGGAAATCTTCCTCCTTTACTCCTATCAGAAATGGTTCTCATGTTTCTCTTTCTCCCTTCCGAACTCCTATGCCATTTTAATTTGTATGTTGTTTGTTACTCTGTATGCATTCTCTTTGTAGGTTTTATGAGAGTAGATATCTCATTTTCCTTTACACACTCATTTTGAATAACAGCTTCTAGCTCACATAAGTTGAATACCGATGAGGGAATTTTGCTTCTTCTTTTTTTAAAGGTTGACCCCAATTTTCTTTTATTTTTAATGAAGTATAGTTGATTTACAATGTTGTGTTGGTTTCAGGTACAGAGCAAAGTGATTCATTTATACATACATATACATATATATATATATATTCTTTTTCAGAGTCTTTTCCCTTATAGATTATTACAAAATATTGAGTAGAGTTGCCTGTGCTATACAGTAGGTCCAGTAGGTTGTTTATCTACTTTATCTCTAGTAGTGTGTATATGTTAATCCGAAACTCCTAATTTATCCCTCCCCACCCCTTGCTATCCCGTTTGGTAACCATAAGTGTGTCTTCTATGTCTGTGGCTCTGTTTCTGTTTTGTAAATAAGTTCATTTGTATCACTTTTTTAGATTCCACATACAAGTGATACCATACAATATTTGTCTTTCT
>NW_020172982.1:3285945-3303946 GCF_003031525.2 Neophocaena asiaeorientalis asiaeorientalis | reverse complement strand
TATATATATATATATATATTCTTTTTCAGAGTCTTTTCCCTTATAGATTATTACAAAATATTGAGTAGAGTTGCCTGTGCTATACAGTAGGTCCAGTAGGTTGTTTATCTACTTTATCTCTAGTAGTGTGTATATGTTAATCCGAAACTCCTAATTTATCCCTCCCCACCCCTTGCTATCCCGTTTGGTAACCATAAGTGTGTCTTCTATGTCTGTGGCTCTGTTTCTGTTTTGTAAATAAGTTCATTTGTATCACTTTTTTAGATTCCACATACAAGTGATACCATACAATATTTGTCTTTCTTCTTCTATTTAATAAATATCAACGTGGTGTGTATTGCACGAGTTCACATGATAACACTACTTGAAGATAAGCTTTATGAGTGTTCCCAAAGAAAAGAAAGGAAGCCACTAATTAATTAGGTTTTAAATTACAGCTATTTGACTAAACCTAGAATTGAAACATAGCTTTATTTTAAAAGCAAGCCCCAATTAAAATAATGAATTAATTCAAATACCTTGTTTTTAGGTCAGCCGTCAAAATCTTTTTCAAACCTCTGAATACACCGACCATTGCCTATCGTATTATACAGCATCAAGATAGCTGGCATACTCTGACACCCAGAAAAACATAGGGGAAACTAGCATAACTAGTATAAAAGTAAAACTTGCGATGCCTCAGAGTATATTAGCAAAGGACTAATTCTCAGACTGAATTAGTAGTTTTCAGATCCGGAAGTGGGAAGAGAAGTCAAAAGGTATGTCACAAGGCTGTACTCTGTTTTTCCTTCCATCATTAACTTTCACTGTAGCTCTTACCTATGAAGAGAAAAGAAAAGGTGAGGGTGGCGAGGACTCAAATCTCCTCCTCGAGAGCACTTCTGATTATATTATACCCCAGGCTTCCATTTCCTCATAGCATCACCTGAAAACAATCAAAGGATGTTTGATGGATGAAAAATCTATCTTCTGACTGCATCATCCAGCTTGTGGACTATTTGAAAACGAGACCAAGAGTCTCCAAAAAAATGTAAGGTCCCCTCTTACCCAGCTCTGTAAACTGAATAGTGTGGTTTGTGACTTTTAAATATTTGCTATCTCATTTTATTTATCCTTTTAATTTTGTTAGAAAATTACTAAAGTGTCTGTCAGTAAATTATTCTCAAACTCAAATTACCCACTCCCCTACTTGCACTTGCTAAAATGGAACTCAGAACCACTTTGAATTAACTTTCTTTCCGGTGTCAGATTTTTTTTTTTTTTTAAATGAAAAGGTGATGGAGAGTTTCTATGAACTTTTGCAGCTCAATGTTGATTATGTTTCTGTCAAAGCTGCCAAGTGGCTGGTTCTTATGACTGGAAAAATAAAAATTCCTTCACGTTGTGAAAGCGCACTGATATCTGTGCCTCTAGATTGATATTTTTAGAAGAGACTGAATACCCAGTTAGGTATCGTGCATGTGTTTGGTGCAAAACCACTTCAGGGTGAAGGACTGGAGGCTGACATTTCATGTATTCATGGAAGATCACTTCACACTCATCTTCTTTACTTTGTCTTTCTTGGTCTAGAAGGTTTATGTCTGAAGACAGGTTCGTTTGCTTCACCAAGAGAGTTTCATCATTATTTCTGCTTCTCGATAATCACCTTGGTTGGAAAAGAATGATTCAGCTGAGAATGATGTGCTCCTCTGTGGGGAAGGAGGGCTGCCGTTGGGTGGCTCGCGTTTAACATAGTGTCCTGGGATAGAGGAGAAAACTAAAGAAATTGGAAATTCCTAGAGGTGGTCTGGAAGTCAATATTGCTCAGGTAGTAGGTACCCCATTTTCCTGTTTTACGTATATATGGGTTCCTGGAGCCAGGTGTGCCAAAGTAAAGACCGTACATGAATAATAGGGCTTGGAGGATGAAGCGGAGAGCTAAACGAAGGTGAGAAGTCTCATTGCTAAGAGGGCCCCAAAGATTGACCACTACAGGCATCTATCGGGCCTGGAACAACCAAGAACCAAGCTTACAGGTGAGCTGTATTCTTGTCCCTGGGAGACATGGTGGGCGGGGTTCAAGTATAGGGCTGTATGATGGAACTGCCAAAGGCCCCTGGGGTCTGTGAGCAGTGATAAGTGAGCTTCGCAGAGTTTCTCCTCACGTTCCAAGTTCTATTAAGACAAATGTACCTTTTTTAAGCCTGGGTTAGAGAGTGTCACAGCTACTTAATTATTTCATATTGGTTATTCCAGTTTAGGGCATTTAATTAGCTGTTGGTTTTACCTGTGGTAACAAATAAGTAGTTTAATTGTACACTGCATTGATTGACTATATGATACATAGGTATGTGTGTATGTCTGCATTTAAAGAAATGTGTATGTAATTATCTTTATGGTTCAATACTAATTTTAAAGGGCAGTCATGACATCCTAGGTCATGTATTTCTTTTGCATCTTCTTTTTATGGGTCACGGCTAGAAGGTTTGAATGACATTTTAAATGAACACAGGATTAAACAAAATGAAAAGTTTTAGGATAACTTGCTGGGCATAGGACAAGACAGAGGGGGTCCTCCAATTTAGGATTGGCTTATGTTTTTCTCCAAATTTTATGTGTGTCAGATTGAACATTAAGCTTAAAACTTCCAGTTACTATGTCATGACTGCTTAAAGCGCTCGTGCTGGAAATTGTCCATTATCCACCCAGGTCCCCTCAATCCACTTGAGTGTATCTGTGTGCCTGTCCCACCTTTGGTGTGCTTCTGTTTCCTACATGCTGAACCTTTGACTCTTCTTCAAAAAAGAGCCATTGGGGTACTAGACCCCAGGCAGAGAACCAGAAGGCTCTGGAAGTTTAAGATGCCCTTGGTAGGTCCTTAGCAATGATGGATAGATGTGGGAATATGCAAGCCTTCTCCCTTACCTTGGGTCAGGACACATTGTGGCAAAGCCTGTACTCCAGACACCCTTGTAGGTTCAGGCTGAAGCCATTCTCCACTGGCAGGGCCTGAAATCACACTATTCATTGTCTTCCTGCTTCCCCTGCAAGTTTACTAGTTTCTCCTAGGAGCATGTCTTTAAAAATCACTTGTACAGTATAATCTTTATCTCAGAATCTACTTCTGGGAAAACAAACCTAAGACAGGTCTTTTCTAAAACAAAGTTGCACAGCCTTTATCTGTTAGCTAGCCCTGTTCCTATTTGTCATTCTACACTTTGATGAGGATGCTACAATCATGGGAAATCCAGAGGACAAATCCACACTGCAAAATACCTGAATGATCTCGGCAGTTCTGGTGTTGAGTATGACATTGAAACCTATGTGGTTTTCATTGATAAAAGAACAACTTCTGAGCATTGCTGAAATGAAGCTACCCCACCATGCAAAATCCCTGTCTTCTGGATTTGCTTCTAATCTTCCACTGCCAGTGTTCTACTGGGACAGCAAGTCTAGTGAAAAGCTATCTGCGTTCTGTCTCCTAGGAATGGTACTGCTTTAACTATTGCACCTCCACCCCTGCATGTTAAGCGCTCAACTGAGAAGCCAGGATTTAGATGGTAAGCAGCAACAGAGGTAGGTCTTCATGGTAGGATAAACCCATCAGAAAGGCTCTTGGCTCAGGGCAGTGCCCTGGCATTTTATTTTCTCCTTTTAAAACTCTTTTATTTTTTCCTTTTTCTTCCTGCAGTTTTCTGGAGCTAACTTATTTTTTGGCCTCTCTCTTTTCTTTACCAGTAGTTTCAGATCACATTTTCTTTCCTGCTTTCCATTGTGATTTTAAACAAAGCCTATAATATATTCCTAGGGACCCAGAAGCAAAACTAAGCTGTGTTCAAGATTTTAAAATACATTGTACATGTGTACGTGTGGATGTGTGCACATCTTTTTGGCATGGAGTGGGGACTGTGTTTAGGAGGAGAGATTTACTACGAATACTAAAAGCAGGGGATGGCATGAAGGGCATTCTGCTTCACTTAGGTGCCCCTTCCCCATCCTTATTTTGTACTTATTTATTTTCATTCAGTTAAACTCATTTAAAAAGATGGAACTTTGTTCACAAAGGTTAGAATAAGAGTCTTTTACATTTCAGAAGGTGTTTTGGATGTTTTGGCCCAGAGCGGGGTCTAGTCCAAGGGTGAAGACAGCAAGACAAAAGATTTGCCTGGGAAGTGAGGTAGGGGAAGGGGAGCCAGAATCTTTACTAATCTTTACTAAGATCACCACTGAGGGAGCCAGGGGAGGTGGGAAGGATGGAGAAAAGGCAGACCCTTGGTCACCCCATCCCAACGCTAATGCATTGGTCCCTCCTTTAGAGGGAGACAATCATTGCAAAATGAGAAGTGCAATTGGGTCAAGAGAGCTCAAGCGAGACTAGTTGGGAGTAACCAGAAAAAAGGGAAACATACTACCTGAGCTGGAGGCAAAGGCATGATGTGACCTGGAGCTACCATCCTCTGGTGGCTTTAGATATGTGCATGACACTCTGAGGTCAGGCAGGGATCTACCTTGCTTCGTGTCATTTCACAGCCGGCCAGCAGCTTGCGGTGCAGCCCTATTTCAGCCCTTGTTGTTCATCAGCTAGTATGGGGGACTAGAGCACATTCAGAAAAGGGCCTACTTAAGAGATGCACCTTTTCATTTGATTTAGATCAATGAATGGCTTTATGTTCTGGAATGCTTTTCCCTTGTGGAAGTTTTGTACTTTGACTGACAGATTCCAACTGCTTTCTACTTAGAAGAAGATGGAATAGGTTTTATTCTTGAAAGGTACCTGTTGCTGGGATTTGAAATCTTAAAATAGAAGCTGCCATTCCTTTCACATCTAAAAGATCTGACTTGAGAACAGGAGTTTGAGCAAACTAAATCTTTACTGCAGATAAACTTTTTTTACGTTTTTTTCCCCAAAGTAGAAAATTACACATAATGCAATCATTGATTTTTGCCAAGAAGAAAAAAATAAGAAAGAGGGAAGTCTTTCTGAGAAAATATAAATCCTATTATAGAGGACACAGTGAAAAGAGGGAACTATAAGACACATTGATATATGGCCATCTACAGCAATCATCAACTTGCTTCTCTCGATATTTATTTTTAATTTTAAAAGTAGTCACAGGGCACTAAATTGTAATAGATAAATAAGTCATCAAATTGGAACACAGATGGAATAGTGGAGAATAGTATCATTTAAGGGAAGAGTGGAGGGACAGGATTGTCATAGAATTTTTAGAGAAGCTGCAAGAATGTGGAAACTAAGCAGGAAAACTACATGAGTGCTTCATTTGCTTCAGATAAGTCAAGAAAATTGCGAATAATCATAAGTGATAATTATGAGAATTTCTTATGTGCCGGAAAATACACTAATTGAGTCCTTTGCAAATATAATCTCCCTTGACCTCCCACAATATACCTATATGTCACCTGTTATTATCTTAATAATAAATACTCAGGCTTAAAGAGGTGAATTAACTTGTGTCACATCTCACCTCTAGTCAGAGTTGGGAGGCTTGAGCGGCTGATAAAAATAAACAGTAATAATCAAAAGAGCTAAGAATTCAGATGTTTGATTGATCTATGATGGGAATTTTATATAAAAAAATGTAATGGCAGTGTAGTGGAACAAGGGAGACAGGAAAGCCATTGATATGAAAGGTTTTAGGCTAGGTATTGGAGAAGGAGGTACAACTAGTGAGAACTGGAGTTTTGAAGGAATACATGAAAAAGAAAAAAACAACAATGGAATAGAGCTCAAAGAAGCTTGTAGACAGAGTGAATGATGTATTTAAGATTTGAGAGACAGTGAAGTTCCTGGTAAACCAAGGTTTAAGATGTAACCCTAAGATTAGATTAATACTTACTAAATTAATTCGTGTGTGTTTTCTCTATATGAGGACAATGTAGTCAACGTTTATGAGTACCTAGTAAGCTCATTTATGTTCATATTAGACTTCATATGGTTGGCTTTTAAAACTAAACATTGATTATCATAGTATTTAATCATGTAATCAACTCACTAAAGGAAAGACTGGGTGAATAATGATTTTTGAAATCTATTATATTTCTTTCATTTCACTCTATTTTCTTAACCATTCAGGGATTCCTCCTTTGCCCCAAGAGGTATCTAGGAACAAATAGACCCTTCATTTCCTTTTGGTTAGATAAAAGAGAACATTGTTTCGCCAGTGACTCTGCCTCCTCCCTGAAGAAATTTACCACGTGGCAATTCAGTTTATTACAATGTAATTCAAAGAGGATGTGAACAGACTCAAGAAACATTTTTCATACTTATTTTTCTGAGTTGCCATGCCTAGCATGGGATGTTAAGATGCTGGATACATATTTAAAATTTTAATTTACTTCTAAAAAGTATAGTGAGTTGAAATTCATTTGAATATTCTGTGTTTAGTTTTTCTCCTTGATCAGGTAGAGAGAGATACAGACAGCTTTACAGAGTTTCAAGGGGGCTCCAACAGACCCTTGCTGCCCCTCTCCATCCCCAAATGAAGAAAAAGAAATGGAAGGAGTAAAACTTGCCTCCACTTCATTAATTTTAATTCACTTAAATTCCTAGTAGTATTAGCCATTTTTCAGTGATTCTCCAGCACAAAAGTTCAATGGGTAAAAGCAATGTAATTCATTTTTTACGATGCATTTTTGAAGGTTCATTGTAAACATATTTCAGAAACTCTCTTTTGTTTTTTTTTAGTGAAATACTTGATGTCTAGAAATATACTGCTATATTATGTAAATTCTAAAGCTTAATATACTGTAAACATCATGTACTTCCTATTCAGCTTAAGAAAGTGAACACTTTAACTTTTAAAATAATTTGTTCTTTTTCCCTGCCTTTCAATCACAGGTTACCAGTATCAAAAATGTTTTATTCACCAGTCCCATGTTTTACTGTATTGTTTCAGCCCCTAAGGACATGCCCTTAAATAAAGGATGATTTAGTTCTGCTTGGTTTTTGGCATCACAGAAATATCACTGTATATCTGTATCTCCTTTGTTACTTATCTCTCCAATCAGAGCCATGTCTCTGAGATCCATGCCTGCTGACACATTTAGCTGTACTTCGCTTCTTAGCATGCTGTATGGCTAATGCAGTTATGAGTAGACCATAGGGCATAGCTAGGTCTATTCTACTGCAGATGGATGTCTGGATCCATGTTTCTGCTGTTGTAAAATCTGTTCCTATTAACTCTCTTGCCTATGCCTACTTGTGCAGAGATACCTGAGTTTCTCTAGTGTCTGTTGCTAGGAGTGGGTCTTACAGTTCTGGGGTCTCATCTTCAGTATAAGTTCTTCAAAACTGGTACCTGTTTTTACTCCCACCTGAGTGTATAAGGATTCTTTTTGGTCTGCATTTTTTTCAAATGGTTGGTTCTACTGCACGTTTTTAAAATTTTATGTCAATTTCTTGGGTTAAAAAATAGAATCCTAGAGTAATTTTGTGTTTTCAAAAATGTTCCAGAATACTGGCAGAGTTGATCAAGTTTTATATTTACTGGCTATTTATTTTTCTTTTTCTGTGAGATACCCATTTTCTGTTAGGTTATGATTGTTTCTTACTGAGTGGTTAGAGTTCTTTATCTATTAAGGCTATTAATCCTTTAAAAGACTTGTGACTTGTCTTTTTGCTGTCTTTACAGTGATATTTGATGAACAGATGTGCTTAGTTTCAAATTATTTGAACTTGTTTTGACTTAAGTAAAAAAAAAATTTTCCTACCTTAAAGCCATTACAATATGTCTTCTTAAAGGTAAAGTTTTGCCTTTCACAGTTAAGTCTATAATTTACAGGAGACTAGATTTTGTGTATAGTATGAGGTAGAAATCCAGTTTCATCTTTTTGCCATAAAGGTAAACAAATGTTCCAGCTCATTCGTTGATTTGTCCTTTCTATCTCCGCCACATGACATGTGGTGGCATGTCTGCCTCAGCTACGCACCCTCTTGAGGGTATTTGCCCTTGCTTTGCTGTCTGACTGAATTGCTCTCCCCTCTGGTGGCTACATGTCTCTTTCCTCACCTCCTTCAGGCTTTTTCTCTCCACTTTTCAGTGAGACCACATCCATTTGCATTTAAAAACCGACGCTTCCCCAAATTTATGCAGTCCCTCTTCCCTGCTTTATTTTTCTCCATCACTCTTATGTCTATTTAAATTTGTTTATCTTGTCTTATTCATTTCATTGTGTATCCCCTCCCCGCCCCCACTATATGCACAATGCAGAGAAAGGACTTTTTTCTGTTTTGTTTACTGTGGGAACCCCAGCTCCTAGAAAATGCCTGGCACTTAATCAGCGCCCAGTAATACATATTGAGCGAGTGGATGCATGAGCACATTTTGAAAATGGATCTGTTAATGGGCTTTCAGACTGTTTCGTTGGTCTGTTTCTTTTTCTCTGGGTAAGGACCATTGTCTTAATCTACAACGTTACTATAAGTTTTGAAGTCTGATAGGACATGGTCTCTCCTTGTTCTCATTCTTTAAGAGTGGTTTGTTTATTCTTGACAATTTCCTCTCCCGTGTCAATTTTAGAATCACCCCATCATGTCCATGAAAAACCTCACAGCTATTTGATTCACTTTGCACTGACTCTGTAGTTTGATTTGCAAGGAACAGAGACATTTTTATTATATCATATCTTTCTATCCATAAATATGATATATCTCTCATTTCTTTGGTTCTTCTTTAATGTCTTTTTAATACATATATTTTTAATTATCTCCATAAGGTCCTGTACTGTTCGATAAATTCTTATTATTCTTGCAGACATAGTTGTTATTCATATATTCTTCAGTTAAGTCAGTACATCCTTATCTTTAACTAAACCTTGACACTATACCTTCTAAAAATTCAATCATAAAATATCATAGGTTTTTGGACAAAGGTAAAATTTCGAAAGAAGCTAGTCATTGTAATTCACCAGAAAATTTCCATTTAGCTAAGAGACGAGAATCTAAAAAGAAAAACCTAGTTAAAACTACTGAGAAGGTTTAAGGAGAAAAAACACTTTACTCTTAACTTGGAAATTTTCTCCCACTGTAAAGCCTTATACGACCCATCCCCAACAAAATTCATTAAGTTCTCCCTTGTGTTTCTAATGCTGACCCTGTTTTACAGCAATTATCATAACGTTGTCTTGTGCTGTCATTATCTTTACATACATCTCTCTTCCTCACTGGATTGCACTTTCATTGAGACTAGGGACTTTATCTTGTCTTTGTGTCAGCAGTTACAGTGACTGCCATGTAGCACCTAGGCTCTAGAAGCGTCTGGACATTAATACTGGACATCTAAAGGAGATAATAGACTCTACTCTCAGTAAAGTGATTCAGTTTTATTATACATATACATATATCTATTCTTTTTCAGATTCTTTTCCTATATAGGTAATTAGTATTGAGTAGAGTTCCCTGTGCTCTACAGTAGAACCTTGTTGATTATCTATTTCATATATGGTAATATGCATGATGTTAATCCCAAACTGCTAATGTATCCCTTCCCCACACCTTTCCCCTTTGGTAACCATAAGTTTGTTTTCTAAGTCTGTGAGTATGTTTCTGTTTTGCAGATTTAGATTTCATTTGTGTCATTTTTTGTAGATTCCACTGTACAATTTAATACCTTCCCAGTAATGAATTCGTTAATTCCCCTACCCACATATACACACACCTTTCTGAAACTTGCTGTTTTTTTTCTGTATTCATGGAATGGTTAGTTTTGTCACTCTCCTTTCAGTTACCTAGCTGAAATGAATCAGTCTTCTTTGGGCTTTGTTTCAAACAGATAATGCTGACTTAAAAACCTATCTCTTCAAACTCTCCCCAGTCACTCCCTCAACCTCGCAATTGTTACTGGCTGAATTATGACTGGCTATATTTTTCAGGTGGAATCCTGCAACAGCCCACTGATTTGTCTTCCTGACTCCAGATTGATTTTCTCCCTTCAAGTTCTTATCTAAGTTATTTTTCTAAAGATACAGATATAGTTACCTATCCTTTTGAACTGGATGTTTTCTTATAGCTTAACCTTGGTCAAAGGACAAAAGTCCAAACTCATCAACACAGCACACGTGTCATGTACATGCCCCAATTTCCCTTGCCATTTTCATGTCTTCCACTCACACTGTTCTCCTTTCACACCTTAAATTTTAAATGTTTACTGACAACATCACATTTTTTTATACATTTGCATGGGCTGTTTCTGTTATAATTGTCATTTCCATCCAAATAATTCCTACTCATTGAGCCCAAATGGGGTCATTTATATGATGTCTTCTGGGATACCCCCCACTCTGAGTAAAGGTCTCCTCTCTGCTCCTCTGACACTTTGCTCAGATCTTTATTTTAACACTTGCTAATTTGAGCTAAAGTTTACATATGTTTCTCTAACTGTATTCAAAGTTCCTTTCTGGAGATTGAAACTATTTGTTTTGCATTGTTGTATCTGCCCCAGGAGTTAGATTACATATCCTTCTTCAGACAGACATCTAGGGAAATCCAGAAAACATCTCTGGCCCCTTCCCAAGGGTGTCCTTCCCTGTCCTTGACAGTGATCCACCTTGCAAGTTCTACCTTAAAACCTTATCACACTGATCAACCTTCCCAATTTATCTTTAATCCATTGCTTTTCATTTGTTGTCATGTGACTAATCTCTCAACAATCAATACAGAATATTTTTAAATGATTTTGTGTCTCAGGCATCATCTTACCCACTCTGGCGAAACAGCATAGTAGTTATTATTTCTCCCACTTGTTTGGCTGTAAATATCTGGAGGATGATAATGTCTGGAAACAACAATACCATTATGGGCCCTGAATATGTCTGGCTCTGTTTTAAGTGCTTCACAGATATTATCTCATTTAATCCTCCCAGCACTCTTTCCCAAGGTCAAAAGATTAGTGGATGACCATTCTGGAATGTGAATTTAACTCCATCCACCACAAGATTTGGATTCCAGGATACTTTATTGTTTTAGAAACAGTTTCATCTTCATTTTCCAATGCTGAGCTCTCCCCTTCA
Organism: Neophocaena asiaeorientalis asiaeorientalis; assembly: GCF_003031525.2. Taxonomy (NCBI): domain Eukaryota; kingdom Metazoa; phylum Chordata; class Mammalia; order Artiodactyla; family Phocoenidae; genus Neophocaena; species Neophocaena asiaeorientalis. The sequence continues at coordinate 3,292,939 of NW_020172982.1, read as the reverse complement.
TCACCTTTTTGAACCCTGTGTTGTCTATATTGTATTCCTTTTTGGATTTATGTGATAAAGAGCAAATGGTCACAGGAACTCTTGCCAAGCCGTGTGTCATGCAGTGCATGGTCTCTTCCTGTTCATTGTTTCGGAATTGTTTGAAATTCAGCTTAGGAGCCTGACACTTGATCTATGATGGGTGTTTCTTAAAGGTTGATATTTCCATCCTAAAGGCGCTCAGGCAGCCAGATTTTTTTTTTCTTTCCTTCTTTCTTTCTTTTTTTTTTTTCCCCCAGGTAATTAGCAGAAGTTGTTTAGCATTAGTAATTTTCTTCATTGTGATTGCTTTTCTTATGTTTGCTTTTCCTTAGCCAAGAATTCTTTACCAAATGCAAATGGTTTTCAAGAAATATCTGGAGAACTGGTTTAGAAAGTTCACTTAAAATACAAACAAATTCAGCAACAGAGGAAGGATGAAAATGTAGTTTTTCACTGTCATGTATTCTTTTCCTGATCGAAGGAATTACATATTCTAAAAAGTGGAGGAAAGCAACTTCCACTGAGTTCCTGGAAGATTTCAGAGGAAGTGACATGATCCTAAATCATATTCTTGATGTTAAAATATTGTTTAGAAGAGTGATTATTTTAAATGGAATAGCTTTTCTGATTAAATATGACCAACAGTGATCCTTTATCTGCAACTATAATTTATTGATATCAAATATCAGATGTTTTGGACTAATGTATATTTTTTAAGAGCCAAGGTTCCTTTTATTCAGATTTTTTATTTAAAACACATTTAGATAAAACTTCTAGTTTTTATTTCAAAATGGGACAGAGAGCATACAAATAGAATTCCTTTTCTCTCAAGATTTCTTTGAAATAAATCTAAAGAAATACAAAAATGAGAGATTGCTACAAAAGAACAGAGATGTTTCAGATCACCATGGATGGAGGTTTAAACATCTCTGGGAGCCAGATGGTGGAAGGGAAGAGCATAGAAAAAGAAAGGAGATAAAAGTATGAAGTCAGAACCTTGGTGAAGGTCTGGAATTAGGGTCTGCAGATACCATGTTGAGTGAACAAAGCAGAAAGCATGAGACAAGGGGGTCTGAAAAAATGAGGATTGACTGAGAAGAGGAGAATGTGTTTTAAATTAAGATTAAAAACACATTTTTATAGAAAAGGAAAGGCAAAAACGAACAATAGAAAAGTATGCTTTATATATGTAGCAGTCGAAAATAAGACAGAATTTCAAGCAACTGATGGGTAATAAGAAAGTAGAAGCTACTTTGCTTGAAGCTAAAAGATTCTCTTTTGAATGAGCCAAGTTTTGTAGCATTGGAACCATAGAAAATGTAATCGAATCCTATCATGTTACCTGGTCAGTGGACAAAAATATTGATGAAGTCAAAACAATGAGAGTGTTGTTTATTAGCTTTCAACTTTTAGATTCTTCCTTGAACAAAGCCTAGAAGAATGGGTGGTAGTTAGGGTACTAACTATTTCAGGTAGAAAATGTTGAACATTTACAAGTGTAAGAGTAGTTGAGAGAATTTGGAAATTGGAAATTGAGGAAGAAAAAATGTACGAAAACAAGTAACTTCAAGCAGGGAATCTGAGATCCTGACTCAAGTTAATGGAACCAGACATAACTATGGAAACATATTATGTACAGTTGTAAAATAATAAGAGAATATTCAACTTAGAAAAATTTGAAAATGTTTGTAGAAGATTGTGGAGAGAAAGACAAAGTGTGATAGTGTATATGTATTAAATTCTCATCTTTATTAGTGTCTAGAGATATATTAGCATGTTACTTAGAGCCATGATGTCAACTGGCAGAAACTTATTAATAATAATAATAAACATTTCATTTCAGGTATTTACCTCTGGGCTGAAGCTCTTTTGTACTATTTGGTTTGTTACCATATGTGCATTATTTGATAAAAAGAAACAAAAATAGAAAAATTATAGCACAATATTTTGAGAGTCTCTCTGGAAGAAGACTTGAAGTGCCCAGGAATTACAAAATGTACTAGTTAGTATTCCAACTAACAAAATAACCTCTTAAATCCGTGGTTCTCAACCTGCTTGCTCCTGGGTATCAAGCTGAGATTTGCAACCCGCTCCAGGCTATGTGAAAAGAGGTTTAAGTGGTTACAGTTTATATTTTACTTTTTACAGTTTATGCAGTTAAGCCACCAATCATCCAGCAACATTGTATTTGTGGTTTTTCAAAAATTTATACAAATGTTTCTGTATGATAGACACCGGAAGTGTTTAAATTACAACCAAATGCAACTATGCCTTTATGGTCAAAAGAAGTCCTTAGGTACTGGGTTACCTTCACTTTTGGTTCAGACAGATTTGATCTGAAGGATTTCTGGAAGGACATGATAGCCTCAGCTTCATTCTTCCTTGACCTTCACAGTTGAGAACATCTTTGCTGACCCCTTGTCTATCACTGTATCTGATTCAAGCTTTTAACTACAGTTCAACTTTACAGTGGTTCCTTTAGGTCCTTGAAAAGGTCAGGAAGTGAAAAACAAGCAGAGTCCAGAAAGATGTAGAGAGAAGTGAAACAGTTTAACAACACTCTGGAGATTAAAAATAACCTGCAGTGTCATTTATTAACAAGCAAGTCAATGGTGAGAAGTACTTTAAAATATCCCTTGTTTATTTCAAGTTGTTCTGGCATAGTTTTCTTCATCAGTTCTTTCTTTTTTTTTTTTTTTAATGTGTATGTGTTTCTGCCCATGGGTTGCCAATTCCCAAGAACCCCAAATTCAGACCCAGTTTTTAAGTTGATTTCAGAAGTTTGTTGAGCTCCTACACATGTTTGAGAGTCAGTGTGGTATGTAGGAAGAACACTGGTTTTTAATAAACCTGGGTTTAAATCTTGGAGCTGCAAATCATTTATCTTGGCTATTCTTCAGTTTTCATTTCTTTAAACAAGGATATTACCATATCTTTTATAGAATTCTTTAGCTAAAAGTTATTTATTGGTGGCAAAGAAGACATTGGTTTCCTGGAAACATCTAGGGAAAACATTTTAATCACAGGAAGTTGAGTCTGTTACCAAGGTTTTGACCAATACTTCTTAGCCATCCCCCATGGAGTCTTTTAAACTTTGAACTAATTTGCCTTGGGTTGGGGCTCTCAATCTATACCTTTAACAAGTTCCCAAATGATTCCTGGTGTACAGCTGAGGTTGAGAATGATTGCTTTAAACACATGGCATGCATTTTAAGAGAGATTATTATTTATTTTTAAACCTGCAGTTTATTTTGGATATTTCCATCAAGACTTCCAAACAACAGTTGGCCTTAGATGACAATGCAAATTTTCTATGAAATTGAACTGCATGGCTTCAACCAAGAATTATATCTTGGGCCCCCTTTTTCTCCTTAAAATGATTGACAGCAGCTGGGGTGCCTGCTTTCGCATAGCTAATGACTTTCTTTGACAATAAACCTTTCCTGAGTATTTTCTGTGTTCAGGCACTTGTTTTTCAAAGATGAATAAAACTGACTATATCTTTTGCAGTTTCGGGAAGGGAGAGCTGTAAGCAGAACATCTGGGTGGTGGAGAGTATATGACATGACATTGGAATGTACAGGGTGTTGTGAAGACTGGGGGGAGGGGTATTTAGCCCCGCCTACCAAGAGACCCCAGGGATTACTCTTGGAAAAAGAACATTAGGAGGGATAGGCAGGAATTACACATGTAATAAGTAATAAAGATTGGATAAAGGAAAGAACCTTACAAAAGAGAAGGAGACAGTAAACCATACCAGGTTATACAAGAAGTTGCCAGCAAATCTGTAATACTGGAGGAAATACAAGGAGGCAAGGAGGAATGGAAATGAATCCAGACACGTGGGCCCGGGCTGGTTCGTGGAAGGCAGTGTTTGCCAACGTAAAATGCCCTTCAAGCCTTGCATTCCCAGTTGATGGCTAAGAAAAATAGGCATCTGGGACACCTATGGGGAGGTGGGGGAAATGTGTGTGTAAGTTAGCGAATGAATACTTCAGTGCAAGGAGAAGTCGAATAATTCAAGAAACTATCAAGTCTAGCCCAAACACAGAACAAAAGAAATTGAATCCTGCCAAATTCAAAAGAGTGAGAGATTTTATGTAGGGGATTGGTGGATAAATACTGGTACATAAATTGGTACATAAATAATATGCATGCATGTGTATGCACACACAGACATATGCACAGACATATATGTGTATTTGCATTTTTGAACAAAACGCAAAGACAAGTAAGGATATTCTTATGTGCCTAATTCCATATGTATGTGTTCACTTGGGATTTTCATGCTAGAAGAGATCATATTAATTACCTATTGAGATGGAATTTGTTTAAAAAGAACCATCCTACACATCATTATACGTTCTCAAAGGCATTAAAGGTTGATGAAACAGAGACAGACAAGCAAAGGAGCAAGAAAAAAAGGCACAATGAGAAACGTGTACCCCCAAATTTATGTTTTTTTCTAATTTAACCAAACAATTAAAATCAGGATAATTGCTCACATAGCTCATACCAATGTGCCATTGTTTAATTTTTCTATAGATTATAACTTTTCACTTTGTGACATTTCAAAAGTACCTCATCAAAATTTATTTGAGGGCTCACTAGTAAAGATCTGCTTCTTTCGATTTCATGAGCCTCATCTCTATGTATATTTCAATTTCTTAAACATATTTCTTCTTCCCAGACTCTTGGGGATGACAAGACTCTTTGAGGCTAAAGTTGATCACGTTAGAGAGAAGGCAGGCAAGGAATGGTCTCAGTGATCCATTGCTAGTTCAAACATTCCCTTTTAGGCACTAAAACAAGAAAACTGAGTTTGATTTTTCCTTTAATCAAGAAGTCCTAGAATTAGTGCCTGAGTAAAATTTCACAGTGGTTTGTAGATTTTTATATTCCCCATTCCATTTCTTATGGGTTGAATCGTGTCCCCCCAAAAAAGGTATGTTATAGTCCTAACCCCCAATACATCAGAATGTGACCTTACTTGGAAATGGTCGCTTTACAGAGATAATCAACTTAAAATGAGTTCAGTAGAATGGTCCCTAATCCCATATGACTGGTATCCTTATAAGAAGTGGAAATTTGGACACAGAGATAGACACACACAGGAAGCTTGCGACGTGAAGATGGAGGATTAGAAAGATGTGTCTATAAGCTAAGGGTTGCTAAAGATTGCTGGCAAAAATACCAGAAGCTAGGGATAGGCAGGAAGAATTCTCCTTATAGATTTCAGAGGAAGTAAGTATGGTTTGCAAACATCTTGATTTCGAACTTCTAGCCTCCAAGACTATGAGATAATAAATTTCTGTTGCTTTAAGCCACCAAGTTGGTTAGTAGCCCTAGGAAACTTATACATGGTTCAAATCTTAAAAAGGGGGTATTAAAAGTCCAGTCAACATGGTCCTTTCACCTTGTTATCATTTCAAGCCAGAGCATAATCCATCCAACCATCTGTCCATCCATCCAGCCATCCGTCTATCCATCCATCCAACCATCTTTTCATCCATCCATCCTTCCATCCATCTACCTTCTATCTAGTAGCACCATGATTTTGAAAAAGAAAGGAATTTAACAACAGAAAAATAGAAAGGACATAATTTTAGATTAAGAGAAAATCCTTTCAGTTCAGCCATCAGTGATTTATGTACAAAAGTATTTTGTCCTCACCTTTCTTTTCACCTCAGAATACAGCAGGTTTCAACACCTGGCTCACATTTCGGTGACCTACTGAGGAACCAGATGTGTTTCTGGACTTCTGGTACAGCTGGTAATAGAATGGATTTCTGAAATTTATCCTCCAGCTCAGTCTACCACGCCATGCTTTCTGGGGCATTTTCTGTAAATGGAATCCCAGCTCTGAAGTTGTTGGATTTAATTACCTAGACATTATTCGGAGACCAAGGCTGACCAACCATTGGGTAACCTGTCTCCTGGCTCAGGCAGGCCCCATAGGCATTCATTGTCTTCCAAAGAGGTTTTGCCATTTAAGTCCACCAGAAACGGGATTCTGATCAAAGCATTTGAGTCAAATTTCGTACCTGTAATGCTGATAACAAGGTTTCTAAAGTGTCCAAATTAAGCGCTGGTATCTTCTCTACAGAGTGGTGTTAGTGTGATCAGGAAACAGTCATCCCTCTTAAAGAAACTTAATATTCTTTTGGCCAGAGAAAAAATCTCATTGCAGAAAAAGGGAGCCCATACATAGAATGAAATCACCTTCTTTCCTTCCTTTTTTTCCCTCTGACCTTTTCCCCTCTCTTGGTATAGCTTTTCTCATTGATAAAGTGAGATATTTCAGTAAAATTTCAATATATATTGAGTACCCACTGGGTTCCAGGAAAAGGAATGAGAACCACAGGAGATGAGAAGATGGGTGAAACTGAAAATACCACAAATAGATGATGTCTAAAGGTGAGCCAGGATTAAACTTCCATGACTGAGACATTGTGTCGGTAATGATTCCACATATCCACTTAAAAGTCAAGGAACTATAATCAATATCTTGCAATAATCTATAAGGGAAAAGAATGTGAAAAAGAATATATATATGTGTGTATATATATATATATATATATATAGGGGGTATATGTATATGTATATGTGTATGCATATATATATACATATACATATGTATATGTGTAGTTCATATATATTGAACTGTACTCAATATCTTGCAATAATCTATAAGGGAAAAGAATGTGAAAAAGAATATATATATGTGTGTATATATATATATATATATATATAGGGGGTATATGTATATGTGTATGCATATATATCTGGTTTCCTGTCATGGTTAGCTTTTCTAGGTAGGTCCACACTCAGCATTAGGTACAGAGGAAAACTGTACATTAATTAGGTACAGAGGAAAACTGTACACTTTTTTGGTATGTACATTAATGAATTTAAAACAAATGATACAAATGAACTTATTTACAAAACAGAAATAGACCCACGGACATAGAAA
>NW_020172982.1:3242965-3285571 GCF_003031525.2 Neophocaena asiaeorientalis asiaeorientalis | reverse complement strand
TTATATATATATATAACTGAATCACTTTGCTATACACCTGAAAGTAACACAACATTGTAAATCAAAAATATTTCAATAAAAAAATTTTTTTTAATGACAAAAAAAGAAAAAAATACCTTGGAGTGCAGCTATCTGTGGGTATTCCATGACAGCACCACAACACATTGGTTAAATGCAATTTGCTGGAGCACATAAATGATCCTAAGAAAAACAATGTCTTAAGATCCCCTTAAGATCATCCATTCTTTACTTTGAACTGTGTTTCACTTTATTAGCCTTCTCATAGAACATTAGGGAAAATAGCCATGGCAGAAAGCCACTGACAGTGAAATGTCTCTTCCATTTAGACATGTCCTGGGTACTTGGAGAGCATCTGAATGGCTTTGCTCATTTAAGTTCAAGCATTGGTTTCCTGAGCAAAATCAGCTTCTCTTGAACTGATCAGAACAGTATGTCTGTTAGCCTTTGTCTAGGAAGATGCCTGGTGGAAAAATGGTCTGATATTGGCACTAAAGTATAAAGAGGACCAATCAACCATTGCCTCATTACTTAGATGACACTATGTCTATAAATGAATTCATAGATGAATACACGTAAATTCTGCTTGGTGGCTTCCAGTTGTAGATTCTACTCCGAGCTTCTATATTCCGATTGTGTCATGGAATGATTTATCCACATGCTTTTGCTTTCAATAACCTCTCTTCACCCCTCATGCCTAAGGTTCCCTTGTGAATCCAGGTTTTCTCACAGCTATTGTTAATACCATTCCAAGACTGATGTTAAGTTTTGTTATTGGGCTTTAATAATATTCAATTTATTTAGCAACTCAACAGTCATGTGTTGAGCCCTAGCCCAAGTGGGAGACACTCTGCTGATTCCTGGGCACAAACAACAAAAGGACTCAGCCCTGCCTTGACTCTTCCCTCTTTTGGGTGAAACAAAAGAGATGAGAGATCTTCAGATGGTGCGATGGAGTGTCCTGCAGGGTGAGTTGGAGGACCTAACCCATTTGAAGGAGGTCAGCTAAGAATTCTAGAAGAAGAGATGAGTTCTGATTGGAGTCCTGAAAAGTAGGTAGGCATTAGCCAGGGAAAGATGAACCAGGAAGCATGGGGAAAGGGTTTCACCTGATTATTGAGATTGATGGGAAAAGCCTACCTCTAGTTGAATGAATTCCTTTGTTGAAAGCACTCATGCATGTCTTTTGCTACTTGGCAAAATCCAAGAAACCATGAAACTTCACGTGTACCTTCTGTTCCACATCCCCCGAGTTCCACTCAGAGCTGCGTCTTGGTCTTGAGTGATTGGTATTCTTGTTAAACTCCCTTCCAACCGGAATCTTGTAGAAGAGAAATGCTGAAAATGTTCTGTATCTTAGTGGGGATGGTGATACCATGGGAGTATGCACATGTTTTAAAAAATCAACTAATACACTTCAGATGTATGCACTTTTTTGGTATGTAAGTTATATGCCCATTTTAAAAAGTTTTTTTTTAAAAGGACAAAAGTTGCAATTTTTTTCAAACGGACAAATTTGTTGGAGTGCAATTATTGGAATTTTTAAATTCGTGTTTTCTAAGGTGTGGTTATGTCATATAAACACCAGTTTTACTAGTTCATAGTTGATGGAATAAATTACTCAGTGTCACTTGTTATTTCATGGTCACAGACATCCACGACAGTGGATATCACAGAGCTTTATCGTGGTACTGGATGGAGGTAGGGGTGGGTGCCGAGTGGGAAGCTGTGGGTATTAGTTGACTCTACCACTTACTGCTTCTGCGATAGGCAAAGGGGGAGTGAGACCTCCTCAGAAAGTTGTTAGGATAGAAATAATGCTTATAAACACAGTAAGTGCCCTTAAGGTAACCTTTAGCATTATTGTCACTGGCCATTGTTCCCTAGAAATACCAGCCTGAAGAGACAACCTTTATATTTCTGGACTTCTAACTTCCTGGCATTTAAGTTCTTATTCTTTGATTTGAAAGCCACAGTACTAATGGGAACAGAAAGAGGAGAGGTCTCTTGGAGCAGGAAATGTAAACTCAGGGTTAAGCCTCCTCCTCTCTGAAAACACAGCAGCAACCTAAGAAAGGGGATATAGGGAAAGAACTGTGGCTGACTTCCCTGGGAAGAACTGTGGCACTGGTTACTCATTTACAAATCAATTTAGCAGAAAGCCCTGAGGGGAGATGAGGGAAAAGCTAGGCCTGGGAGAGAAATGCAAAGACCCTTAAACTTGAAATGGAGGAAAACTTATTCATTTGGCTTTAAATAAGGCCATAGACTGAGTTTGAAATTGAATTTTACTCTATAGTTTGGGTAAGCATATCAATAGCTAGTGTATCATTCTTCACTTTTGTTTGTTGGTTTGGGGAGGGGTATATATAAAATAGATAAATGTATTTTATTGTAAATAAAATGTATTTAGAAAATTTTAGCTTTCAAATTTTCCCACTTTAGAAATTAAATAAATGTCTTAAAATGCCATGTAGCTTTTACCATTTCTTTTCGTTTTTAATTTAGGGCTGCATGGATTCAGTGAAACGTCTGGCTCTGATTTCTGTGTATTGCATGTTTAGTTTAGTGACTTTCGTTTTGTACGAAGGCATTACATCTTATTCATATTCGTATAACGATTTTATTTTACCAGATCACTATTTTTTAAACTATGCATTGAACAAAGATGCTAAATTTAAAAACAAAGAAAACAGCAAAACTTTGGTTATATTATTTTAGAAATTATTTAAAGCAGATATTTTTATTGTGAGACATCTCAGCGAATTAAATATTTGATGTGCACTGTGAATGTCCAGGCTGTGGTACCTAGATTTCCTACAACTTATTTGATCCAAGAATCCCTCTTCTCTTTCCTACACACATTGGCATTTCTTCAGACTGGTTCTGTAGACAAATTCCTAATTATAATACGCATACACACAATAAGGTGTGATTATTTTGACAGATCAGACCTGTTGGTTCACGGGGAGAAAACCAACATACATGACTTTGTTTTTGAACAAAATGTTTGATTATAATGGTAAATAATGGTGTGTTTGGACAAAATTATCCAAGTGGCTGTGTGTGTTTCCCCTGAGTGACAGTAGATGCTACTTTTAGTTATATACCATGTGGTATCATTTAATTAACTATTTAACAACAGAACTGGTTATTAGATTTTGCCCTTTTATAATTCCTTGTTGTAAGTGATTTTACATATATTTATAGATATATATATATTACAGAGGTGATTATGACTTACTTTCATTAATAAAGGCATTAAACTTTTGTCATTCTGTTGTACTAGGTTTCTAAAATAATAAAATATAATTACTTTTGGTGGTATAACTATGTTTGTGGAAGCCATCATTAAAATATAATTCGGCTGTGCTTTTTTTAAAGTATACTGGGAAATAAAATGGTCTCTGAATTAGAATACATTACCTAGCATTTGGAAATTTGATTTTATAGCAACAGTGATCAGAACAACATTCAATTCAAAAAAAAGAATTAAATCTAGAGAATATGACACATTTGTATGAAGTGTCTACTTCCAAAATACCTCCTACTCTTTTCCGGATTGAATGTGGTCACTGCAAGTGTCCAGTGTTAATGAAAGACAAAATAATATGTTTCTTGCAAAATATGATAAAAACTCAACAGTATGTATTTTCAGAGAGCCCTTAGTATAAATCTGTAATTCATTTTTATTTCAAAGTGTCATTATAAGGGGGCTTCAGTATTCCTAAATGGAATATAGGCATAATTCACCTGATCCTTAATAGAAATGGACCCCGTTTGTGCAGACAGAACAGATACAACAGAACATGATGAGACAGCTACCTCTACATCAGTACCTCTTTCAGCTGTTGGCTGAAAGGGAAGTTATGCCCCGGTGTTCTCTGTGCTGTCACAGAAGCATTGTGATGGCATTTTTAGAGTCGTATAAGAGTGATCCTGGAAAGCAGAAAGTGGGCTCTCGAAGCCTCCCAGATTCACTCATCTGTGTGGTCAATGGGTTTCTCAAGTTCTATGCATTGTCCATTTTGGTTCTGAGGAAATAGGGGTGAGGTGGAGTTGATGGAAGTTTGACTTACCTGGGGTGAGGGACTTGGCAGTGTATATAGAGAAGAATTCTGTACCATGCCCTTTGACCTTTCACACTATTCCTCTAGAGCAGTTTCAAGCTAAGATAAAGAAACAGCAATTTTATGTTAATTTTTAATGCTTGGATTAAGATGCTGAACTGAATTTAGGAATGCGCTTAGATTATGTATTAAGATTTGAAAAAGTTATAGAATTTACTGGAAACAATTCAAATATCCATCAACTAACAAATGGATAAACACATCGGGGTATATCCGTACGAAGAAATACTACTCGGCAATAAAAAGGAATTAGCTACTGATAGATGCAACAACATGGATGAATCTTAAAAGCATCATACTGAATGAAAGACGCCAGACACAAAAGAGCACATACTGTACAATTCCATGTGTATGAACTTTGAGAAGATGGAAAAATATCGTGACAGAAAGCAGACCAGTGCTTGCAGAGGCTGGGTGGAGGTAGGAATGGACCACAGAGGGCAGGATGGAACTTTCTGGGTAATGGAAATATTCTATATGATAATTATTAAGGCTGTATCTATTTGTCAAATCTCATCAAATCGTACACTTAAGACTGGTGAATTTTATTGTACATCCATTACGCTTAAATAAAACTGGTTAAAAAGAAAATATGGTAGAATTGGAGGGGGAGGGAGGGGATCCTAGAATGTGTTAATTCCTGGAAGTGACCAGAAAAATTATGGGGCAGTTGAGCTTCATCCAGAATCTGGGATTAACATGAGAAAAAATTTAAAGTGATGATGGAAGATAAAAATGAGAACCCATGAGTTCTTCCTGATCATAACTGTTTAGTATACAAACCACCCATCCTAGTACTTAGCACATGGAGGCACTTAATAAATGCTGAGTGCTATTAATTCTCTTGTTGATGTTGTTATTACTTAGAACAGTGCACTAAGAGTGTCTAGACAACCTTTTAGGACTCGTGAATGTAGACAGAACCTTGCTCCTAACCAGTGAAGAGGGCTTACGAGTTAGCTGGTTCTGATGATTTGAAATACACAAAAGCAGGTGGAATGTATCAATGACTGGTGTAGGCTAATTAATGAACTATTATGTATCCCAGAAGCTGAATATTAGAGCATCATTTCACAGACACGTTCTTAGCTTTTGTGTGTATGTCAAATCTTTTCTGAGCTAGCTCAACCCATTGGGAAGACTCTCATAAGAAGTTTGTATCTGATGAGAGTTAAGAGTTCCAAAGTCTACAAGCATTCAACAAAAACGATGGCTGTATGTACAACATTGGGATCATTTTGAAATGTTTTTTGGCCATGTGAGAAATGGAAGGTGTGCCAACAAAGACCACAGGAGTGTGAGGCACCTGTTAACCTTGATCATCACATGGGATGTGCAAAAGGGAAAATGTAATAGACAACGTTTATTGACTCATTTTTATTTTTATTTATTTATTAGGTTTAATTAATTAATTAACTTTTGGGCTGCATTGGGTCTTCGTTGCTGCGTGCGGGCTTTCTCTAGTTGCGGCGAGCGGGGGCTACCCTTCCTTGCGGTACGCAGGCTTCTCATTGCGCTGGCTTCTCTTGTTGCAGAGCACAGGCTCTAGGCGCGCGGGCTCAGTAGTTGTGGCTCACGGGCTCCAGAGTGCAGGCTCAGTAGTTGTGGCGCACGGGCCCAGTTGCTCCACGGCATGTGCGATCCTCCCGGACCTGGGCTCAAACCTGTGTCCCCTGCATTGGCAGGCAGATTCTTAGCCACTGTGCCACCAGGGAAGCCCCTTGACTCTTTTTTTAAATTAATTTTTATTGGAGTATAGTTGCTTTACAATGTTGTGTTTGTTTCTACTCTACGGCAAAGTGAATCAGCTATATGTATACATATATCCCCTCTTTTTTGGATTTCCCTCCCCTTTAGGTCACCACAAAGCATTGAGTAGAGTTCCCTGTGCTATACAGTCTGTTCTCATTAGCTGTCTATTTTATACATAGCATCAATAGTGTATATATGTTAATCCCAATCTCCCAATTCCTACCATCCCCCCTTCCCCCTTGGTATCCGTACATTTGTTCTCTACCTCTGTGTCTCTACTTCTGCTTTGCGAATAAGATCAGCTATACCATTTGAGAGTCCACATATATGTGTTAATATACGATATTTGTTTTTCTCTTTCTGACTTAACTTCACTCTGTATGACCATCTCTAGGTCCATCCACGTCTCAACAAATGACCCGATTTTGTTACTTTTCATGGCTGAGTAATATTCCATTGTATATATGTACCACATCTTTATCCATTCCTCTGTCGATGGACATTTAGGTTGCTTCCGTGTCCTGGCTATTGTAAATAGTGCTGCAATGAACATTGGGCTGCATGTGTCTTTTTGAATTATGGTTTTCTCAGGGTATATGCCCAGTAGTGGGATTGCTGGGTCATATGGTAGTTCTATTTTTGGTTTTCTAAGGAACCTGCATACTGTTCTCCATAGTGGCTGTATCAATTTACATTCACATCAACAGTGTATGTGGGTTCTCTGTTCTCCACACCCTCTCCAGCATTTAGTGTTTGTAGATTTTTTGATGATGGCCATGCTGACTGGTGTGAAGTGATACCTCACTGTAGTTTTGATTGGCATTTCTCCAATAATTAGTGATGTTGAGCATCCTTTCATGTGTTTGTTGGCCATCTGTATGTCTTTGGAGAAATGTCGATTTAGGTCTTCTACCCATTTTTGGATTGGGTTGTTTGGTGTTTTGATATTGAGCCACATGAGCTGTTTGTATATTTTGGAGATTAATCTTTTATCAGTTGCTTCATTTGAAAATATTTTCTCCCATTCTGAGGGTTGTCTTTTATCCTTGTTTATGGTTTCCTGTGCTGTGCAAAAGCTTTTAAGTTTCATTAGGTCCCACTTGTTTATTTTTGTTTTTATTTCCATTACTCTAGGAGGTGAGTCAAAAAGGATCTTGCTGTGATTTATGTCATAGAGTGTTCTGCCTTTATTTTCCTCTAAGAGTTGTATAGTGTCTGGCCTTACATTTAGGTCTTTAATCCATTTTGAGTTTATTTTTGTGTATGGTGTTAGGGAGTGTTCTAATTTCATTCTTTTACATGTAGCTGTCCGAGTTTTCCCAGCACCACTTACTGACTTCTTAATGTGCCCGGCACTGTCCTGTGCTCAGTAATTTCAAGAATCATTATGTTTAAACTTCATCACAACCTTAAGAGGTAGATGCACGTGAGCAAAGAGGTAGCACAAGTATTAAGAAGCAGATCAAAATTTGTATCTGACTCTAACAGTTGGGAATCACTGATGTGGACCCTGGGACAAAGCTTGGTGAGGAGACATGAAATTTTATCAGAGCTAGGTTGCTGACATGACGTTTTGAGTGTCTCTTGTCCTGTCCTGGGAATGGGATGAAGAGAAGTAACTGACATCTGGCCCAAACTCTCTGAACCTCAAGCAGTAAGTCCATGGGATAGCAGTATGTATTAGGTGATCAGTAAATGATTGTTGAAAGAATCCATAGCTCCACGTCTGAATACTTAGAAAGCAGGATTTGTGTGCAGGTAACCCTTGCTTTTCCAAAATTCTCTTTCTGTCACCTCGCTTTGACCAAAGATCTGTATTAGTACCTGTTTCTGCTAACCAAAGGAAATCCAAAGAGGATTCTCATTTTTACACAAAAAGGCAAACAGCGAAAGTGATGTTCAGCCTTTGTTTTGCAGCAGCTCTTACAGAGGCAGCATGAACCCTGACCAGCAAGGCTGGCATCTCTAAGCTCCATCCCCTCCCCAGGCAACTACACTCAGCATCCAGCCGCCATGGCTTTGAACTGTGTCTGTGCCCATCTGTGCTTTAGCTAGGTTTACATTGTGCAGCCATTAGCAAGATGTGCCCTAAGGTAGTGGCGTCTACTTTCAGATAGCAGGGGAGATCTATACCACACTCTTCAGGCAGAAAGATACCAAACATAGCATAAGGTTAATTATCCATAATGGGGCTTAAGTTATTTTCATAGCTGCTCATCTAAGTCTATTTTGAAGTCCGTTTTGGGGCAGTGGCATAGACGAACTTCTGTGTAAGGTTTCTGGCATTCACAATAGCTTGAGTTTTGATAAACCTTTAATTGTATTTGAGGATTATCAAACTGAGGCAATTGTTGATCCTAAATGAGAAGAACGGTTTAGCATGCAGACTCTAATGGGTACATTTATCATTTCCTTATCGTACTGCTCGTTGTCGTCTATGTTTCAAGAAAGTAGAAATGCCATTTCTTAGAATAAAAATGTTCTTTATAATGTAAGCAGTAGATTGAAGCTGTACAGATTGGTTCTTTAATGAAATAGGCAACATTCCAATGGAACTGACAAGCTTTATTTCTATTTGTTGTATTTTTTTTTTTTCTCATTACAGATGGACCCGATTCAGAAAGCTGTAATAAATCATACTTTCGGGGTCCCTCTCCCTCATCGAAGAAAGCAAATCATATCATGCAATGTTTGCCAGCTGAGATTTAATTCTGATGTAAGTCTATCATTTAGTATTCACTGGAAAAGAATGTATTCTGCTGTTCTAATCTTGCAGAAGACGCTTCTTAAACGTTTTTCTCCAATAACTGAGCATGTCAAAATGCAAAGGTAACATTTTAACTCCGTATGTGCTTTAAGTTTGGACTTTATTATATTATGTTTGGTTGTTTTCTATAAAAAAAATCACACCTAAACAAACTGGTATACTTGCACTTTAATGGTATTTTTTAGTCTCTTGGGAATGCTAAATTTAGGTAACACACTTTGCCTTTGGGGAATGGTAGAAATTTAGGAGTGACGAGGCTTTCAGTAAATCACACCTCTGAAATAAGGTAGGTCCCAGATTATATTTCAAAGCCAAGGTTTTGGCTTTGTAAATACTCTTCTCCTGCCCTGACGGTCCCCAATTGCAGATCTCTGGTGTCTTTAATTGTATTTGTGTTAGAGACGTCCAGTCACTGACCTAGAAGTATGAGCATTTTAACACGGGGTTCTGAAGACCTCAAAGGCCCCCAGCCCCTAATGAGTAAAAGTTAAGTGGAGAACATGACAGGAGCAAGACAGTGTAGACCTGACACTTTGCAAGTTATTCACAGAGAGGGATCCTCATCTTTTATAACCTTTTCTAAGGGACAGTGTGGACTCTGGGTTCATCACAGAAGCTAATTTTGCTTGTGGTCAATATGAAGAAAACTGCCGCCCATCCCCATCCTACTTTGGAATGGAGTCGGTCCTGAGATACAGAAAAGAAAAGGGACGTTGGTTTGGAAGGAATAAAAATTGCACATCTTGTTGACACTCTTGGTAAACAGAGGACCCCATCTATCAAAGTGGCCTTTCCAGGGTGCCATGTTATTGCCCTAAATGGATATGCTGTATGGAGATAACCAAACAGCTCTGGATTCTGGAGAATGTTAGGCCTTCCAGTATTTAATCACCCTAGGCAAGTGTGTCCCTTAGCTGATCTGAGGATAAGGGTTTCATATGAGATAATCAGGCACGGGAAATAGATGTGGCATAAATAAAGTGGCTTTTTCCTTCCGTGAGAGCATTTCATTTGTATAAGGATTGCTGCTGTCTTATGAACTCATACCTACTAGTAGAATCATCAGGTAATTTTATAACATTCCTTCTGTTGGCTTAAAAAGAGGACTAGATTGCCTGCATAGCACCTGAATGGCATTTGCTGCTGTAAAAAGAATACACTAAACATACAGCATTTTATTTGAAGGGCTGTCTTTTGTTTTTTTGTTTTGTTTTGTTGTTTGTTTTTGAATACCATGCACCTTGATTCGATTTGATTTTTAAGAAAATTACTATAGTTTAATTTATTAAAAAATATTTCAAGTGATGAATGTTATATAATAACCTCTTCCAGCTGGTGTAAAAAAAAAAAAACAAAACAGCTTTCCTGACTTGCAAATAAGAGTTCTGAACTCAACAGTTGCAATTTTGATCATTTTTAAATACTCAGCAAACAATCATATAGTTCCATAATTGTTAAGTGTGTCCTTCTTTATTCCTTTTCTTCTTAAATCATATTGATATTTCACTGTGGTATTGATCAGATAATGTTGCAAGTCTCTGAGGAGCCCTGTTTCCCGCTCCTTACGTCTAATAGGGGCTGTTTCAAATATCAACGCTTCTGCCAACAATTTCACTGCTAATGTTTTTCTCTATATTAAGAAAACTTCCTGTAAACTGGAAGCCAGAAAGAGACTTCAAGCTCGTTGAACACACTCGCCCACTAAATGTAAGAAAACCATTTGCTATATCTAGACTAGGTCTTTGGGTTGATTATCCCCAGTGATGGGTAACTCACCACTTCAAGACACAATTGGTCTTTTTTTTTTTGGCAGGTGTTTCTACTAATCCTGTAGATGGATATCAAAGTCATATTTAAAACTTTAGAAATACTGTCAGGTATGCTTTAGGAAACACACTATGTTTCCATATATGATTATTAACATAAAGAACATAATGTAAGATAAAGATTTGCATATTTCTTTTCTAAAATGTAATCTTATTTTATTTCTTAGTAAGAGATTAAAAATGTATTTGTATTCATTTGCTAATGAATTTTCAAAGTGATATAGGAATCAATATGTATTTATTAGGGAAATTGCTTCTCATTCTTATAACTTTGTTCTCAGATTTCTCTAAAAGGAAAATGGCCAAGGTATTTGGAGAATGGACAAGAATCAGTCTCGGTCATAATTAAACAATTGCAGACTTGACCACTCATTAGATGGTTACTGTGTTAATCTTTTATTGTTGCTGTAACAGATTACCACAAATTTGGTGGTTTAAGACAACACAGCTCTATTAGTTTATAGTTCTGGAGGTGAGAAGTCAGAAATGGGTCTTACATGGCTGAAAGCAAGGTGTTAGCAGGGTGATGTTCCTTCAGGGGCTCTGGGGGAGATTTCAGTTCCTTGCCTTTTTTTTTTTTTTTAATATTTATTTATTTTTTATTTATTTGGCTGTGCTGTGTCTTAGTTGCAGCACGTGGGATCTTTAGTTGCGGCATGCAAGATCTTAGTTCCCTGACCAGGGATCAAACCCAGGCCCCCTGCATTGGCAGTGTGGAGTCTTAACCACTGGACCACCAGGGAACTCCCCTTGCCTTTCTTTTCTAGCTTCTAGAAGCTGCCCTCTTGGCTCGCGACCCCCTCCCATCCTCAAGGCAACGAGGCCAGTTGAGTTCTTTGCATGTGGAATTACTCTCTCTCTCTTTTGCCTCCCTCTTCCACATTGAAGGACCTTTGTGATCACCCTGGACCCACCTGGATAATCCAGAATAACTTTTCTATTTTAAATTTAGCTGTTCAGCAACCTACTTTCATCTGCTAATTTAATCTCCTTTGTCACGCCACGTAATGTAACATATCCATCGATTCCAGGAATTAGGACTTAAACATCATTATCCTGCCTACCATAGGTACTCACGTGGATGTCTGACTGACATTTGAACTGAATTTCATGACCACCTGAATTTATCAGATAATTACCCAGTCCAAATCTTTGGTCTGTATAAACTGGACACATGAATTCAGTGCCCTTTTCCTTGCCTTGAACCTTGAATATAAATTCACTATGCAGTGCAAGTTTTTTAAATTGCAGTTTTTTTAAATAGGAGGATCCAACGTTATTGAGTTTATAAATGACATAGCAACATATTAACTGTGATTTACAAGCAAAATATAATTATTGCAAAATTGAAATACAGGAGTAGAAACTCCTTTAGAGACTTTAAATATCTCCGTAGCATTATTATGTCAAGAAAGGGGAACTAATGTGCTGAAAATATAAGATTTGTTTATTTATTGACTGGTCATATCTATATATACTATTGCATGAAATATTTAGTACTGAATGCCAAGATCAATTGGATTTATCATTCATTCATTCATATATAAAAAAAGAAAATACATACCTATGTATGTGTATATATGTATACATACATACGTATGTGTATATATACGTATATATATATTTATATAGATGTATAGATATAGATATCAGCATTGTATTCCCAAAAAGCTTTAAATCCCAATACAACTGTCTGTTTGCTCTTTCCAGGTAAATCTGGAATGTATCTTGCTATTTCCATTCTTAAACCTAGAATCTGGAAAAGTAACACTGTAATTCACTTGTATGCTTGGTTGAATCCTCTATCACATAGGAAAGTATTTTTGCCTTGTGAACCTTTTTACATTTCAAAGCTTCTTCCCCTTCCAATGAAAATAATAGCTTCTAGTTCTTTTCATCTCTGCATCATGAAAATTCAATTTCCTTTCCCTCTAAGCTTTTATTTATTTTTTTAACCCTTCGTATTATAAAGTCTGTAGCTTGGTGTTATGCCATACCCGTTTCCTGTACAGTCCTTTTTCCATTTTTAGCCCTGCAGATATCTTTCTAAGTGGCACACTATATCGTATGCACTTTAAATCAGATTGCCTTCTCCTGGTGCAGGCTTTTTCTTTGGGGAAAAAAAAAAAAAAATTCTTTTTGACATTTATGTGAAACACACATGAGGTTATGCAGAAAGCTTCCAATTAAAGAATGAAAGGTTGTAATTTGTCCAATTATTTTATCAGCATCTTAAAATCAGCATAAATTACCATTGGCCTGGACCAGTTAGGAAGTGTGCCTTTGAAAGACAACTTACAGCAAGGCCAGCACATATGTAAAATTATTAAGTGAGGTAGAAAATGATTAATTACTCAATGACTGTTTATAGAAGGGGAAATAAGATCTCAGGCCCCAAAACTGAGGGATCATAAAATTGTGGTATCTGATCATCACTCTGGTTAATATCCCCAAAAGAACATTTCCTGATATGTTAAAGAGGGAAGGAAACTTTTGCTAATTTCACAGTGGAAACTGAAGTGTAGAGAGAGTGTAGGAGGCTTATACCAGGCCACCTAGCCAGAGGCTAGCCACACAGGGTCCGAGTCCACTTCCAGGCTGTTTCTGCTTCACTGGTCCAGGTAGGGCAGCAAGTCCATCCAGAGATCCAGCAGCTGTGACAACAATGGCACGGATGGCATCCTGTGTGTTTCCTGCCCAGTCCAGCTGCCCCAAAGAGAAAGCCTGAGGGCTCCTTCCCCCATGGAACTAACCCAGGGCAGTCAGAGCTGCTGTGGAGGTCACCCTCACTGCGGGCTAGGCTCCACCACAATGACTGACAAGTCCTCCCAAACGGCATCACTCCTGTTCACTCACACAGTTCAGTCATAAACATGGTGAAAATTTAAAGATAAATGCAAACTACTGAGCTATAATACAGTAACAACAAATCCTTTATCACAGAATGGCCAAGCATTAATTATTTCAGGTGACTGTTATGAACCAGAGGAAAAGCAACCTCATTAGAAGATAACATTAGGGCTTCCCTGGTGGCGCAGTGGTTAAGAATCCACCTGCCAATGCACGGGACACGGGTTCGAGCCCTCTTCTGGGAAGATCCCAAATGCCGCGGAGCAACTAAGCCCATGCGCCACAGCTACTGAGCCTGCGCTCTATAGCCCGCGAGGCACAACTACTGAGCCCACGTGCCACAACTACTGAAGCCCACACGCCGAGAACCCACGCTCCGCAACAAGAGAAGCCACTGCAATGAGAAGCCCACGCACCACAATGAAGAGTAGCCCCGGCTCGCCGCAACTAGAGAAAGCACGCGCGCAGCAACGAAGACCCAACACAGACAAAAATAAATAAATAAAATAAGTAAATTTATGAAAAAACAAAAAGAGAGAAAGAAGATAACATTACTTACAGATCTCAGACCCCTCCAAAGGGAATCCTTGGGACCATCACCAATATAATTGATATTTACATTTTCCAGTGGTATTATAAAATAGAAATCATTATTGTTCTGCACTTTAGAAACCAGATATGTAGTGAAATGAAGCAATAAATCTGAATTTAATTCATATCTCTGTCAAAACTTCCATTACCAAATGTGGCAATATAATGATGAAGATGCTAAGAGGAATATTTCTTCCTACCAAATGACCAAACTTAGATAATTACACTTTCGTTAACATCATATCTTAAGACACAATTTTTTTTTTTTCAGTACGCGGGCCTCACTGTTGTGGCCTCTCCCGTTGCGGAGCACAGGCTCCGGACGCGCAGGCTCAGCGGCCATGGCTCACGGGGCCCAGCCGCTCCGCGGCATGTGGGATCTTCCCGGACCGGGGCACAAACCCGCGTCCCCTGCATTAAGTTTCTTAAAGGAAAATGGATGGTTGCATCTACTATCCTATTATGGTTTTCAAGCTGTACGTTTTATCCCAAATTAAAAATTATATTTTGAAGATCTCAGTTGCACTTTTCTAAGTATTTCTGGCCTCTTTCTGGCCGTGTCTTCAGTCTGAGACACGCCCAGGAAAGTTCATAGATATTATTTTTGTCTCATTCAGATTTTAGCATTTTATTGCATATCCTAGGAGGAAGGTTAATACAGATCTATGCATGGGGGATACACATCAAACCCCCAGACCTGAAGACAGCATCCAGGGAAGCCGAGTGCAATGGTAGGAAAAACAGCCGATCAGGAATTTGACATCCTGTCGTCTAGATTTGTCTTCTCTTAATTGGCTGTGTGTCCTTGGGCTCTTCATTGAACTTACAGGTTCCAGAATCATCTCATTTAAAATAACTAGCCATTCCTTACAGCCACGTTGTAAGGATTATAAACTACAACATGTAAACAATTGGATTATAAATTCTATAGTGAATGAAACAGAAAGGTCATTTTTACTTTGTGGGCTAAAAATGAAGTTACAATTGTTTCATTCTTCAAATGTTAAATTACTTCTTAAGAAATACAGAAGTTTGGAAATATCTCTCTTTTTAAAAAAAGTACTTATAGGGATCTATAAGTTGAAAGCATCTTTGTGCATCTTAGTGTATCTTTGTGTTAAGATCTGAGGTGCCCACTCCTGGTAAATCTTTACCTTTTACCTTTTAAAAACAGCAGGAACCACTTGTCCCTGGCAAAGCTGCATTTATTAAAAACTCTCTACCTCTTTAAGTCTGTTGCTGCTTCTGCTAAGTCCCAAAGGAACTTCAGAGAAACCCAGTTATAAATTAAATTTTCAGGCAGCTTTGAAAGAGCTCTTTCATAAGAGTGTGTCCCTTCCGTGTCTCCAGGACTCACAGAGCTATTTAGAGCGTTGGCCTGAGCATCATGGCTTTCCCACTGGGTGCTTTTTCTTCTTCAAAAACAGTTCTAGGACAGGGCCATTCAGCTTCCCTGCCAAAGGAGATATATCTGGGACCTGATGAGCTTGAGTTGGGCTGCCAGGTCGTCCCTCTGTGAGGAGTTGGGTCTGGAGCACGTCCTCTGAGTGTGCGTTTGGGCCATTTCATCCCTCAGTTTCACTGGCTTCTACTTCTTGAATAGAGCCCGAGGCTCTGTCAGAAATTCTCAGAAAGCAAAACTTGAACAGAAAGACCAAACAAGAGAAATTGAGTCTGGCTGTTCGAGATTTCAAGAGAAAATGAGCCAGTTAAGAGCACAGGAATCTATTTAAGCAGTGTGTTTCTTTGGCAGGCTTTTAAAAATAAAACTTCAATATTGGGTCATTTCGGGACTCTGAATTGACTTTGATATTCCAGAGTTTCATCTGTGGGTGGAATGAAGGGTATGGGACTGAGAAAAAAGAGAAATCATTATAAAAGGGTCCATATTTCTCTGGACTTCTTTTCTTGATAAACAAGGAAAAACAAATGAATAAAACTCACTTTTCTATCAAATTCTCCTAGACTTGGAAAATTTGACTTTGAAAGTATAGAAAGGGAAAGTTGATTTTAGCTATGACAAGTAGATGTGTACAATAACCTCCAGTAATCAAAGAGGTACTTGTATTTCTGTGGAATACTGTGAGCCCCTCAGAGAATTGTTGTAAGTTAGGACTTAGAGAAGTATAAGAAATCATTCTGTCCATTTTATAGATTGTACAGTTGGAAAAACCAAAGGCCAGAATATTGAGTTGACTTTTTCAAGGTCTCTAAGCTGTTGAAACAGATAAGAGGACTGAAAACCAGGCTCCTAAGTCCCAACTTAGTGTTTTTACTTAACGTATCACGTGACCTTCCCTAAGGGAAATTAATTTCGAGACTTGCATTGGTATCAGCTGACAGTTTTCAGTTAGGGCAACTGGTCACTTAAGTTCTGCACACAATGTAGACGTTAAGGTTGATACCAGTACTAAACTCCTTGCTAGATTGCCAGTAGCATAGATCGCTAGAACCTAGAAACATTTCAAAACTGAGAACGCCTCAAAGGCAGCACTCTTGTAGTAAGTTTTGAAGGGGGCGGGGCAGGGGGGCAGTAGATAATCTCCGCAGAGTCTGTTTCATCAAATGCCACCTATTGAATGCAGAGTTTGAGAAGAGGGTTAAGCATGTGCAAAGCATCAAAGGACAGAATGTGATGGGGAGAGTTGCACGTGGTGAACAAGAGGTATGATTCCAATTAAATCAACTAAAATCGTCCACGTGTCCCCAAAGATGAGACAAGAAACCTATTAATGTTAGGAAAGCTCTACAAGTCTTAGGTAGCACTCGATAAATGTTGAATAAATAAATGGATGAAGTGCTTAAGACCAGAAGCAGTTTTTTTTTATCACCTTAACAAGAAAACGAAGGTAGAAACGGGATTCTCTAAGATGGTCTAAGTTGCAGCTTCATTAAGAGCATTTAGAATAACTTCTACATTTTGAAAAAAATGGAATTTTAGGTTGCCTTTTCGCCGGTGCCTCATCCCTCTACAAAGCAGGATTCGTATCCTAAGCAACTACTTCCCTAAAACCTGAGAAATGGAAATTCACATGACTTGAAGAGGAAATGAATAAGGGGAATTAGATTTGAGCACAGCCTTAGAAGCTGGTTCTTGTGATTTGGAAAGCTTGCCTTGTAGCAACCTCTGAATTTCAGGTTATTTGCAAAAAAAAAATCAGTATAGTCCAAATTCCCCCATTTTAACTTTATGATTGTACCCTGAAGATTTTGGAGCACACCAGCCACTTCATCACTTTGTGACTGATGAAGTCTTTATTAGACGTGGAATAAAATCCTTGATGTAGCCCAGTTGCCCATAGATCGCTTGACGTACATATCTCATATAAATGTCATCATTTGTTTTGTATCTCTTTCTGCAACCATATACATTTCTCAAAGTATTAATAGGCACTAATGAGCTTATAGAAGCTAAAAGTAGCAACTGCATTAATCATCACCACTAATAGAAAGTCTCAAAAATCAAATTTGTTCATCCCTTTCCATTCATTGTAGTCACTGTTTATCAGGCCCCTTGCCCTTTTTATTACGTTTCACTATAATTTATTTCAGCATTTCATAAATCACCACTTTCGCCATAGCCCTGGAAATTTAGGACAGTAGAGGGGCAGAGGAGCAAAGGAATTGGAGAGAAAGGTAATTCCTATGACTTTGTTCTTAAGTCATTTTGGGTTTTACGATCTTTATATCCTTTCTTTCCTTTTACAGTTATTATTTGTTGTTATCTCTTCTGCCGAGTCCTATTCTCTGTATTAATTAGCTAGAGTAATTGTGATGAAATATACTTTCTCGAGTATCCCCATGGCCACAGATCTCTCTATAGGTGAAATGAACCTACCCATTCATTTTACCTTCTTCCCACTACGTTTCTTAGGACGACTCGTTGAGGAGTGGCTGTTTGGTTTTATCATGGATTTAAGGAGAATGACATTGTACCAGGCATACTATAAATTGCATGCTACATTTGGGTTGCATTACTAGAGTATGACGTTAAAACCAGAACTTGAAAAGATGGGTACATTTATTCATAGTCTATGGATCTCTGCGTAATCTAGCTACTGTACTATTTTAGAACACTGTACTTACACCCTGCATCCTGGCCCGTATTCACCTTTTTCAGGCCTGCCAAACCTCATTTTCAATGCAAAACACTGCCTCTGGGATCCATTGTCTCCCTCCAAATCTATGCTTTGATGTAAATTGAATCTGAAAGTGGTAAAGGTTGCAGTCCTTTGGGGAACACATTCCTTGTGCGGAGGGAGCTGTGGAGGGCTGTGAAAGTTTAATTTTCAGGGGCCACGTGTGATTCACAGGCATACTTTGAGAGGCGGAGAGATAAAGAATCACACACATAACACTGAGGGTATGCGGTTTATTTTTTATTGGGCCTACATGTACTTTTAAATTCTGTACCTAGAAGTATCTGAAGATGGATGCATGGCACATTTATTCTTATCAGGTTTATTGGGATATCAGGTCCGTTCATACAACTTTAAGCCTTCTCTTAGATTCCTATATAATAAGGTTTCAGGAGGTAGTCTCTGAGCAGGTTTTATCCATTTCCCAAGCAGAGGCTTATTTTCTCTGCAGCAGCAAACTTGTCATGGTAATCAACTTTTTTGTCCCAGCCATCAATCACTCTTGATTACAGCTGGCTAGAAGTTCTGTTCTGTTCATCAGCTCATCAGTGCACATAATATTACACCTGGAGGTCAGCACCAATCATCCCTCCAAGGGAAAAGCGTTTTCCTTCAAGGCTTTTGTCCATGGTTTTATCGTTTACATTTGGGTCTCATTGACTTGGCATGCCTATCTTTGACTCAATCTGCTCCATCAGATAAAAGATGCTCCCAAAATAGTGCTCCAAGTCTGGTTGATAATTTTTACTATATTGTTCCTAGTATCGTGCTTTTGCCTTCTTCATTCCAAAGAGTAGTTTATGATCTATTGTTTCCTTATTTTCGTATTAACGTTTTGCCATTCTTAATGCAGTTATGGTAGAAATTAAAATCATATGAATGATAATTCAATGAATATTCAGTGCTGCTGTAAAAAAAATAGTTTAGCACATGTTTTACTAGAATGTTTGCAAGTCTAATTTTGTTGATTTGCAATGGTTTCCTAAGTTAGAGTTTTTTGTTTTCTGTTTTGGCTTGGGCTAGAGAATATTTATCTTTAATTTTCAGTTTATTTTAAGTAACACTAACTAGCTATCTTCATGGTTTAAAAAGCATTGAGAAGTAAATGTTGCTTATAGCAAAGTGCTTTAGTTATTCATGTATATATTATATATATATGTGTGTTTTAATAATCTTTTCCATTATGGTTTATCTCAGGATATGGAATATAGTTCCCTGTGCTGTACAGTAGGATCTTGTTGTTTATCCATTCTGTATGCAATCACTTGCATCTGCTAGTCCTAATTCCCAGTCCATCCCTCCTCAACCCCTCTTCCCTCTGGCAACCACAAGTCTGTTCTCTATTGTAATATTTGTTATATGCAGTAAAAGGAATTTTTATTTCTCTAATCCAACTCAGATTTCTTAAAACAGTAGCATTTTCAGAGTAGTACTAGAGCAATGTTTCCATGGTAAAATATTTATTGATTTCATAAAGTATTGAAAATAAATATCTGATTAAATAAACATTTAACATATCCTTTGTGTATTCCACAAAGACACTCTTTCTATTTCTTGTATTTTGTTGTATTTTTATTACTTTATAAAATCCAGAACAGTAATTTAGAAAAGCATAAAAAATATTTAACTTTTAAAGTACACAATTATAAAGAAAACTCAAAAGAATATGGAAGTACAGAATAATATGGATTTAATTAGAAATCATGCCTCTTTATCAAAAGGTTGAATTAGCAAAAACTCAAATTTCTTCTATGGCTGGACTTCCTAGGATAATGATATATTTCTATTTTTTAATGTATTATTTTATTTTTTTGTTGGGAATCCTTTTTTTGTTTTTCTTTTAAATTTTTATTGAAATACAGTTGATTTACAATGTTGTGTTAGTTTCAGGTGTACAGCAAAGTGATTCAGTTACGCATATATATATTTCTTTTTTACGTTCTATTCCATTATAGGTTATTACGAGATAGTATAAATTTCTATTTCTGAGTGAAATAAGACAACAAAGAGAGACTGCTGTTTTCATTTGATGCCGGCATTTAGACATTATTGGTTCTTACTTTAATCTATGAAACAAAACAAGGGCAAATGGCATCCATTAATGAGACAGCAACCCATGTAGAAACATAGAAACCACACAACACTGAATGGGATTTGGTTTTGAAAATCTGAGCCGAAAGCTCAAACTGGTTCTCTGCTATATCTGTGGTCTCAAATCTTCCCAGGATGGGAGCTGATCAGTTTTGTCAAGGGGTGCTTTGTCATTATGCAGGTTTAACAATTAGCATCATATTTTGCTGCACCCACTCTTGCTTCTCCTTATTGGCAGTCAGCAGACTGGATATTTTCATGAAGAGTCAAAATACTATAGTTCATCTCTTCTTGGCCCAGAGAGTCTAGTCTAATAGTTTGCCACAAGAAACTTGTCATCTTAGCCAGCCATATGATTTTTATACTTTTAAACAGTAGCCACAGGATATGACCTAATGCCTAACTTTGCAAATCAGCCCAACATAAGTGGCCAAGTTTGTATACTCATAAAACACTCAGATTGTCTAGAAAATGTATTACCATTTATTGCAGACTGATTTGAAATGACTGATCTTTATTTTAAATAAATAATTCAGGGAAGAGTTTCTCTCTCTCTCTCTCTCTCTCTCTCTCTCTCTCTCTCTCTCCCCCCCGCCCACTCCCCCCACCAACTCTCTCTCTCTCTCTCTCCAGTTTTTCCCCTGTGGAGATGTTTACTTACATTGTACTCCTGTTAGGACTTTACCTGTTGGTAGAAAATGTGATGCAGATTTTGGGAAGTGACACATTTTGGTGGGATCCTGTTACTAACATTTCGACCTCTAACTTGAAACGTGTTGCCAGTCTTTAAATTGAGAAAACGCTAAGAATTAAAACTCCGTGGAAACATATTTGACCATAGGTCTTTCATGTAGAGAATCCAGTTTCTTCTGTTTTTAAACAAATTCCTAGGCCACTGGAAAAGCTCAAAAGAATGAAAGTTAACGTAGTCCTACCTCATGAAGACATGTATCCTCTACAAAAGCTTTCTCAATTCTAGTTTACAGAATAATGCCTTCAGTATCTGGAGGTGAAGGAGGAGAGTAAGTTGTCTATATAGATTTTAAGGTGATGTCCATTTATATCTCCAGCTGAAATCTCTTCCTCCACTTCATACTCCCGTATCAACTCCCGTATCAACTCCCGTATCAAGTGACCACTCAGTGTGGTCACTTGATGAGCAAATAGATACCACAACCTAAAATGCTCAAAACTAAAGGCCAGGGGCTCCCCTGGTGGCGCAGAGGCTAAGAATCCGCCTGCCGATGCAGAGAACATGGGTTCGAGCCCCGGTTCGGGAAGATCCCACATGCCCCGGAGCAACTAAGCCCATGAGCCGCAACTACTGAGCCTGCACTCTAGAACTCACGAGCCACAACTACTGAGCCCACATGCCACAACTACTGAAGCCTGCACACCAAAACTACTGAGCATGTGCTCTAGAGCCTGCAAACCACCACTACTGAGCCCATGAGCCGCAACTACTGAGCCCGCGCACCTAGAGCCTGTGCTCTGCAACAAAAGAAGCCACCGCAATGAGAAGCCCACGTACCACAACGAAGAGTAGTCCCTGCTCACCACAACTAGAGAAAGCCCGCGTGCAGCAATGAAGACCCAATGCAGCCAAAACTAATTAATTCAGTAATTTAAAAAAAAGGAAACTAAAGGACATGGTTCACTTTCCCAAACCTGCTCCCCAGATGACATTTCTCTGATAATGGCAATTCCGTCTTTCTGGTTCATCTGATGAAAATATTGGGATCATCCTTTCTTCCTGTCTCACACTCTATGTCCAATACTACACACAACATGTTAGGTCTACCTCCAGAATATATCCAGCCATACAAAAGAAGGAAATCATGCCATTTTCAGCAACACAGATGTACCTAGAGATGATCACGCTAAGTGAAGTAAGTCAGACAAAGACAAATAACATATGATATTGGTTATATGTGAAATTAAAAAAAAAATGACACAAGTGAAATTATGTACAAAACAGAAATAGACCTATAAACATAGAAAACAAATTTCTGGTTACCAAAACGGAAAGGGGGGAGGGATAAATTAGGAGTTTGGGATTAACAGATACACACTACTATATATAAAATAGATAACCAACAAGGACCTCCTGTAGAGCACAGGGAAATCTACTTAGTATCTTGAGACCTATATATATATGTGTGTGTGTGTGTGTGTGTAATACATGTATATGTGTGTGTAACTGAATCACTTTGCTGTATACCTGAAGTTTCACACACTAACACAACATTGTAAATCAACGACACTTCAACTAAAACAAACAAACAAAATATATTCAGAAACCAATTACTTTTCACCACCTTCCTGCTACCACTCTGGTCTTATTCACCATCATCTCTCATCTCGCATCTGGAATATTATAAACACCCTCTTAATCATTCTCCCTGCTTCTACTCCTTTTCCTCATCATTTTTAAAAGGCAAGTTGAGATCAGGTGGCTTTTCTGTTAAAAACTCTTCAGGGGTGGTGCATTTCATTTAGATCGAAAGGCAGAATCCTTAGACTGGCTGCACAGCCTCTGAAATGTGGCCTCCAGCTGCCCTCCTGGCCTCACCTCCTCCCACTTCATCCTCGGCAGCCACGCGGACCTCCTTTGCAGGGCTGGGTCTAGGGTGAGGCACCCGAGTCACAAGCAGAATTTAAGTGGGGGAGAAAAAGCTCAGTCATCAGGACAAATAATACATGCAGTACGAAAGAGTCCAAAATGGCACACTGCGGCCCACGGGCTGGCCGCCTGTTTTCGTAAATACATTTTTATCAAAACCGGGTGAATGAGGCAGGGTTGGACCATGTAGCGTCAGATCCTGTCCTATTTCAGATATTTTGTTGATATTTTGTTCACCTTGGATTTCTTTATGTTGCATGGACTTTAATGTTTACAAAATGTTGCATTGAAATAGCATTCTTCTTGATTACTGAGTTTTTTTAAGATCCCCTTACATTTTTCTCCTGAGGCAAATATTTCACTCACCCCAAACTAATTCCAGCCCTGTCCTGACCCTATCTTAAATACACCAGGCTCGCTCCCACCTCTAGGCCTTTGCATGGGCTCTTACTTCTGCCTGGAACACTCTTTCCGCAGATTTCTACGTGGTCTGTTTCTTCAAACTTTGACCCACTGTCACCACCCCTTCATGCTGACTCTGACTACTATATTTAGGATTTCAACACCTGCCATTCCACCTCTCCGTACCTGGCGGTTTTTCTCCTAAGAACTAATTACCTTGTAATATGCTACCTAATTTACTAATTTATTATGTTTATTGCCCACTGCCAATTAGACTGTAAGCTCTTTGGCGGCAGAGATTTTTGCCTGTTTGCCTTTGTTTTATCTAGGTACTTACTTAGAGCAGTACTTGATATATTGTGCTTAATACGTATTTATTGGGTGCATAAATTAAAGACTGAATTATTCTGATGCTTACCAGTTATATATATCCAAACTTTATTTCACCCAGGCTTGGGAACATCTCAACCCTCTCCCAATTTGTCTTTCCTCCTCAAATCATAAAAAGCCACATCCCGGGCTTGCCTGGTGGCGCAGTGGTTGAGAGTCCGCCTGCCGATGCAGGGGACACGGGTTCGTGCCCCGGTCTGGGAAGATCCCACATGCCGCGGAGCGGCTGCGCCCGTGAGCCATGGCCGCTGAGCCTGCGCGTCCGGAGCCTGTGCTCCGCAACGGGAGAGGCCGCAACAGTGAGAGGCCCGCGTACCGAAAAAAAATAAAAAATAAAAAAGCCACATCCCACGATAAGAAATGGAGACATTCTTAGAAGAGATGCAAGAGGATACCTTTGCTCCAGTTCATCCTTGATGAATGAATAGCTTTCCTCCTGTGAGCTTACTTCATTTTCTGACATCACAGTATTTGGTCTGTCCGTGGACATTAGGTAGTTTCACACTGGATCCAGGCTCTTCTTGGTATCCTGACACCAAACACATTGTTGGGGTCCTCCATCATGTGCTGCAAAAGCAAATAAGATGAATAACCAATTATGCAAACTCCCACGTGTCCACTAGGGCACTAGTAAAATGAAAATGCACTGGATTTCTAGGTAAGGTGTCACTGTTGAGTCACAGGAAAATTTAGGATGATCAGGGAGGGGCTTTGGCCGTGCCCTTGGAGAACAGAGAGGGTATATTTGTTACCATAGTTAATGCAGTTCATGCTCCCTGTTGTGACTGTGGAGAATCCAGGCTACTTTCCTGATCCCAATTTAAGCCCTACCCGCTCTACCGCAGACTCAGGTAGATCAGTAATACAGATGGCTGTGTATCTAAGTAAACTTGGGGTAACAGTGATGGGATGGGATCAGGGAAAAGCAGGACCACAGATAGGCATGAGTAGCACCACCTTTTTTCCTTTGTGTTTGTTGACTCGTGTGGACCAGAAAGCACATGAGGGAGTGTCTAGTTAGAAGCACATCACGGGTTGTGAGAGTTTCTGGTCTCCTAGTCAAAGTTCAATTACTTAGACGACAAGTGTTTCTCCGTTACATAGAAAGCCAAACTGAAAGACCAATCACAAAAATCCCCAGTGTGGATATACGTTTCCTTTTCTAATTTTCTACTCCTCAGAGCCATTTCCCATTACTCTTATTCTGATAGTTCTTTGAAGTGATTGGAAGTTCCACAGTCATCATTCTCCATGCCTAACAAAACAAGAACAGGTAGAAATGTACATTATTCTATTGCATTTACTCTGACAGCTGCCATCAGATGAGATCTTCATAGGTATTGCTCAGGCTCAGGTTTCTTCAGTCACTCAGCGGAAAAAGTAAGAAACTTCCTCATAACCAGAACTGAGTATTTTCTAAGATTTTGTTGGACTAAAGGCATGAGGATCAAAGCTGTGGAATGGTTCCGTGAACGCTTCATGCATTCGGTGTTCTAGAAGGTCACCATTAACTGGCAAGTAAATGAATAAAAAGAAAAAAGACTGTATCAACTTTAATTGATACCTCGAGTAACAGGATTCTATAGGCAGGATCAGTGATGGCTACTGATTTTTCACTCTCTTGTTACATCCAGTTGCCTTATCCTATAGATGATTTAGCCTAAAGTCTTGGAGTCCTACATCCTAAGGAGACATTATCTGAAACATAGTCTCCACGCCTTTCTTCTGATCTCGATTTTACTTATGTGGAAAAGACAGTTGAGGCAGATTTTAAACACCTGGACCCTTTTTCCGTAGGACTCCAAGTCCTCCCTAGAGGGGCAATTGCTCCAAAGCAAATAAAAACAAACGGCAGCTACATATTTCTTCTTCTGTAATGCTAGAAGGCATTAGGGGTGTCTTTCCTGAACTATTGCCTCAAAAGCCATCCATCACTGCAACAGTTTTCCCGTAGATTAAGGACCAGATTTGCATTCTAAATTAGTTCTCCCAACAGCTGCTGTAAAATAACTTGGCTGTAAGTTAGGAGTTTGCATTTGATCCTCTGCCAGTGAAGATCATAAAATTCAGCTTGGCGAGAGAATTTAGAGAAAGAGGTCTTCTCAGCACAGCTGTGCTTATTGGACTGAGTGGCATGTGTAAAGCTGGACCCCAGCTCTCTCTCCGGTCAGCACGTGAGGGATTGCCGCTGAGAAAAGATGAGTCTAGTCCCAGCTTCTCTGTGACAGAGCTGAACCACCTTTAGTTGGAGAATGGTTGGAGGGTTATATTAAAGCTGCTGATGTAAACATCTTTGGGTGTTGATGGAGCAATCTGTTCAAGTCTTTGGATAATCCCTTGAGAAATCGCCAGGACCCAAGTGTCAGTTTTGCACCTGGCCCACCGTGGAAGTTCAGATGACGAAGGAGTTATTTTCCACATTACTATCTGCTCCAACTTTGTGAAGGGAAAGTCTAAGGGACTTGGATCCGGCTAATCCTATCTCAGTGCTTATTTGTTGTATAATTCTGTGCAAGTTTTTTTAACATCTATGCATGTCAGATTCTCACCTGTACGGTAAAGATGCTAACACTACAACATAAGATGTCTCTGAGGATTAAAGGGGGTATTATAAGCGAAGCAGCAGATTCACAGTAGGTATTTAGAGTTCATCTTTTTCCTTCTTATATCTGTTATTGGCATAAAGGGAGTAATGTTTTTCATACTCAGTACCTTTTCAAAATCACAAGTTATGTGTCTGAGGCGAGGCTTGCTAGGTGTCATACTTTGATCATTCTTCCTCAATTAGATAATTGATGTTGATTAGGCCCTGCCAATGTATATTCTATCCTTTTGGGCAGTTCTTTCTTCCAGTAAAGCTTTGAACGTGCATAGTCATTACGTTGTTTTTTAAAATATAGATAGATGATATCAATTAGTTCTGGGAGCAGTTTGTAGCTTGACTCAGTAACTGACAGGTTGATTCTGGGTTTTCTCTCACCTTCTAATCCTAAACCACAAGATCTTGTGTAATAAATGCAGGTTTGACCTAAGATTTTTAGAAAATGGTATCCAGTGAATTGCTGTTCAGGTATCAGACAGTTGGCATGTTGAGTCATAGAGATGCATAATAGAGGCGCATCTATAGTTATAAATAAATGTGTATACCATTGACAGATTCACGAAACGTCTACTGCTAGAGGATTAGTGGAACAAACTAGAGTTTAAACGATTAGTGCACCAAAATGTACTGCAAAGAGAATCGACCTTTATTTTCAAATACGAGACAGCGTGGGTGAAAAAAAATAGGCATTTTCCAACTGGCAAGCGATCGCCTGGTACTTATGGTTTTCTAAGTGGGGAAAAGTTTCTTGTGTCAGCAATTCATGTGACAGGCCAATGATGAAGTGACTTCCTCCACTCATGTGAAACGGGGAAGTGCTTATTTCTTAGTCCATTGGGAAGATTTAGAGCTGCAGTGTCCTGGGCGAGGGCTACCTGTTCTCACTCACTGTAGGTTTGGGTAGTTCATCAGTAATTTCAGTGTGATGGCTTGTGGCCTTGTTTGTCACCGTAGCTTTATGCATAACTGGCCAGTTTATGGCAGTGATTACATCCATCTTCACGGAATACAGACTCAGGGTTTGAGTCACAAGATCTTTAACCCTCGAATTTCTGGACCTGTAGGGGCCAGCTGCACAAACTCTGAGAAGTCAGAGGTTAGGGATATTTTGGAGTTCCAGATAATGAATTGTATAGGCTATCTGTCCCTGTCAAATGCTCTGATTTACTACCTTAAGTGTGCTTTTGAATACCCAGCACCTAGAGTACTTTCTGGCCATCTTAGGTGTTCAATAAGCACTGAATGAACTCAGTATGTGCTAGGATGAATTGGTGAAGGATAAACACAAATCTAAAGAAGAAAATGATCCTGGAAGTTGTTGAAAGTGTTTTTATTTGGAATATTTACTCAGAATATTGTACTGTGGACCACTGACAGATAGAAACTTTTGTACAATTGCTGCCTACATTTCAGATATGGGATACGGATGATTTAATTTTTAAAGCATTTTTCATTAGGCTTGGAGAATTTATATCAGAGCTATAGCCAGAAGGAAGCCAAAATGTTCCATTTTTAGGAATATCTTAAAATCTAATTATCAGAAATCTATATTTAGTTAAATGTGATGCCGAATAGACTGAAATTTTTGCAACATGTACAAAATTCACCACTCTGTGTTCTCCTTCCCACTTACGTCTTTTCACGCCCACCTTCCCACTGCTGACATATTAGGATGGACATATGAAATTGCTGGTTTTATAGGTCAAACTGGCCAAATGCTAACAATTTCGTATGATTCATACACATGTGCATGCAGATCCACTTTGGTTATTCAAACAGCAATCCAGCATGGGAGAAACACTTCATCTGAAAGCAGATCGCTCTTTTTTGCAGATTTTTAAAAAAACTGGAAATCTAGAAATCCCCTAAAAGCCTCATTACCTGCACCAAGGTCGATCTGTGTGTCATAATAATTACAGTGTCCTGAGCAGTAATAGATATAATGATCATGTATTGAGAATGTGACGTTTTTTAAATTCAGTCTCCTTTAATACTTATGATGCCAGGCTCACCAAGGACGGGGACTGAGTCTGTTTTTTTCACCTCTAGCCCTACATCTAGCCCAGAGTTGAGTCCATGGTACAGATTCTCACAACATTCGATGCAAGAATCAATGGACAAACAATCAAGGATTGTTACCTTGGCTTTGCTAATGGGAAGCTCAAGCTCTGGCTTGTACCTGCCTGTACCTTCAAGGGGTGGGACTGGGATTGAACCAGGTCTTCTGACCACAGAATCCACACATGTCATTAGGTATAGTGCTTCCCTGCAGCCACCACAAAAGGGAAGATACATCTTTTGGCAGTTTGCACTCCAATTTTGTTCCCTGTTCTCTTGAAAGGTCTTGGGGAAATGTGACCTGTATCTGAATTACAAAGAAAATGAGAGAGCAGGAGTTGAAACTAAGTGTGATGTTAGTCAAGCCAACGTTTAATTAAACAAAAAACCCCAACAAAACCATCGTTTATTTTCCCACCAAAACGGTAAAGAAAAAGTAAATCTGAATTGTGTCTTTTTATGTAACTTAACAAGAGCTAGAATATTTGAGGAAGAAAAAAGGAATGTTTCTGAAACACTACATATCTTGTTCCCTGTTTCTTTAAAATATACTCTGACCGTGGCAGCCAAGGGTTTAAACGGAAAGGTACCTCTTACAACATCCCTTTTCTCCATCCCTTCCTCTTGAGGCTCCCAAAGAAAGTCCTCAAGTCCCATCTGAAGAGAGATCCACCAGTATCTGTGGGGAGGAAGACCAAGAAGCTGAGGATAATTTTCCCATGTCCTTCCACTCCTAGCTTGTAACCCAGCAGTTTTTATTCTCTGTTACCTACAAGGAGGAAAGATTTCTTTGTAAGCACTTTTAAGAGCACAGCTATGCCGATGATATTAGGTTGGGAAGATCTAGCTCCTTGCCAGTAAGGAAATCATAGACCAGTTGGCTATGCCTGCCCACAAATGTATTTACCTCTTCTACCTAGGTATTTATCTATCCGTAAAGTCATATGTTGGTCCCTTTGGATAAGACTCAGGAATTCCTTCCTCCTCAATATCTTCTTCATTTCCTCTTTTCCTGTGTTCTCAGTCTTTAACACCCTGGAAAGCTCTTCTCCCTGCACTTCTGTCAGAGCTGGTCATCTGGTCACCTGGTCAACTCCTGCCATCCTGTTTTCCCTTAGGTGTAACTACAGCAGGAAAGGACAACTTCAGATCTTGCATCCCCTGGGCTCTGGAGGGGCACTTAGATTTCTGAAGTTCCTTAGAACGAAATGCCCATGAAGCAGACTTTGTGTGCTCACGCTGAGGGTTTATGCTATCATAATAGCGTAACCCTTGTAAGTTGTTATGAAAACATTCTTAGCATCTCTTTTTCTACGTTGCTAAGACTATTGATATATCCTCCTCCCATTAGCATAGCTGATTGGGGGCCGTTAGTGGAGGTTCCCAAAAGGGGATGAGTCTGAGGATTGCATAGAGAAAAAGCTAACCCTTCCACATAAGTGTTACAGTGTGATAAAGAGTGAGTAGATGAAAGACAGGAATGGAGATTCCAGAATGTCTCACTCAAATTTAGTCTTTGTTCAAGGCACTGAAATTTTACTTTTTTAATTTGATTCTCACGAAGTAAAAAACAGCCTTTCCTATAATAATTTTGCAAATGAAGAAGCTGAGGTTTGGAGAATAGTCACTTGCTTAAGGTCACACAGTCCATGAGTGGTAAGCCAAAATTTAAATGCAAACTTAGTTTCATTCCATTTTACTTAGAAGAAGACGTATGCCTAATGTTTAGCTCATAGATTTGGGGTAATGATCTTCTGGGTTGTATTAAGATGTATACAATGATTTACGGATTTTTTGAATTTACACACCCATTTCCAGCCCACGTCTCTTATCTTCTTCACTTGAAGTTAATGAAAAACGAATGAATGTTTACAAAAGGGACTTAAAATCGATAGATGAAATTCAGGTAAGACTGAAAAAAGAATCCCAAGATTATCTTGCTGTGTTTCCTGGAAAGATTTTTTTTTTAAAGGCATGAGTAAATTATTTTAATTTTTAAGCTTTCTAAATGTGTGATGAGAAGGGGCAGTGAGGAAAAATGAAGAAACATAAAAGGCTGTCGATTAGAAAGGTTCTTGGGAAAAAAGTAGTGCATGATATTAAAATCGTGGGGAGTTTCATCAATCATTTGTAGGTCTCTTTAGGAAAGAGCGAGGTCTTTTGATGTATCCTGTCAAAGTTAAATAGAATATCAGAAACTAAAATTCTATTGCACTGTGGTAAGAAGACATTACCTGACTTTGATGAGAAAACCCTTGAGTCTTGGTTCTGCTTTTGGTTTCAGGTAGAGGATTTGGGGAAACTGGGTATGCCAACCGTACCAGGGAAACAGTGATCTACTAAGAATTGACAACGAATTATATGGAAACGGTGACTTGGGTCTGTTCAGATCTGTGGCTCAGCACGTCCCCTAGATGTTTCTTTACTCCAGGCTATCCAAAGAAATACTTAAAGAAGCTGAAAGAAAGACAAGTTACATTCTTGTGTCTCTTAAAATCAAGGAACTGTAGATTTTCAGAGCACTTCGGTGCTTCATTTAGGCAAATATTAGCTAAAAAAAAAATTTGCAGGCTTAATTAATTGTGCCTATCTGCTCACATGCCCTTTCTTCTTTACATTGGCCAGGAAGTCTCTGTTTATTAGGTTTAAAGCATAGTAAGAAGATAGATGCATTCATTAGTTTAATATAACTCTGGCCGTTGTGTAAATCAATCAAAAGTTATACAGTGGCTCTAATCACAGATAATTAAATGTTGCTTATGCATGCAGCATCCGAAATATGT
Organism: Neophocaena asiaeorientalis asiaeorientalis; assembly: GCF_003031525.2. Taxonomy (NCBI): domain Eukaryota; kingdom Metazoa; phylum Chordata; class Mammalia; order Artiodactyla; family Phocoenidae; genus Neophocaena; species Neophocaena asiaeorientalis. The sequence continues at coordinate 3,254,549 of NW_020172982.1, read as the reverse complement.
GTCCTTCATCCATTGGCGCATCTCTTCCAAGCGGTGATTCAGGAATCTAGGCCCTTCCATCTTGTGGTTTTAACATCTTTAATGTGGAGCTTCCAAAATGGTTATGCTCAACTAAATCAAACAGGCAGAACGGGAAGGAGCCTGGAAAACTGTGTCTGGGAAGTTTAGTAAACCCAGCTGGACATACTGCAGATGACTTCCACTCATCCTTTGTCACTCAGACACATAGCCATTTAAGTATAAGAGAAGTGTCATCTGGCTGCGGGCCAAAGAAGAATAAATCTCCCTGACATTGTGACCTGGAAACTGGCTAGAATATTACAAAAATTTTTCTGTCTAGTTTCTGTGTTAAAAGATAGAGGATCATAGAAGAAAGTGGGAAATCTTCTCTATCACTTAGGTACCTTTTTTTTTTTTTAATCTTTTCTGTTCTTCCTAGATCTATTTTTTTCGCTCTGCTAAATATCTGCATTGAAAGCAGAAATATTTGAACGATTCTGTCTGGTGTTGTGGAGGGATCGTGAGGCTTGGAGACAGAAAGACCTGGTTTCACATCTTTTCTTTGAGGTTTACTCCTTATGGACCTTGGGCAAGTCACTTAAACATTATGTACCTCAGTTTCCTTATCTGTGAAATAGATACAGTAAAATCTAATGTTGAGGGAAACTACAAACCTTACATAAAGTCCCTTCAATCATACATAGAATATATTAGCAGGCAAATATTTGGTAGCTATTTTTATCATTTTTAGGGCACCTATGTGTTCTTTGCTCCTCGCCTGAAAATCGATGGAAAGGGTTTGGATAACTTATGTTAACTCTAAGCTACTGTAACAAATAAACCCTAAACTAGACAGACTTAGAAAACATAGATGCTTTTTTTTCTTTTATATGATCTCTGCAGTGAGCATTGCTGGTTGCCACCAGCTTTACTCCACGTGGTTTTGGTGATTTAGCCAGCCATAGCCATTGCAGACACTGAGGAGGCTGAATACCAGAGGATATAGTCAATGTAAACTCTTAATCTGTGGAGGAAAGCCTAAAGTTAATATTCCTATGGATAATTAAGATCAGACTCTTTTTTAGTCTTTATCTAACAGTATACTTTCACAGTAACTAATAAATCATTTTGCTCAGTAACCTGACTATAACCTTTTGTACCATTGCAAAAGGTATCTATTTTAGGGATAGGGAACATTTCATACTGGTGGTAAAATGATTTATGTTGGGTGTATGAATGAAGTTAGGAGACTTCTATTCGGGAACCTGGCTTTCACTTTTCTAGCTTGTTGCCTACCGTACCAGCTACATCACCTCTTCCTCAGAGCAGAAGTCCTCACGAGGATGTGAACCCCGCAATCTTGATCAAACGTAGAAATGTTGAAGATACATTAATAAGTGAATAAAGTATGTTATATAACAGTAAAGAGTGTGATCTCATTTTTCGCATGATAATACGTAATTATCATTCAGCAAATAGATATTGAGCACCTTCTATGACAGAAAAAGATTCCTGAAAGCCTGAAAGTAGTAATACAAGATCATTCGTTTATAGGTTATTCTACATTACTCCTTCTCTTTATTAAAGATTTAAGATTTTCAGATTTTCTACTCTATGGAATTTTTTTAAAAGTGAAAGTATTTTAAGATAACTCATTGATGTTATTAAATTATTAACTCATCTTTGTACATTTACAGATGATAGAATCGAAATGCAGGTCTGCTTCCAGATATCCACTTAAAATAAGGAAACATATATTAGTAGAATTAAATAAGATAATAGTGCCCAGTTCAGAATGATAGTGTCAGGAGGTTGAAGTTTGTGTCTGGAGGCCGCCTGAATCGGCAACTCCATGACCAAGCATTCGGATCCATCATTTATTCCAGACCTTTCCAAAATCCATTGTTTCAATTAACTAAGCATTAAATTATCCTGTCCTATATCATAATCACCAACAATATGCAGGTTGTGAAATCCGATGGACACTTCTATTCTCTCCTTTTCCCTGATGTGACAGCAACAGGCAATAGTGATAACCATTCCCTTCCAGAAGCTCTTATCTCTCTTGGCTTTCGCAACACCAGATTCTTTAGGTTTTTGTCCTATTTCCATGGCCACATCTTCTTCATCTCCTTTGCTTGTTCCTCTTAGGCAGTGCCTATCTATATATTGGGATACCCCACAGCATAAACATGTTGAATACATGAATATTTAAATGAACAGATAAATAAGCACATCAGTAAATCTAATCTTTAACCCAAAGGCATCACATTCATAGTGCAAGTTTTAGGAAATGGGAGCACAGTCAGCAGAGGAGCTCATCCCTTTGAAGTTTGTTTGCAGGACTCACCCTGCAAAGGTGAAAACACTTCTTTGAATAAACAACCTCAAGGAACAGAGGCTCCAAACATTCCTTGTGGAAACCTGAAGTTTGGAATGATTTTGCAAACTCCATGCTTGATTTTTCTCTTGGTTTCCATGCAGCTTGAATCACTGAATCATTCTTGAAGTTCTTTTGCTGTTTTAACACATTAAATTAGTTCATTATAGCTGAATATGTAGTGGAAAATAGCATCTGTTTACACAGTAATAATATAAAAATTACTTACCAGTAACAGAATAAAGAGCAATTTGCAAAAGCTAATCATATTTGTGCATTTGTCTGCAAAAAGTAAATTGTTAATATATGCCCAAGGGGGAAAATCACTTGCTGTTTTAAGCAGTAGAAGCAGTGATATTACCAAGCACCACTTAGACAACTTCTATATTTAGGACTGGATCCAAAATGTTCCAGCTTGTCATGAAAATGTAGAGTTTATTGATTTTGTTAACTTACTTTCACCTTGGAAGTTCAAACAATTTAGAGATTCAGATAATACCACAGAAAATCCAGTGGCCTAGAAATTTCTCAATATTTGCCAAGTCAAAATTTCAATTACCCTTATTTAGAGAAAACTTTCTTTTTTACTTTTTTTTTTAGTGCTAATCACAAACTATGGGAAAAACACATGTCAAATGCAGTTCCTGTTTTGACCTCCTGCCCCAAACTATGGAAATTAAAAGTCAGTTTAAAAATTCAAAATTAGGGCTTCCCTGGTGGCGCAGTGGTTGGGAGTCCGCCTGCCGATGCAGGGGACGCTGTTCGTGCCCCGAACCGGGAAGATCCCACATGCCGCGGAGCGGCTGGGCCTGCGCGCCATGGCCGCTGGGCCTGCGCGTCCAGAGCCTGTGCTCCGCAACGGGAGAGGCCGGCGTACCAAAAGAAAAAAAAAAAAAAAAAAAAATTCAAAATTAACATTTGAACGTGTTGAAAAAATGGTTTTAGTCATCTAACTATGTTGCAGCTGTTAGTTTCTTCACATGTAGAAACCAGAGAGTGCATAAAATTTATAATTATTGAGACATTTTTAAGTATCACATTTATAAAATTTTTATTACATTTTAATAAATAAAAATGATTATAGAACAGACCCTTTCTCCTTTGATCATAATAGAGACAGATGGCATATTTGAAAGTAAGATTAGTTTTCTTTTTCCTTATATTTATCAGGGAGAGAGAGAAAAAAATCTATATGAAGTTGGTCTTTAAAGTCCCCTTTTCTAGAAGCCAGGATGAAACCTATTCAACTAACATAGCCTCACTTCAGATATGTTAATAATATTCGTTAAGCACAGTCTTCTACATTTAGTCAGCCTTTGATTAGGACTCCCATCCTGCCTCCTTGCTTTTGACCTGCCCTTTAATAAGGTTCCTGTAAATGGCTAATTCCATCCACTATAATTTTAACTCAGAGAGAAGGACCAGGTTCTGCCAGGTTTGGAGGCTACCTCATTGTAGCTTTCAGTAGTCAGACTTTATCAATCCTCATTTTACTGCTCTACTGATAAAACTTTTATCTTTATAAATCTAGTTTCTAGAGACCAAACGCTGAGGTATGATACTTCATGTAACAGAGAGAAATGTGTCCTGCTGAAACTTCAGAGATGTATTTCTGGGGCTCTGAGGAGCTCCGGTTCTTTATGGCCCAGTGCAGAAAGAATTCAGTGAGAGGCGAAGTGATTTATTAAAATAGGATGCTGTGAGGTTTACAAGTGGGCAGGCAAAAGGGTGCTGCCCTGAGAACTTAGTGGGCTACAGTTTTATAATCAAAGGAAAAGTGGGGAGGGGGAGAAGACCACCTTCTTCCTCACTGTTGAGTAGATGTCACGCTTCCATCATCAGCTCCTTCTTCATGTCAGGTGGGGGAGTTTTCTTGTCCTTTCATGGTCAAACCAGGACTGCCATGGAGAAATGGAAATAAACAAGAAGGCATATACTAAACATACTATACTGTACTCACATATACTAAAATGTGGTAAATCATCTCAGGGTTTCACTATAATGTCACCCTTTCCTTATATTTTGTTTTTAGTGCACGCAAAGGAGTATGTCCTAGGAATCATTAACTTACCACACTGTGCAGGATGTGGGTCTCATTCCAGCATTGTTTTATTATTTGGGGGCATGTCTCATGCTTCCGTTGCACGTTTTTTTTTTTTGCTAAGCAAGCCTGCTTGGTTTGTGGCTAAGCAAACCTGCTTTCTTGAGTGATTATTAACTTACAGGGGTCTCCCATACTTTTTTCTTTACTTACGATTCCTTAGTGGGATTTAATCACCTATTTTTTCCTTTTACTCTGTCTCTATCACTTTCCTTCTAGTTAACTCAGTTTGGCATGAGGATGAAAAGGGAATGATTCTCTCTATGCTGAAACTTGAAGATTTTAAGCACTTTCAGAAAAGACTTTAAAAAAAAAAAAAGCTGAGCGATGAAGTATACTCTAGCTCAATGAAGAATTTGAAAATCTGTTATTGCATATACACTGTCAGTTGGAGGCTTAGTTCATTCATTCAAATGTTGCAGCTGATTAAGGATTGTGTTTCAGTGGTTAAACAGGAAAAAATCTTTTATTTGCCTTTCAAATGGCATTTCCCAGCAGCTTCAGTTACCATCTGTTGCTGATAACTCCCCAATTTAGCTACGGCCCAGACTTCATGTCTAATCTCCAGACCATATAGCTAACTGCAGAGTGCATGTTTTATTTAGATGTTTTAAAGACTCCTCAAACTCAACATATCCCAAACCAGCCCACGCTCTTCCCCCAGACATCTGGGCTTCTTTGAATATCAGCAGTTCTAGGAAATGGAACCCCTAATCACGCGTTTACAAGCAGAAGCCATCAGAGCATCTTTGCGACCTCCCCTCAAAATTCACCATGAATGCTTGACGTTTCCAACTTACATATTAATCACACATGTGCACTCTTCTCTCTCTACTTTCACCATCATCATCCATTTCTTAGGTGTGGCCATCTCTTCATGAACCCTCACAATAGTAACAGAACCTTCTGCTCCTTAGTGATCTCGTAAAAATGCAAGCATGTTTATGTTTTTTTTTTTTTTTTTTTGCGGTACGCGGGCCTCTCACTGTTGTGGCCTCTCCCGTTGCGGAGCACAGGCTCCGGACGCGCAGGCTCACGGGCCCAGCCGCTCCGCGGCATGTGGGATCTTCCCGGACCGGAGCACGAACAGTGTCCCCTGCATCGGCAGGCGGACTCTCAACCACTGCGCCACCAGGGAAGCCCATGTGTTTCTGTATTTCTTAAGACCTTTGAGCAGCCTTCCATTTGAACAGAGAGTAAAAAACATAACACTGAACTGTACCTACAGGTCTCTCTGTGCCAGAACTGACTTGTGCCCAAAGATACTCCCTGATGCCTGAAGGCTTCATATTTTGGGATATAATCAAACACTTTGTTTAGTAAATCAGCATTAATTTATTGGACCTGGTATTGAAAGAATCTAACTAGGGTAGACCCTCAGATAGAATGATGCTAATAACAGTATCTAAAACATGGTCCTGCAATAAACTCTGAGTGAAATTAAATGAATTAATGACCACAGAAATTGACAACTTTTTTTTTTATTAATGAGCTTAATATCTATTTAGTCTTACCTGTGTTCTGTGCAAGGTTAGCCATAATAAAGTCACATAATAGGATTGTTTTCCATCGTCCACCCCCATTGGGATTAAGGAGTTATAAGTGTGGTCTCTGGAGTACAAGTGCTTTTGCCCTTCCTACACAGTTGAGCTGCTCTAAGTTTCAGGATCTCAGTCTCCTCATGTATAAGATGCCCTTGATAACTGCAATTCCCTTGTAGGTCTTCGTAAGGCATCAGTGAGAATATTCATATATAGCCTTTAGCACACCACATGGCCCAGAGAAGCATTCCATAAAAGCCCCACACTAACATCCCCTGGGTAAAGGACCAGCAGGATCTCCTCAATGCATTTATGAATCACTTATCTTTTCCTCCAAGCATCACCCTGGGGAAAAACCCTCTGGCCAGAATGCTCCCAAGAATTACTGAATGAACATGAGGGATACTGTGGTCTCAGCACCTGTTTGTGGAAGTTTTCTCTAAACCCTAATCTGTTGGGATTGGCACTCTTTCTTGCTAATACAACTCATCTATACCATGGTCAATCGGGAAACATAAACACATTTTTTTTTTTTTTGCGGTACGCGGGCCTCTCACTGTTGTGGCCTCTCCCGTTGTGGAGCACAGGCTCTGGACGCGCAGGCTCAGCGGCCATGGCTCACGGGCCCAGCCGCTCCGTGGCATGTGGGATCTTCCCGGACCGGGGCACGAACCCGTGTCCCCTGCATTGGCAGGCGGACTCTCAACCTCTGCGCCACCAGGGAAGCCCCATAAACACAATTTTATTTATGCCATGGGAAGAAATTTGGCATAATAGGAAATCAGGCATTTATACATGTCCAGATAAATCAGTCTTCTGCAGTCATTGTCTCTTTCTTGCTCAGCCTTCTTCTAAAGTTAATCCAAGGCCAAAGCCATTTCTTTCTGCAACTTTGGTAAATGAAAGTTGAAGACAACGGCAACAAAAACAAATGCTTTTTTCTGCCCACCAAATATGTTCCTAAGTCCAGGAAGAAACTCTTATTTGAGAAGCTGGGTGGATTTCCCCAGGTTTTGCCCATAAAATGTCTCACTTCAGACCTCTTTGGTCAAAAGGGTGTCCTGAGGTCAGGTCAGGTTGGCTGAGCTTCTCTTAATTAAAAGCATTTTCTTTTCCTTTTTTCCTAGAACCACAATTTCCACAAAAATACAATTTTTTCACAATTTGCATCCATCTCAAGAGTTCTCTAACTTAGGCACCAAAGTGATTTATACAAATGAACATTAGTTTTCCTTTCTTTTGACAAAAATTAGCATTTATTCTCATTATTGAGCCCATATTCTGTCCCAAGAAGCCTTAGGTAGTTTGTCATAATTTATTTCATTGAATTGGGTTGGGGCTTTGCCAGTTTTTCTAATGGCTGTTGTTTTTTCCTCCTAATTTTCTAGATACTTTTCATGGAACATAGAGCTTAACCACTTTGCGGTAGGACTTTCAAATACGGCTTGTATTTTTTTCTCATCGTTTGAGTTTGCCTATGGTATTTTTTTTGGGGGGGGGATTTTTTTTTTTATTCAAACAGAAAGTCACAAGAATTATAATCATTCTATCAGTTCACTCACTCCCATGTAATTAATTTTTTCTTTCATCTTGATCTTTTGTTAGCACTTTTATGAATTCATCAGTTTTTCCATTAGAGTTCTGAAAATGCTTATTCATTCAGTTCAGCAGTATAGTCAGTTAGCAGAAACCTGTACTTGTCAGAGTCTTTTCCATGAACTCCTTGAAGATGAAACCCTTTTATAGGAACATATTTGCAAAAGCATCAGAGTACACCCAGAACTGTCTGTAAATGACAAAAGACTTAAAAATGACCACGGTTAAAGATCTGATGAAAGTTCATAATAATGCAATTGACAAGGAAATTTAGTTATTTCTGAGATATATATTTTAAAGTAATAACTAGAATTATGACATAACATTATAACAGAACATACAAGATTTTTAGAAATTTCATGTAATGTCTGAAACATTTATATTAACATCTTTCCATACAAATAACCCAAAGAAGGTTTAGTATTGGTTGTTGTTTTTTTGTTTGTTTGTTTGTTTATACTGCAGGTTCTTATTAGTCATCAATTTTATACACATCAGTATATATGTCAATCCCAATCGCCCAATTCAGCCTATGGTATTTTTAATAGAGAAGTTGTATTAATCTGGCTGAATTTATCAGTGTGCCTCATTCTCTACTCTGTCCCCATAACTACAACTGTCCCCATAACTACAGAAGTGTTTAGCCACTGTTCAGTGAGTCCTTTGTGACTGAATGAGCAGTGAAAAACCTGGAATACGGGTGTGCTATGCCCATCGGAGTTGAGGTTCTCGAGGTTATTTATGGTCCCAATCCCATCTCTTCCCGGTGCACCCAAAGTGCTTCAGAAAAATGCTATAGTACTAAACACTGAGAAAACGTCTGCTCAACTATATACCATATATTTTGTGGGCTCCACAAATCTCATTTACAATTACATATTTCAGCAAGGATCTTTGAAACAAATTCATCAAAAGAACAATCAGGACAATTCTCAGATTCATGAATTAGAGATGAGGAATGCTATAAAACTAGAGGGAGGAGGCCTTCCTTGATGTACGGAGAAGCAGGGAATTTAATATTTTTCCCCAAATGAAAGATGCTCTTTTTCAGCAAATGCAGGGTATAGATTATCATGTGGATTTGTAGGGAGGAAAATGGGTTAATCATGTCCTAGTTAATTTCTGTATATTGTTTTAGAGCAATATAGAGAAAATATTCCATTTGGAAACTTTAACCATAGCGTTAAGAGAGAAATAGCGTTCTCCACATCCTGAAAATTTCTCTATGTGTATTTAAGAGAATTTGGACTTATAGAAAAATCTTAAAATGAAAAATCATCACCGGAAACATTCATGGCACTTCCCAGATTTAAAAAAATAACCAAAAACGTTATTCATCAAAATTTTTAAAAAGTGAAACAATCTCCATGTTATTCCTTGCTGCATCCCATGCAAAGAGAGCTCCCATAAATAGCACAATTTACAGGTGATGGTAAGCTTCTCTCTGAGAAAAGATAATAGTTTGTGTTTCTGCCAGATGCTTTTCTAGTATTAAGTGCTATAAATATGGCCTGAAGTGTGTTCAACAGATAACGCAAAGTGCCAAAGAATGGCAGAGAATTAAGCTGCACCCTGTCCACATACAGAATCCATTGAGACACCATATGCATATTTATATTTTAAAATCAAAATGTGAAATTAATTCAAGGTGCATTTAATAGGAACCTATTTAGAGATCTCCGCTAGGTCTCAGGGACAAAATGATGATGTCTTTCTCTCTCTGTTGAGGAACTTACTCTCTATCAGAAGAAACAGACATTTAACCCTAGTTATGGCAGTGACGTCAGTGCTATAAGGAGTCACTTCCTGTACCCAAGGCCACATGGAGCTGGTGACCTGTGATGAACAGGTATCTGTCAGGCAAGTGAAGGTGCTCCAGGCAGAGGGAGAAGGCTTTGAAAATGATTTCTTCTTGTGGTATTTTCCTTAAGAGAATAAAAGGGAGGGCTTTCCCTCATTTATCTACACTGGAGGCAGTTATTCTTGTTAGAGAGCAGACATCATGACTGGGGTGATGGGTGGGTAGGTTTCTTGGGGGAGGAGATTGGGATGATTTAGGGGAAGCATGCAGGTCATACCCAGAAATAAAGTTTTTCTCTGCATCTGATACCAACACCTTTGACAGCTTGACCCTCAGAAATGATTAGATTCAGCATGTCTAATTCCCCCCACACTTTCCAAGGGTAGGTGACAGTCACGCACTGAGGGGAGTGTTCAGCTGTGGACATGGTGAAGGGCTATTGTACGCTGGTTGAGTAGTTAGACACTGGTTTTTCTGATTTCTCTCAGTTTCCTACAAGAAATTATCGTGATTATATCAGTAGAGTTAAAACTCATTTACGGTCTCTCATTTACAGAAAGATCCCCAAAAGACTGAGTGAACTTCACCAGAACCAAATGTTCCTTTTGGCTCAATTAGATCTGAGACAGCCTGGGACCTGGGCCCCTTTGCTGCAGTGCTTGCACCTGGACAAATGTCTCCTCCAGCAAGAAGATACAAAGAAATTATAAGGGACTAAAAATAATTGCGTGCATGCACAGTTGGGGCAAATTATGGACAACAAGATACAAAAAGACCAAAAACCCAACTGCCACTTCTCAGGAATCCGGAGCAAAAGCAGGGCACCGTGCATGCCCCCTGCACTCAGCACCACCAAAGGGCTGGGCAGACCACCTAAGCCACACCTCCAGCCTGAGCCCTGGCCACACCCCTCCCCTCACCCCATATAAGGAACCAGCTCGCCCCTGCTAGGGCAGTGAGCAAGGGAACCTGTTGTTAAGCCTTGCCTGAATTTCTTGTCTGTCCTCTTATCAATTTCTATTGATCGGAGAAGGCCAAGAACCCTGGTCGGTATCAGATCATGAGCACCGGCTTCCAAAGCCCACTGTCAGCCAGTGTCTCCCAGTCAGGACCCCACCATTAGAGGTCACGGGGTCAGCTGTTTGTACCCCAGACATACAGGAACGGTGGTTTCACAACAGGAGCCAGGCAAAAACTCTCAAATTAGCCTCTCTTACTCAAATAAGTGCTATTTTAATCATCCACATTAGATACTTGAAAACATTAAGTACTTAATATTTAAAAATCATGAAGTTTCTAGATGAGTTGAGAAGACTTTGAAAAAGATAAGTGAGTCCATCGAGATTTTTTTCACAACCACTTAGTGACAAGGTATTTTTGTTGCTTATAAAAGTTAGTTACCTAATATATCTGAGAAATTGTGACATGCCTCTCTTCTTTTTCTCTATGTTTATTTAGAATTTGTTTTTTCAGTGACTACTGGTAGTGTGTAAAAATGACCCTACTCTTGTGGTATTATCTTTCTTTTTTTTCTATTTTTCTGTTCCTGAGGCAGGTACTATTGATTTCTGTATTGAAGAGTACAGAAGACAGGAACACATTTAAAGTAAGGCATCAATCATTTGAGCTCAGACAGAACACTCTTAACTGAATCATGTTTTTCACTTTGGGACTCAATGCAAGTGAATTTTCACTTTTATTCATATTGTAGTCATCTACCTAAATGTTAGCTGCACAATCACAGATTAAAATAAGTTGTTAAATATTCTTTCTGGGACATGTAATTAAGGAACAAAAATGTCTTTCTCATGTCATTTTCCCCATTGAGTAAGAGAATTTGAAAAGTACATGTCTTCACATCAGTAAGGAAAATGTATAACCATAAACTATTCTATCTTGAAATTTCTTCTTCAAATATTTTGTTAAGTGGAGTAACAGGGAAGGCAGTCTCTTGGCTAACTAGGGTGGTTTTTATTTGCCTGCTGGCTAGGAGTTTCCTTCAATTAAAACAGCCTTAAGTACATAAGGAAAGAACTTAGCCATGGCTAACACTGAATCAGTTAATGCAAATATAATAGTGAGTTAGATGCTTGTTATAGTGAGGTTTTAAGAGACATGACACAGGGCCTTGCTTTTGCTTTTTTTTTACAGAACTTTTGATTCCC
>NW_020172982.1:3185321-3242346 GCF_003031525.2 Neophocaena asiaeorientalis asiaeorientalis | reverse complement strand
CAGAGGTCATGCTGCAACAATAATTAGCTTGGAGAGAAAAGGTAAAATGTACAGAGAGAATCACAAAGGCTTGGAAAGCACTTATATGGGGTTTGAGAGTTACAAGATTTCCAAGATTGATCTACTATCTTGAATTCATCCCTCTTGTATAGAAGTCCCCCAATTCCCTATGTTATCTGAGTTATTTTTTACTTCCTTTTACGGCTTGTTTTTAAGGCAAGAAACTTTTGATTATTTTTCTTGAGTAATACACATTACTCGCAGTTAGACATATGGAAAGGTTCAATCTTCAAATGACTATATATTGATCTTTTAAAACCTAGACATTGGCCACTTATACAAGAAGGGGCCATCTTTGGAGAAGATGTACTAATATTTAGGATGAGTGGTTCTAAAACTTTAGTATGCTTCAGGAGCACCTGGAAAGGTTGTAAAACACGGATTGCTGAGCTTCATAGCCATAGTTTCTGATTCAGTGGGTCTGGGAAAGAAGTTGAGAATTTTCATTCCTTTTTTTTTTTTTTTTTTCAAATTCACTGAATATCATCTTATTTCTTTTTTTAATTGAAGTAGAATGGATTTACAGTATTATGTTAGTTTCACGTGTACAGCATAGTGATTCATTCTTTTTTCCAGATTATACTCCATTATAGGTTATTATAAGATGTTGGGTACAATTCCCTGCATTTCTAACAAGCTCCCAGCTGCCACTGCTGCTACTCATCTGGGGACCACACTTTAAGAACTAATGCTTTATATGAGTATTAAATGAAACTGAGAGTCGATAAGAAGCAAATTAAGATAGAATCATTAGAAACTTTCTATTGATATATACAAAAGTGATATTCAAAATATTTAACAAGCCACTGAACAGTTAGAATGCATACTGGTCTTAATCCACATGGCTGAACCTATGCAGATGGCATATTAGATTTGAGTGAACTGTACAGGGCTTCCCTGGTGGCGCAGTGGTTGAGAGTCCGCCTGCCGATGCAGGGGACACGGGTTCGTGCCCTGGTCCAGGAAGATCCCACATGCCGCGGAGCGGCTGGGCCCGTGAGCCATGGCCGCTGAGCCTGCGCGTCCGGAGCCTGTGCTCCACAACGGGAGAGGCCACAACAGTGAGAGGCCCACGTACCGCAAAAAAAAAAACAAAAAAAACAACTGCACAGAGATAAATACAAATTTTAAACTTTTTTCCAGGAGTAGTTTTTCAATAGTTTTCAAAATAAAAATCTAAAGTAAGTGTTTTAGAGTTTAGGATACTATATCTTTTTATCATTTTTTTTATATCCAAAACAACAATCTAAGTTAAAGTTTTGAAATCAGATAATTTTCTTAAACAATAAAGAATTCCTCTGTTCAAGTATTATCTCTTGTCTCCCCAAAGAGGATGGTAACTTCTTTCATAACCACTCTTTATTTTTCTGATGTTACACTTTAATAGGATAATGTTCATTTTATTTTAATAAAAATTTAATGTGATAAAATGAAATGACATCAGAAACTAACAAAGACCACCTCGTTCTTTTTGAAATCATGTGTTCATGAAAATGAATTGGTTATCATTGCCATATATGTATGCTTATAGTAAACTTCCTAGTTCTTCAAAAGCCTATCACGAGACTTTATGCCAAAGACATGCAGATTAAAATTGTACAAGGTATTGGAGCTAAGGGAATAAAAGGATGCATGAACATTAATTTTGCAGTGAGTTTCACAGAATAATAGTGCTTTATAACAAAGCCTCATAGATAAGCAAAATAGATGTGTGTATATGTGCGCATGTGTTTCAAAATGATGAAACTCTCCCAAGTGTTCGCCATTTCACGGTTATTTTTATCTACTTTGGAACTTCAGTTGCATTTAAACCTGAAGGCTTTTTGAAATACTGAAGACAAATTTTGAAGATTGAAAAGTCTGACTGGCTACTGAAGGCTAGGATTGGTGCTGACATTTAAAGTGGCATCACTATTCCGCAGGAATGTGTGTGCATATCTTGAATGTCACCGCTTGCCTCTGGGATGACACTTGTTAGATTTCATGGTGTCATGTGCTAGTTCAAGGTCGGCGATAGTGATTTTTACACTATACCCGAATATTCCATTTATGATCTAAAAGGAACTTGTTGAAAGCAATGTTTTCTTGTTCTCTGTGTACTTTGATCACCTAATTCTCTTTGAGTTTTAAAATACAGAATTCTGACATGTGCTGTGATGAAGTAGTATACTTACTTAACTTTGAAATCATTCCTGTGAAAAATAATAGTCTGTTTGTGTTCGATGGTTCCCAGGTTTCTGAGGATGACTTGACTCAGAGACTGGCTAAGAAATAATAGGAGACAACCTTGGAGGGAAAATGGCATGCCACGTACACCCAGCACCTCTCTGCCCAAAGGCAAAGCAGATGAGCCCCAAAGACACATCTCTTTGTGTCTTTTTTTACACACATGATTCCTTCTTAGGCTGCAGCTTTGTCTACAGTCACAGAAAGGTTAGATGTGGCTGAAAAATCTGTCCAGTCCAGTGAAGTGGGCTAACAGGGTAAGGAGAGCTGTCTGGGCTTTCTTCATTTACACAAGGAACACGCCTTTATGCAACACACCTGTATCAAGGGGGCTTGCGGCAACATGGATGCAACTAGAGATTCTCATACTAAGTGAAGTCGGACAGAGAAAGACAAGTACCATATGATATCACTTATATGTGGAATCTAAAATATAACACACATTAACTTACCTATAACAGAAACAGACTCACAGACATAGAGAACAGACTGGTGGTTGCCAAGGGGGAAGAGGTATGGGGGAAGGAAGGATTGGGAGTTTGGGGTTAGCAGATGCAAACTATTATAGAGAGAATGGATACACAACAATGTCCCACTGTATAGCACAGAGAATTATATTCAACATCCTATGATAAACCATAGTGGAAAAGAATACTAAAAAAGAAGAGTTCAGGGGGCAGTATACATAGATATTAAAATTAATACCAGTAGAACCCAAGAGCAGTCCAATAAATTATACAAACATAAAGATCAATGACAAAGAAAATTTACAGTATCCAGAAGGGTTATCTGTCTGCATTCTGTTTACAACTTGTATATCGACTTCTACCCCTAGCACACACACACCCTACACCACCACAATCACATTGAGCCTACCCCGATCCGCCTCCACTATATCCAACATTTCCCCCGAAATTCTACAGGTCTCTCCATAGCATTTTGGACCTTCATACCATTCAACTTTTTCTTTTCAAATCTGTGGGAGGCTCACTTGCTTTTTTTTTAAATAGCAGATATTTTTAATTATTATCAGGGTGCTTTGGGACTATTATTCAATTAACAAGTGAGTGTGCATACTGTCTTGTTTTGCTTTTTAATATATCAGGGGTCTCAACTGGGAGCCTACCAACTATTGATAATTTGATCACTCTCTTTTCCCCACAACTCCCTGAGCCATTTCACTTGTTGGAAGCATTGGCTTAGCTGTATCTGTGCAGAGGGTTTTTTTTTCCAGCCGTGGGACACGGGATATAAGTACACTCTTAAGTGTCAGGATTCTTTCGGAGTAACTTTCTTAATATCTAAAATAGTGACATTCACCTGGTCCTATGGTGTATTAAAACAAAGTCATATCTGATTTGAAATACCACCGAGAATATAGATTTGCCAGGAACCTTAGAATGAAAGTATATGTACAAAATATATATTTTGAAGGTATATGTGGGGATAGCACTGTTTATCTCAACCTTATATTTTAATATGCATTATACATAAAGCATTCACTTCTATACCAGGAGTAGGAGATGAACCTTGCTTTAAGGGAAAGTACATCATCAGCTGTGTAGAGAAGACGACCGACTATATATTGTGGAATTAATTGAATACAGCATCATGCCCTCAAAAGATATACCCAAAGGATTTGAATTATTGGAAATAAATCAGGAAGGAGAAAAAAGGGACACCACTCTGTCCATCAAAATAGCATTTTCCATGTAGAATCAAACCAATCCAATCTATCACTGGTTCCTCAATTAACTATAGTAAGTCTTAACTTCATATTTTGACTCACACTATGTCTTTTGATGTTATGTGTTGTTGGAAAACTGATGCATGAGTGTCCTCTCTGTTCAAACTGTTTCTAATATACAATTTCCTTGTCCAGTGTTCTTTCAATAAAGGTACCTAGTCCTTTGAGGATACTTGTCAGAATGATGCAAATGAAGGTGTGGATTATATATTTATCTACTTATAAAAAGATATACTGCAACACCCTACCTACTACAGTTGCTGTGATGAAGAGGCCAATGTGCATTTTTCTGGCAAAATGGAACATTGAGTTTAAATAAGTCATGGGAAGTGATGCGTAGATACTATACAGAATTAGTCCTCCACCGAGATTTCTTCCTTGTGAGGTCATAGTTTTAAAGGTTTTGAGCTGG
This sequence comes from Neophocaena asiaeorientalis asiaeorientalis, assembly GCF_003031525.2. Lineage (NCBI taxonomy): Eukaryota > Metazoa > Chordata > Mammalia > Artiodactyla > Phocoenidae > Neophocaena > Neophocaena asiaeorientalis. The sequence goes on along the minus strand of NW_020172982.1, from coordinate 3,237,901 downwards.
AAAACCTTCTAATCTAAGAATCTCCCTGCCCACTTCCATCTCACCCTAAACCACAAAGGCTTCCCCGTCACCACCAATAAATTAACATTAATAAATATATATTTTTAAGATGATTTTCTATCTCATTGTCTCTCCAATACCAAAAGATAAGGTTAAGAAAATATAAACTTGGGAATATATATATTACTATTTATAGAAATCTCAGAAAGCAAAGGCAAAAGTATTGCATCGGCCCCATGAAGTGCTCAAAACACACTGGATCCTCCTGGCAATGGACAAGGGCACAAAGGACACACGTGTTGAAAGAATACCTTGAACTCAGACTACCCTCTGTGGGAAGCAAAGAGAAAGAAAGAATCATAAAATTGCCTAGCTTCCATATACTCCATTTGGACTTCAGCAGTGCATTTGATTTTGAACTCTCACGCTCCCATCTCAGCCTCCAGGGTGCCTATTTCCCTTGTTATCGGTGAATTTTTCCTGGTAGACACCTGTTGGGTCCTGTATTAATAAGACACATTGTAGAAGGAGAAACATATTTCCGGAGGCAAGAAGGTGAGAGCTACTCTTTCTAGGGCCCTTGTTAATCTTTGGGAGCCCAGCATCTTCTGTGACAGAACAAAGGCAATACAGTTGTAAATTCTTATTTTTTTTTCTCCCACTCCACAAAGAAAATGTTATTGCTATGTTAGTGTCCATCTACATTTTTCTGAAGAGAAGCAATAGAATATTTCTTCCTTCCATCCAGAGGTTTTAGAACTTGATTCCCTTTGCTTCGTAGCATCATTCTGAATAGAACCCCACCGTTTGACCACAGCCACGATTCGCGTGAATGGTACCTATTATTGAAAGGGAGTCTGTATTTGCAGTAATACAGAGAATGCCAGTTTAGAAATGAGCCTGATTGCATGGTTCATTTTGTTCTCCTTTGTAGAGCCAGGCTGCGGCCCACTACAAAGGCACGAAACATGCCAAGAAGCTCAAAGCACTGGAAGCCATGAAAAATAAGCAGAAATCTGTAACTGCCAAGGACAGCGCAAAGACTACCTTCACCTCCATCACTACCAATACCATCAATACCAGCTCTGACAAAACAGGTTAAGCGACGCTTTTTGTTGTGTTACTGTCGTCCTCATCCTTGTTGTTCGGGGGCTCCTTCCCTTGCTTGACTGTATCTGTTGCTGGTGTTCCTTCCATCTTGATTCATGCTTGATCCATCTTTCTATGTAATGGTAATGCTTCCCCCTCATTTTTCCAGTACCCTTGAGCGATGTCGATAATCACTAGTAATGTTGCAGATTTTGCACTGGAAACAGTCCTATGGCTGTTTTAGAGGAACACAAGAGTCAGAAGGGCATCGAAAGCCATACCTCTTTTTTGAGAAGTGAACCTTTCTGGTGTGTATCGTTTGCATCTTGTAGGCAAGCACGTTAGCCTATAACCGCATGGCAGATTTGATTGAACTGTGAGTACACAGCAGAATATGCCAAATTAATCAAGAAGGCCCCCATAAGGGCATTATTCCTGACAGGGTTTATTCTCATAAATCCCAAACATTGCATTGTTTTAAGTAGTGGGTGTGTGAATCTGGGCTTGTTATGGCTGGGTAACCTTCCCTCTGCATACACAGGTAAGTGTTATTGATACCAATTATTCTTTTTAACAGTCTTCACAGTGAAATGACGGCCTCTGAATGGTGCCTTGGGATAGCTCCTCAAGCAACCAGTGTATTCACGGCAGGGGAAGCCAGTGGGGTTTCCATAAGCTGGCATTTAAAAATATAAGACCACTGGTCCTCGAAACTTACATAAAAAGAGATCCCGTGTGATTCATGGATGTACACACATCCATTTAATGAATCACTTTCTAAGAATACAAGGGCTGGTATGTGCCAGCTGCCTTCCGGCCCCTACAAATAGCAGTGGTCAGGAAGCATTTATATTGTCATTGATGGGAATGTCTTACCTAGAAGAGAACTTCTGGCCCTGGCTGATGAAAATATAAAGTCAACAGTGAACCAATGCAACAGATTAAAGCGACGTTATTACATGCGGTACACCCATGAGACATATGATACATAGTCCTCAAAGGATCTGGAGAGATGCTTGCTCCTGTGTGAATCTGTAAGGGACGACAGTGTCCTCTGTGAGTTCCCACAACACATTTTATATACTTCATCTGAATATTATTGGTGCATGCATCATGCCTCCTTCCTGAGTAAACTGTATACTCTCTGAGGCTGAGTGACCTCTCGTCATCTTTGTACCCCAGCACCTGTCTGACGTGGGGTAGGTGCTGAGTAAAATGTCTGTTGGCTGCATTTTCTTTCATCCCTTTGATTCTCTGATTCATCTGGTTTTGTGTCACAACATATAAAGGGGGAAGAAGAAAAAAAAAAACCTGTCATGTTCATTTCTTTGGTATTCAGAGCAAGAGCTGAATTATACCGTCTTATTAATTTAGATGTAAAACCTTGTAGGGAACACATTATTCTTTTCTCCATTAATTGAAAAGTCACCACCCTATTTGGGGGCCTGTAGGGGAAATGAGCAGTCTTGAAGCAGTTGAGTGTAATTTCTGCTCCCAGATATTGGCATCTGGGGTGGGATCCCTAAAGTCATACTCGCCATAGAGACATATATTCATTCCATTTGCAAAAAGACAGTAGGTAGGAAGAATAAAGATGTAAATTTGATGTAAAAGGTTTGATATAAAGAGATGAGTTTGACGTAAAGTTTTTGCTCGTTGCCAGACTCTTCTACTCCTAGACATTTTTATCAATAATGGCTGTTTGGATTACCTTGATTTCTCTTTAAAATGCAAAAAATCCCTGTTACGTTGAGATGCATGGCATTTAAAAATATATATATGTACATGGTAGGTAGAGCTGCTGACTGGGCTTAAGAAGTGCTCCCTTTGTGTCATCTCCATTACATAAATGAGTTATGAATACATACCTCCATCCCTCACCTGAGAGACTAGAGTGGAAAGGCTCTGTCCTCTTGGAGGATGAATGGAAACTAGTTTGGACTGGGTTGTGGGACAGAGCCTACATAAGATAGACAGAATTCTAGTGGGGATGCCAGATTCACCTAGTGGTTGGAATGGCATTGAAATGGTGAAGTGCCCTTTCTAGCTGGAGCTAGAGAAAATTCCAGAAGGACAGAGGGATAATAAAATCTGCAAAGTTAGTACAAATATCTTAAAGCCAAAGTAAGGAAGTGGTGGGCATCTGGAAGGGGTTGGCTTCCTGATCCAAGGGGACCTCTACCCACAAAGAAACGGGTCATACAGGTTGAAAGACTAACGAGTCCAGCACACTCGCTAGGTGTTTTAAGCCAAACTCTATCCTTATCTGGGATTTCTGCAAAACTACCTATGAGAAGTCGCCCAAGAAAGCTCTTGGAATTTCATAGGCTCTTAGCCCATTCGTACTGCAGTATGAATCTGAGGCACCTATGCTGATAAATGGGAGTTTTCTTAAAGCGATTACTTGTCCTTTTTATTACTGCCTGTGTCCTCATACTGATTGGGAAGGAGCACAGCTCTGAAAACAGGATGGGTCTCTGAGCTAGTTTCTTACAACAGTTAAATACTCAGAGGCAGAAGGGGAAAGAGAGAACACTCTGAAATCAAAGACCACATATTTTTTAATGATAAAAAATTGTAACCTTTCTACTTAATGTAAAAAGTTGTTTTGGGGTTTGTGGACTTAGCCATGCATAAAAGGTATAGAGACATTAAAACCACTTTCAGTAAGTTTACCAAATTGTTCCTAACAAGAATTTAGTATGTATGTAGGCCAATTGCTTTTAAAAATGCTTGAGTATACGGTGATGTGATAGACAAGAATCTTAGGAGAAGGTTGGGCAACAATAGTAAAAAAAAAAAAGAAAGCAAGAAGTGGTATAGACTTGAATTTAAAAATTGCTTAGGAGGTTTTCCTGGGATTCTTTAAAACACAAGAAATAAAAAAAAAAAAAAAAACAAAAAAAAAAAAAAAAAAAAAAAACACAAGAAATAGAATATTCATAAAAACCAAATTCTCATTCCAAATCTACTTACAAAAAGAGAATGTAGACAAACAATTCCTTCTAAATTCCTAAATCATGTGTTATGGGCTTAAATTGCTACCTTAGGCTAATAAATATGTCTACATATTTGGGCTTACATGAGGGCTGAGGTCTCAGACACTAACTTCGTGGTCTTGGGATTCTTTTCCCCTCCTTCTACCAGTCTGCAGGCTTTAGTGGTGAGCAATTCAATGATCCACCACCAGCCGCTCCCAGATAGCCTCGTTCCCCTACTGCTAGGCAAGAAGACACTCCCTAACGTTAATACATAATTTTAGTCCTTACAATCTAATGAGGAGTGTTTGGTGAATTTACACAAAGAAAAATTTACAGGCAAAAGTAATATTTTAAAAAATATTTCTAACACTCAAAATTGTTACGGGAGGGTGATTGCTATTCATTCACAGAATATTTCACAGAGCAAACATTTCCAAAGGTGACCAGAATAACTTTGTCTGACTTAGCGAGGTTTTTTTTTAAATTGAAGTATAGTTGCTTTACAATGTTGTATTAGTTTTGGTGCACAGCAAAGTGATTTGGTTTATATATATATACACACATATACATATATACATACATATATATATATATTATTTTTGGATTCTTTTCCATTATAGGTTATTACAAGATACTGAATATAGTTCCCTGTGCTACACAGTAGGTCCTGTCGTTTATCTATTTTATGTACAGTAGTATATAGTACTATCTGTTCATCTAATTTATCCCTCCCCACGTTTTTCTTTTAATGCAAGTTTTCTATACAGAAAAAGTAATGACAAAACTTAAGAAATTATGCTTAAAATAACTTGGCAAACATAGCTCAATTGATTTTTTTTTCCTGTGAAATGACACGTTCGCAGTTGTTAGATTAAGTCTTGTGCGAAGTCATCCTCTGGTCTTTCTTTACTTTCCCTTTGGGGACAGTTTTATTCATTCCTATGACCTATCCATTAGGTTAGGCTAGGTGAATCTTCAGTAATAAACAACTGCCAACTCCTGGTGGCTTTTACAGCCACTAATTATTGCTCTCACACCCTACAGAGCAGCTATGGGTTTTTGTTTTTTGTTTTTTTTTCCTTCGTTAATTTAACTCTAGGGCCAGGCTAATGAAGCAATCACTAGCTGGGCATTACCAGTTCTATGGAAGAGGAAAAAAGAAGGGTGTGAATCAATAGGCTTTTAAAGCTTTTTAATGCAAGTGACTTAACTTTCCTCTCCCTTTCCTTGGCGAGTCACATGATCAAGCCTGATTATAAAGGGCAGGGAAGAATAATCTTCTTCAGGGAAGGGGACAGGTATTAGAGAGCAATAAAAGCATCACATCCCACCATGGCTTCCGCCATCCCTGTGTTGGAGTCTCAGCATTCCACATCTCCAGCCTTGTTCTTCTCCTGAAATCTGACCTGATTTCTTTTTTTTTTATATACATTTTATTTATTTATTTATGTTTAAAACCCAGCTGCATTGTGTCTTTGTCGCTGCATGCAGGCTTTCTCTAGTTGCAGCGAGTGGGGGCTACTCTTCGTTGCAGTGCGCAGGCTTCTCACTGTGGTGGCTTCTCTTGTTGCGGAGCATGGGCTCTAGGTGTGCGGGCTCAGTAGTTGTGGCGCACGGGCTTAGTAGCTGTGGTGCACGGGCTTAGTTGCTCCACGGCATGTGGGATCTTCCCGGACCAGGGCTTGAACCCGTGTCCCCTGCATTGACAGGAGGATTCTTAACCACTGAGCCACTAGGGAAATCCCTGACCTGATTTCTAAGGCTTATTGGTCACTCACTTGGATGGCTTGTTAGCACCTCTATTTTGCAGGTTCAAAAAAAAAATAAGCCTCACTTTGACCATCCTCCCCAACTCTCTCTCCATCCTGCCTTTCCGAGTTTTACTTTTGGTCCTGGAGCTCATAGACCTGAAACCTTCTATCCGTCTTAGCCTCTTCTTCCTATCTCAGTCCACACATCCGTTCAGTGGTTGGAACCCACTCCCCTCACATTCCCAGAAGACGTCCTTCACTCTTTCACACATGGTTTCTACCCATATCCTGGCCTCATGGGTCTCAGTTTTACTCCTACCATTGCCCTAGCCTCCATGCAAGTCCAACTGCCTCCATTCTGGCCCCTTGACAACCATATCCTTCATGCTACTGCCCATTCATACTAGACAGTATATAAGGCACAGCACTAACCCACTCAGAAACCTTCATTGTGCCTTTATGCTGGACCTCATGGTCCCCCATGGTGTGATCACAACCTGCCTTTCCAAACTTTTCTTCTGCTGTTCACCTGCAATATTCACTAGAGACGTGATCCCCCTGCATCTTTGTATCTTATACTGTTCTAAATTTCTCCCTTAAAGTGTGTCACTTTTCTCTTCTTCGTTCTGCCTATGAAGTCCCATAAGAATCCGTATCTTCCTAACTGCCCTATCTTATTCTTGTTCACATATAATTTTTATGTCTTTACCTTTTCCTATGGCCAGATGATATGCTCATTTAGAGTACATACTTGCGTAATCCTTTTATTTATCTTTTTTTCTTTAAAGAGTACTTTTTGTGTAAAAGTAGGGTTTTTTTTGTTTTTTTTTTAATAAGTAGTTTTAAAACCTGAAGCAATCAGTTTTGCTCTCTTGTTCTTGAATTAAAAGCAAACCTCTAGACTTTTTTATTTGTGAATACCTGATTGCATGAAAGAACAATGGTTCTCATTAATCCAAAGAATTCTGAGATATTGCTCATCAAATTTCAGAGTTGCAGGTTTTCTTAAAGGTCATCAAGTCTAACTCCTAAAGCTTGTTTGTTCTTTGTTTGCTTCCTTTGAGATTCCCTGGTTACACAGGTAAAGAAGACTTGACGTTTCTAATGTTCCTTCAGTGACTATCAGTCAGGAGTTAATTAGTCTATTGAGTTTTAGATTTACGATAGTCATCCACTTGGTAAGATCTGAGAACATTTCTCCCTGGTTCTATTACATAATTCTCTCAAGTCTCAGCGAATTGCAAATATAGTCATTAGATAAAGCTACTATGTTACAAGTTAAATTTGCACTTTTCTCTCTTATGATTCAATCTTCTTTGTATCAATTTTCCCCTCTCTTTTTCTTTTTGGCAATTCAAAATTATCATCCAGGGATGTTGTACTTACCTGACCCAAAGGTGCCAAGAGTGAAATACTTTTGAATCTATTTATGAAAAGGTCTATGAATGCAAAGGAACATTTATTTACTCTGAATTAATAATTGATTCTAAGTGTTTATTGGAATTCAAATTATTTATACTTAGAGCGATGGAGACTTTTCTAGTGATAAAGAAGATATCCAATGGAAAGTGATATCCATTGACTACAAATAAATACATTAGGAAACAAAGCCTCTTTGTGAATGTCAGTCAGTTTTATAAGGTCACAGAGTCTGGGGTCTTTCCTTTCCTGAGCCTTATCCTCTCAAGCCAGCTGTTTACATCAGGCCCAGTGCCAGGCAGTGCTAGGCACACACTTTTTTTTTCCTTTCCATTTAAGTAGAAGTTAAATCATGAGAATGGTGAGTAGTTTGTAAGGAAAAGCCAGTCCAGTGCCGTTTAGAAAATAGACACATAGTTTTCAGCAGAGGACAAGAGAGAATTAGCTTTGTTTCTGTTTTCATAAGGAAGTTGGGAAAAGTTTGCTTTTCTTGACAAAGGCTTCAGACAAAGGTCCCAAGTGTTGAAAATTATAACAGAATACAAACTGGTTTGACATCAGAAAGCCATGCATCTTTGAAATTGTGTTATACATTTGTATGTATGATATTGTATGGAATATATCAGATGGTATTTTATTATATAAATATTTTGCATACATATTTATTGATATGCAAGATTCTGTCTTTAATACCTGTTCCTGAAATACCCCACTACACCAGGTCTTCATAATCAGCATTGCCCATTTTCTTTAAGAAGAGGAACACATGCTTTTGTGGCTTATGAAGCCATAGCTCTTTTGACCTTTCGGAGGCAATACAAAGTCATTTGAAAAGGGACACATTTCTATCAGCACTTACAGATCTGGTGTAGTGACGTAAAAATGCCCCTCTTGGCGGAGTAGAAATTGTGCTGGCTCCTGGGGTCTTTCTTTTCTCACCCATTCTCCCAAACAAAGACCCCCTGGAACAGTCACTAATACAATTAAGGACCCCATTGCCAGCATCTTGGCACAGGAGTTGAAGCACTGTTGCGAGATCACTGATGCCTTAAGTGGTTTTTCTCTTCTTAGCGCTGGCTCATGACATGCTTCTGACTGGTCAAAGAAAGAGCCTTTACCAAGTGTTCCCTGCTCAAGATGTGTGATAAGTACCAGCAGAGTGTACTGGTAGCAGATCTCTAGAGAGATTAAAAAAGAGAAGGGGAATTCAGAAAGGAAACACACACACAAACCCTAGATGCTTATTTGAATATTGTGGTTCCAGCATCCTTGTGTATGAATCCGTGATGACAGATCATACATTAGGGGTGATGTGGAAATCACAAACAATATTCGATCCTGTTCTTTTTGTGCCTGAGGAAATCAAGATGAATGGTATTGTGCTGATAAAAGCTTTGACCCAGATACATTATACAAACCCAATCCTTGAATCGCAGAAGAATTTCACCAAAAATTCTTCATCTGGACAGGAACGTGTTGTCTTCCTAAACGTAATGAATGAGTGAAGCAGTGAGGACCTACATTTCCTAAAGAACCTGTCGTCTATCCATATGGTCAAGGGCTGGGGTATTGTGTGCATGATAGGAGGGGAATTAAAACTAAACTGACAAGCTAGACGTAATTTATGTTATGGTTCAAAGCAACAGGGTCCCTGACTTGTGTGTGTGTGTGTGTGTGTGTGTGTGTGTGTGTGTGTGCGTATCTGTACACACTTCGTGTATGTGACTCTCTTTCTTTAAGAAATACCAAATTGAATAAAATAAATGATAAGCTAAACACCTAACCAGTATCTATGAAATAACAGACATCTGGATGAATTTTAAAAACTAAATTAAAACTCCCAGTGGCTTTGTCTACAGCTGTTACACTTCTGGAAACATCTGTATCTATGCGTGCATTTGTGTGTGTTTTTTAATTAATGGAGGGTTTTTTTTCTCCCCCTATTTTTATGTTCTTCTTAGGAATCAAGTGGACATAAGCTTATATAATGATAAAATATTTCAACTGCAAAATAATAATTCTGAATGTTAGACTCTTAACTATAACAAAAAAGTTTAACAATGATCAAATATGACAGAACATGAAGTGAGCACCTGTAAAAAACACGTGGACCATGAGAGAACTTTGTCTCCAAAGTGGAAAAGTGAAGGGTTTAATATCTAATAGTAATAGACATGAAACGAATGTGAAACAAAACATGTTAGCAGCACATTTCTTACAGTCAGGAGCCATAAAGCTTCTACTGAATTCTTGGTAAAACACAAACTGAAACAGATATTTAAATTAAAAATTATACTTGCATTTATGTTCAATGAATTCCAGACTCTTAAGCATGGCGTCAGAACTTTTTTGTGGTCTAACCTTTGCCTACCATTTTTGGCAGTCCTTCACATCTCTGTTGAACTCCAGCGCAACAAAATTACTTGAGAATCCAGGGCAAGGTGCGTATGTTCTTTTGCTTCGAAAAATCCTCCCTTATACCTCACCTCATCCCATGTATCACCTACGGAGGCACAGAGGATGCACACGTTGTGTGCCAGTGATGGATGCGCACAAACATGTACAGATAGAATCACGTTCTTTGCCTGGCTAATTCCCATTTCCAGGCTTCTGTGTAAGTTCCGTCCTAGCACCTACTGAAATTGTGTACCTTCCTACTTGTCAACCCCGTCAAATTTTCACCTCCTTGGTGGAGCATACACCTTCATCCCATATGTCGTTATCCCAGCCACTAGCAGTTTTACATTAAAACTGTCAATAAAGTGATGTATTAATTTTATTTTCAGGACTAGCATCCTAAGAATTCTTTTAACAGTGAAAACTAACACACTCCCAAAATATATAGTACCAATTTCAATGCCTAGAGTCAATATATTTTACTAATTGAATTATATTACATTTAACTACTTTATAATACACATCAAAGATATTAACCAGTGTAACTCAGAATTTGAATGTGCAACCCTTGGGTTGAACATTTCCCAGAGACAGCATAAAATTAAGTTGCTATTTTAATTACCTTAATTACATTCAGATTCATCATTAAATTACCCTGCTACTTCAGTTTCTAATGAGAGTGAAGAACATTTTAAAAAGCTCTATTGAGTTAGATTGACTATGTACTAACTGAGTTGTGTCACTGGTATCGGGTTAAATTTGAGGGCAGAGAGCATATTTAACTCAGTGGGGTGGAGTCTGCGCCATGTGGCCAGTACACAGCCTTTGCTTTGCTTTTGCTATGACTCAGTTTGCAGGCAGCCTTGACAGCATTTGATACTTACATGATTGCTCAAGTCAATTACCCTCAGACTAACAGCTGGTGGTGCCTGGCCAAACTCCAAGGTGAAGGTCAAGATGCAGAATGTGTAGCAGTCAGGATACTTACCCATTTGGACCTTATCTTAATTTTTGCCTGGCTTTCTGTTTCCTTGCCAGCTCTCTGGTAGAATTAAAGTAAAACCAGAAAAGAATAGTGCATTTCTTTCATGCTGCTCAGGAAGTAGAAAAGCTTGTGGAAAAGAAAACCTTTCCCATCCTTCTCTGAACTGGTCAGAGATTTGAGCATCTGACTCTTGAGCTCTAGGGTATTTATTTGTTCTTTTATCCACCCATTCATTCACACCCACTCATTGCTATTCAAATAATTTTGCAATATTTTAAGATACTGCAGGGCTGCAAAGTAAGGTACAGAATAGGTGTTCTACTCCCAGGGTGACTCCAGTCTGGTTGGAAAACAAGAAATAAACCTAAAATATAATCCAGAGTAGGAAATGATTTGTCAGGGGAAACCAGCAGATATACTGCCACGAAAGTCCAGAGCAATTGGAATGATCCTTTCATAGGAGGGAGGTAGAGGGTTCACAAATACTACTAACCACATGTGCTAAACATGTCAAGGGTGGTAACCCCTAAAACAACTCCTTAGATGAAGTGTTTCCCTTAAACATTTAGGGCATATTCAGTATTTCTTCCTGTCCTCTCGTGGTTCACTTTAGCAAGAAGAAAAGGCTAAAACAAAGAGGTTTAGAAGTTCGATGTTAGAGGCTAGTGAAGGTTATAGGAGAATCTAACTCTTAATTTGCAGTTCAAGAAACCAGATTCTGAGTGAAATAACTTCACCGATGTCAACACGTTTGTAAGAGGCAGAGCTAGGATTGGAACCCAGTTCTGACCCCTGCAGCCTTGCGATCTCCTCGTAGGCAGCAAACCCTTTGATCCTCTGCTAATCCTTGTTAGCCCTACCCCATTGGGGGTTTTTGGCAGTCAAATGTTAATTTTTCTAAATGAATATACAAAATTATCAAATAAAGATACCACAAGACTGACTACAGGGCTTCCCAGGTGGCGCAGTGGTTGAGAGTCCGCCTGCCGATGCAGGGGACACGGGTTCGTGCCCCGGTCCGGGAAGATCCCACATGCCGCGGAGAGGCTGGGCCCATGAGCCATGGCCGCTGAGCCTGCGCCTTCTAGGAATTTCCAGTTTGGAAAGTGCTTTAATTCTTTCAGGCAACTAAGGTGATATTTAGTGCAGTAATTTTGGTAATTGAAAATCCAGTAACTTAGAAAGGATTGATTCAGGGCCCATAAATGCAAGCTTTTTCCTGTGTTACTAAAACATTTTAGATCAGTATATAGTGGTATTTAAAAATAAGGTAATGTAGTCTAAAGTTCAGGGGCATAAATAGTTTGCTCTATAAAGTTGGTGATTTCCCAAACAGGAGAAAGAATGTACTTGTTATTTATATAGCTTTTAAAATTTCAATAGGTCATCATATTAATTTGTAAATTACTGACATCCCCATTTTAAGGAATTTTCTTTGCAGAAGACTGTATCAGAAATGAGACAGAAATCATATTTATCTCCCCATTAGTAGAAATATTTCATAAATCTCTCATTTGCCAAATATTTGGAAAAACATGTTAGTGGTGTTGGATTTGTCTCTTAGTTATTTTGAGGTACCAGTATGTGTTAACTTTTGTGCCCTAGGAAGAGGGGTTGGCTAATCGTCACCCTGAAAGATGAATGGATCTTAAAAAGGGTTTTGAAACAGTGGGTGAAAACCAATTTCTTACTTCAAAGTAATCCAGGATTCTAACCCGATTATATGCCTTTGTGTTAAAAAAAACACAAATCTAATAGCTGTGGTTGGAATAGCCATAGAATAATTTACTTGGCATGGCTGTCAAATTCCTTGAGTATTTCTGTCCTCTATTATTCCCTTTTTTCAAAAGAGTAAAGGTGACATCTTCCATCAAACTTGCAATTAATGGGGGAAGGCAAGATAGATTTTTTGAGCTGTACCTTGCAGAAATTTAATTTTTTATAATGCAAAGAGTAATGAAGGAAAGAAACCAAGTGGGACTTGATCAACAAAGTACTTTTTTCTCGTAGAACACATCTAGAATACATCAAGAAGGCCCATTCAATTTGCAGGTACTTTGTCATCAGATTAATTTAATTTAGGTGCTGTTAAAGTTACTTGCCTTTACTTAAAAACCTCAGAAAGTCTTTGTGTTTTAGCTTCATCAAAATTCCACCCAATGTAAATTTCTGCACAGCCAGAAGTTGCCAGTTTTATCAGTTGTCTTCTTGTTCCAGAAAGAAAAATAAAACATTTACTATAATGTGCCCTATTCCCTGGTTTGGTCAATGTGCAAATTTACTTTTGGGTACCTCATTCATACTCAATCCAGAATTAGCATCATGAAAACCACATGTATGGCCGTTTAGAATCTCTGTGGTGTGCTTTAATGTAATGAAAGCTTTTCCCAAACGCTTGAGTGTATATGTGTAGCTTTGCCTGCAGAGTGCAAATTAATATAAAATTTTACATAGCTGGATAGGATACAAGTATATTAGGCTGCAAAATGGTGAATACTCACTGTCAAAGGTAAAAAAAAAAACAAAACAAAACGAAAATGGAAAAGTCAGCCATTTGTCTATCAGAGTTCAACAAACCTTTTCTATACAGGGTCCAGATATTAAGCATTTCAGCCTTTGTGGGTCATGCAATCTCTGTCACAGCTTCTCAGCTCTGACCCTGTCGCATGAAAGCAGCCATTGCCAATATGTAAATGCATGAGCTGTGTTCCAGTAAAACTTATTTACTGAAACACACGGCAGGCTGGATTTGGCCCACGGGCCATACTTTGCATATTCCTGGTCTAGTGGCCTCCAAATACTCAGCTGTTTGATATTTTTTCCAATTATCTGTGCATGCAAAACAAACCACTCAAAACTTGGTGGTGGGAAAAAATAAATTGTCATTTATCCCCAGTATCTGTCATGATGATGAGCATCTTACTAGTAGTATTATTAATACCATGTTATGAGATCTCTCATGATTCTGAGGTTAAGTAGGAAGGTTTTGGTTTTTTTTTTTGCGGTACGCGGGCCTCTCACGGTTGTGGCCTCTCCCGTTGCGGAGCACAGGCTCCGGACGCGCAGGCTCAGCGGCCATGGCTCACGGGCCCAGCCTCTCCGCGGCATGTGGGATCTTCCCGGACCGGGGCGTGAACCCGTGTCCCCTGCATCGGCAGGCGGACTCTCAACCACTGCGTCACCAGGGAAGTCCAAGCAGGCAGTTTTGGCTTGGGTGGAGGGCTGAGGAGCGCTGTCTCCCAGGTACTTACAGTCAAACGGCAGCTTGTGATGCAGTCATCCCCAGACCTTCCTCACTCACAGATCGGGCTGTTAGTGATGCTGCCTTTTGGTGGGAACCTCAGTGCGAGCTGTCTGCCAGAGCATCTACTGGTGGCCTTTCCACATGTCCTGGCCTCCTCACAACATGGCATCTGGGTTCTGAAAAGATAGCTAGGCTGAAGTTCTAATTCCTTTTATGACCTAGCCTCTAATTTCCCAATATCCTTTCACTGAACTTACTCTGTTGGTCGAGATGGGCACCAGAGATGGCCAAGATGGTACCCAACGATGGCAGAGTGGCAGAGTCACAATGTCAGCTAATCATGTGAGATGGGAGTTCTTGCTCTGGCCATCTTTGTAAAATGGAAGTGCCACAGTGGTATCTTACATCTTTGTAAAATGGAACTGCCACAGTCTGTTTTGCTCTGTGGTATTTGAACAGCAGCCATAGAAAAGGCAGGACAGGATTTGGAGATCAAGGGAGAAATTGGGACCGTAATAGGAAGAACACATTGATCATGGTGATGCAGGCAAGCAAGACCTAAACCCAAGGTAGTATAAGACTCGAAACACCAGAGCCGTGTGTTGAAGTGAAAGAATTTTAGGAATGTATATAAAAGATGAATGCATAGCCTCCTGTTTTCAGAGGAAGGTTGTGAATCCAATCTAGACCAACAGGGAAGGCCATCAGGAAGAGACCCCCATGACCAGAAGCAAGAGATGCCCTCGACTTGGAGGCCACAGTCTGAGTAGACTGGGAGCTCCATAACCTTGTGACAGTCTGGAAGCCATTGCAACCCAGGACAGCCCATAGCACAGAGTGGGGCAGACAGACGGCTGTTCCTAGGTGGGAAGAGAGAACCAGGTTTAGAGATAGTGAAGCTGAATCCTGGCAGTTGTCCCCAAAGCAAAAATCTCACCAAAATGACTGCATCAGCTGGTTGCTTTGACATCACCTTTCCAAAAATAGATGAAACAGCCCATCTGGGAAGTTCAAGAGCGAGGCAAGACTCTCAAACTCCATCCCCTAACTTCTCTCATTTTTGCGCTCAATCAGCTGTTCTCAGCATTAGAACCCCCGGAAGGGCCCTTCCAAGCCTGCACCTTGGTATGTGAGCCCCGAGACATCTGTTGTGCCATTTGGAGCCTCCGTCCCCTGTCCCCGGCCATCTCTGTTTGTGGACCAAATGTGCCTGTTTTTTGCTCTATTTGTTTAATAGCCCCAGGAAAAGTTGATAATGCAATCATGGAAGTTCTGTCTAGCCTTTCTCTGGGACTCCTTGGACCCTCTGGACTCTCAGTTCTGCTCCATTCCAGCTGCTTTAGGTGTAGAGCCTATTGAAATTAACCTATTCTGTGTGTGTGTGTGTGTGTGTGTGTGTGTGTCTGTCCCCCTATCAGCAGCAAGAAAAAAAAATTGCCATATTATTTAGCAGTGTCTTAATGGGTTTCAGTCCATTAAAAGCAAAAGAGAGCATTAAATAGCATTCTTTGGCTTTTAACCAGTGAGCTTTCATCGGTTTATTAATAGAGTCTAACTACAAATGTGCCTGTTCCATGCTAGGGCTTTAGGCTGACTCTAGCAGCAATCGTCCTTTGGGACTAGAAATCCAATTCCAAGTTCTACCTCCAGGTAATGCGTTTGGACTGCTTTGGAGAGATTAAACAAATAAATGGCACAACTTTCCTTCCAGAGAGCTGAAGCTGACTGGATTTATTCATGCTCTAAAAACCCTGGCCTAAGATAACAGCCAGGACTGAAGTAGCAAACTGCCCAGTGGGCCCAATGGCAGTCTCCTTATTGTCCTATTTCTAAAGGGCTGTGACATTGGATGGACAGAAGGCTGAGAATCAGGGTAATGGAAGGGATACATCTGAATTCTTCTAGAGAAAGTCCGATGCACAAGAACAAGATTGGGAGTTTTGCCTTGGTGCTAATAGGGTAGAAGATTCCATTCTAGGTATACAGACACATACAGGCAGGAGAAAAGGTAAATCGATGTTAGCTCCCTGTGGCACTGGCATGCTTCCTCCTTTTTTCTTAATGAGTCGTGTTTCCCTTTTTGCCTTGCCTGCTAGGAAGATTAGAACTAACTTGATGAACAACTCTAATCTTCCTGAAGTTAAGGGAAGGGAAGAGGAAGAGGCGGATCCAGCACAAGAAGAGAGAAAGACACAAGATGTTAACTCTGGGCAACAGAGTTTAAAAGAATCCTGAAGAGACTCATCAGCCTGGAGAGGCTGTGAGGATGTGAATATGTAAACTCAATGTTAAAGTACATTTTCCCTCCCCTTTTTAACTTAGCATGGAGGAAGCTTTTAAGGAAGACTGACTTGGTCTTAGCAAATAATGAAATTGCATTTTCATGGCACATTTAATTGTAATAACGATTAGCGTAGACATCTATAGCACTAGCTGTGAGTCAAATGCTCTAATATTTTACATAGATTGGCTTGTTTAATTCACACAGAAAGGTTCTGACCTTATTCCCATTTTGTGAATGATGGCACTAAGGATCAGAGAGGTTAAGTACTTACCCGGAGTCACACAGCTGGGAACGATAGAACCAGGATTGGAATCCAGCGGATCTTCTCCAGAGCCTTGGTCCTGAGCACGAGGCATGTAAGGCTGTGATTCAGCTATATTTCAGTAAGCATATTATTCGATAATTTTTCCTCTATCAAGTTTTCTCTATATTAATATTGTTCTGTGTGTGCATATTATATAGTGTATATGTGTCTGTGATTATGCTTGGAAGTATCAGTAAAGGTATAGGATTGACAGTGAGGAAGGTGATAATGGTAGATCTTCTGCTGTGATGTTAGGTGAAATTTGGAATTTGCGGTAGAGGCATCACTTACTAAATACCCATGTCTTCCCCTCATGTTCAAGTCCCTCTCACATTTCTGTTGGGGCCATATAATTCATTGTAGTTAATGTGATGATGAACAAAAGCATAGATTGTGAACCACTGCATTTACAGAGAAAAAAACCTAGCATGTAGGACCAGAGTGGTGTTGGAAGGGCCACACGTTTTGTCATAGGCGAAAGAGTTAAAAAAACTCTGGAGATATATTTGTTCTGGAAAAGTTTTGACGGTAAGAAGGTAGCTGTCCTCAAATATCTGGTGTGTCACCATGTAGAAGAATGAAAACAGCGTCGTTCTGTATGGCATGAAGCTATACAACCAGGGCTACTTAGTAAAAACTACAGGGTCTTCCCAGTGGTTAAGACTTTGCCTTCCAATGCAGGGGGTGCAGGCTCGATCCCTGGTCGGGGAGCTGAGATCCCACATGCCTCACGGCCAAAAAACCAAAACATAAAACAGAAGCAGTGTTGTAACAGATTGAATAAAGACTTTAAAAATGGTCCACATCAAAAACAAAAAGTCTTAAAAAAAAATACAGAGGAACTCACTAAGTTCAATTGAAAAAGAAATTCATTTTGATATCCCGTTATGGACTCTCCATCCCACTTGTCAATAATTTATTTGTTGTGTGGTTTTGTTTATTGTCTGCCACCTCCAATAGAATAGACGTTCCTTAAGAGCAGGAAGATGTCTGTCTTGTTCATGGCTGTTTTCCTAGCGCCTTGCATGGTCTTGGCTCATTAAGAAAAAGCACAGTGTAAATAGTCAGCCAACAAATGAATGGAGGAACGATTGAATGAACAAAGGAGCTTTCAATCGGATAGAACATTCCAGATATTTTACTGACCATGGTGGAATTCTGCTACAGGCTATGTGACTGACTAGTAGTTAGGAATATTTTGGAGTAAGCTTTGCATTGTGGCTCTACTAGATGTGAAGCAGTATTCCAATGCCCAGATCCTCTGATGTTTATCTCTTTACTTTGGAGCTTTCTTGATATTTAAAGCCTTTTGCTTTTTAATCCTTAGCAGATAGGAAATCCAGTCAAGGTGCTTGTTGTTGCAAAACCACAGAGAAATATTGCATGCATTTTTTTAGCCCTACCTGTTTGTGAGCACATTTATCATGTTTTGATAACATATCATCTTCAGAGAAACGGGCAGCCTGTTCTTTGTCATCAGGACGGGAGGCTGTGGCGTGACTGATGTGAGCCTTTATCAGGGATCATCGTCAACTAGGTGTCTCTGAAAAGTGTGTGTTTAAAGGCTGTGCTTGCATTTATGACACTTGGGTCCATTTCTCCTTATGGAGCTGTAAACTAATGCACCTGTACCACCTCATCTTAAGTTGGGTGCTCATATACATGCATGGCCAGACTTTGATCACCGGTCGGAATAGCCTCATTGTTCACCGAGCGTCCCTTCTACTCAGCGGTCACTGGCTGGATTTGTGACTCTCTAGATAAAGTCTTTGAATCTCTCTGCTAAGTCAGTTTCCAGAGAGGACAGCCCCTGGATTGGTAGCTATAAAAATCAGCAGCCACTCAATGCCTAGCAGAGGCTACTGTGTTAGGACCTAAGAAAATTCACTGCCTTCAAGGAGACTTCAATCTTGTTTAGTAGATAAAACCAAAATGGAAATACTAGGATGTTCGCCTAAAGGTCCGAACCAAAAGGGTGGTACAGACATGCGGTAGAAGGAGTGAAGGCAAGAGGGTGCATCGGGAAAAGTAGATGGCGTTTGGAACAAAACTCTAGGTTTCTAAGCTCTGCTGCCTCCGTTAATTTTCTTCATCTATCAAATAATATGTTGTAGTGAGGATGATCAATGATGCAGTTAAGACACCTATCATAATGCCTGGCATGTGTAGGTACTCTGAAATGCTAAGAAGGTTACCGTGGTTACTGTTTACTGTCGTGATCATTATTACCATCATGGACCCACTCCTCTGTGAGCCTCACAAATGGGGTATTCAAAGGAAACCTCCTGGGGAAAGCTGATAGCTAACAAGATCAGAAATGAAAGTACAGCCAAGAGTGCCGAGGCATCTGGGACCTTTGATTGGTCACAAAGGTGGGTGCACATCGGTGATGGCAAATGTACATTTTCTTCCACCAGCTGGCAGTTCAGGACAGTTCAAGTTCTTTCCTCGTGTCTGCTCCAAAATTTAGTAAAACTTGCCCTTCACGGTTACACAGGTGAGTATCTCTTTAATGCCCACACTATAGCCTGTGTCCAGCTTTAGCAAATGAGGAAGACTTTTAGATCAGGATCAATGTGTTTTTTAGAGGGAATCTCCCTGAACCAGCTGCTTATAGCAAGACCACAGCTCAGAAACACCTACACGTGGAACGAGCCTCAGAAATAATTTAAACAGAGAGAGTTTCCCATTCTAAAGAAAATGGAGTAAGCAGATTCCATCCTATCTTCCTGCTGATTACAACCGGAAACCCTGCACAAAATACAGAGAACAACTGTCAGAAGAGTCTGACAAGTGGAAAAGTGTAGGACTGACCAAGGACCTCAGGACTTGAGGGATGACCCAGGGGGAAGTTCCCTGGTTATTTGCTTTTTGTTAGTTTCTTTTGTTCTGGGTGTTTGGTTTTTTGTTTTTTGCTTTCCTTCTATATATGCCAGCCTGGGCACTAGAGCAGCCTGCAACCTGGAACTGCCAATGGGTGCAAACACAACATCTGAAGGACAGCCTGCTCTTTCTGGCCCTCTTGTAGGCTTGGAAGACAGTAGCCCTGTAGGTTGGAGCCCTTCTGGCTATACACACTGTACTCCAGGCAAACAGGACAAAAAGCCCAGCCTCTCCCCCTCCCCCCCAGACCCTTCAGAAACTGGCAGGCAGAGTCCTACTGACCGTCTGTGCTCAGCACTGTTAACAAGCAGACGCCATATCCTCTCTACGAGATACTCGGCCAGCCCCACCCCGTGAAGACGGATCTGGGTGGACGCTTTAAATTTTCTTTCTTTACCAGCTGGCAGGATGGTAAGCTTTGTCAGTAGAGGGCACAGGGGAGACATTGCAGGAGGAAAGGGTCTTTCTTCTTCTTCTCGGGTACTCACTGGCCGGACTCCGGCGGTATCCCCATGGACACCCAGCTCCTGCAGTACGCTCAGGCCAGCAACGTCTCCCAGCACAGCAAATGGCAGTTGTGTACCTTTGTATCTCTAGTTAAGTTCTTCTCCATGAATAGCTTTCTCTGATGCCTAGAGGGCGGATTTCCAGCGAGTACCACTGGGGAGGCCCCAGAGCAACCTCTCAACCTTTCAGGGAACCATGGCCACACCCTCTCCAACAAGGTCTGGAGCTTAGGCCTGGGGGAGGGGGGCTATTCCTTAGGCGCGGGACCTCAGCCCTAGAGGTGGTAGCTGCTCCTTACCTCTGCTAGTCCTGTAGTGTTTAGATTTCTCTTTACTTCGTACCAGGCAATCGTCATTAAGCAAGACCCTGCTTACGGTTAATAGTAAATTTTTTCTTTCAGTTTTTTTCTTCCCTGTGCTGTACAGTAGGTTCTCACTAGTTACCTATTTTATACATAGTAGTGTATACATGTCAATTCCAATCTCCCAGTTTATCCCTCCCCCCTTTCCCCCCTTGGTATCCATTCAGTTGTTCTCCATGTCTGTGTCTCTATATCTGCTTTGCATATTCAAAGTACCGTGTCGTTTCTCTCTCCTGATCGGACCCTAATAAAGACCGACACCAGTGCGTGACCCATTAACACAAAAATGGATAAAATAGCTTTCATCAATATTAAAACCTTTGTTCTGTGGCAGACAAACCTCTGTCTGGGAGAAAATATTTTCACTTCACGCATCTGACAAAGAATATACAAAGAACACGTTAACTTCAACAGTAAGAAGGCAAACATCCCAATTAGACAATGGGCAAATGCTTGAGCACCAAAGACTGCACGGGTGGTAAATAAGCACATGAGAAAATATTCAACATCGTTAACTATCAGGGAAATGCAAATTAAAGCCACTGGTAAGATATCACTGTGCACTTACTAGAATGGCTACAGTGAAACAAGTAACAAGATCTGACAATCCCACACACCAATGAAGATGCAGAGCAACTGGAACATACTGCTGGGGGGGAATGCAGACTTGCAGACTGGTCCAGCCATCGGGGAGTGCAATTGGTGGTTTCTTATAAAGGTAAATATATACTGGCCACTTGACCCAGCAGTTTTATTCCTGGGTATTTATCTCCCAGAACTGAAAACTTCTGTTCACATGAAAACCTGGATGCAAATCTTTCTAGAAGTTCTATTAACGCTCACCAAATACTGAAAATAACCCAATGTCCTTCACTGGGCAAATGGATTAACAAACTACGGTACATCAATATGATGGAGTATTACTCAACAATGAGAAAGAATAAATCATGGATGTGTGTTGCAGCTTGGGTGGATCTCAAGGGCATCACGGTGCAACCTCGAAAAATTCCATACTGTATTGTTCCATGTATGTAGCATTCTCCAAATTAGACTCTGCAGTAGTTTTGAGGATTTAGAGTTGGAGAGACTCCGTGACTGCAATGGGGTAACATGAGGAAGTTTCTTTGGAGTGATATAACAGTCTATTTCCTGATTGTCATGGTGCTTACCGGAATATATACATGTGATAAAATTTCAAAGACATATACACTAAAAAAGGTCACCTGTTAAAACCGGTAAAACCTGAATAAGATCTCTAGTTCACTTAATAGCACGGTCCAAGGTCAATTTTCTGATTTTGGTACATTTGCTATGGTTATCTAAAATGTTATCATTGGAGGAATCTAGATGAAGATTACACAGGAGCTCTCTCTATACTAATTTTTTTTTTTTGGCTGTACACGGGCCTCTCACTGCTGTGGCCTCTCCCATTGCGGAGCACAGGCTCCGGACGTGCAGGCTCAGCGGCCATGGCTCACAGGCCCAGCCGCTCCGTGGCATGTGGGATCTTCCCGGACCGGGGCACGAACCCGTGTCCCCTGCATCGGCAGGCGGACTCTCAACCACTGCACCACCAGGGAAGCCCCTCTCTATACTAATTTTGCAACTTCTCTGTTGGTCTAAAAATTTGTCAAAGTAAAAATGAAGTAAACAAACAACCAGAACAATAACAGCAAAGCCAGAAATAAGCTGAAGGTCCAATGGTAGAAGGATAGGGCTAAGACAGGCGGTGCTGAGGCCAGGGATTATTCTAAGCCATACTCTTGAGTTTCTGAGTTGGTTAACCTAGTTTGAGGCCCAGGAATTGGCACTTTAAAAAATTTTCACAGATAATTCTACTGATTACAGACGTGGGGGAAATGCTGCTTCAAAGGAATTCTAAGGCAGAAGTTAGCTTTGCCTTGAAAGGAGTAGTTTCCTTGGTTCCTTGGGTTTGTAGTATTTGGTGGTACTGCTTATGTTGGCCTGAACATTTTTTTTTAGCTTTTTTTTAATTGATGTGTAGTTGCTGTACAATAAGGTTTAGATGTACAAAATAGTGGTTCACAATTTTTCAAGGCTATACTCCATTTAATTATAAAATATTGGCTAGATTCCCTATGTTGTACAGTGTATCCTTGTAGCTTATTTTATACTTGATAGTTTGTACCGCTTACTCCCCTCCCCCATATTGTCTCTCTGCCCTTCCCTCTCCCCACTGGTAACCACTAGTTTGTTCTCTATATCAGTGGGTCTGCTTCTGTTTTATTCGCTAGTTTGTTGTATTTTTTGGATTCCGCGTATAAGTGATCTCATACCGTGAACTTTAATTGGTCCTGGGCAAGGATGCGCAAACTTTTTCTCTAAAGGATCAGGTAGAAATATTTTAGGCTTTGCAGGCCGTGTGATCCCTCTCCTGGCTACTCAATTCTGCTGTGGTCAGGAAAGCAGTCATAGATAATACATAAAAGGATGGTTATGCCTGTGTTCCAATAAAACTTTATTTACAAAAGCAGACAGTAGACCAGAGGTAGATGCTGATTTAGAGGATTGGGTGGATGACTCACTTAGTAAGAATCAACCATGGGATGGTCCTAGCCCATGAGTTTTTGAATCCTGCTGTGAAAAAATGAGTCCAGACTTTAAGAACCATTGGCTCTATGTACTCTGCTCTCGTCCAACCATGCTTAGTGCATTCACTTAGTTCTGGTCTCCTCACTGCCAAGAAAGTGTATGAAACTTTGCAAAGCCAGAACAGATCACCCAGGATGGTGAAGCACACATGGGAGAAGTACTTGAAGCAACTTGGCCAGAGGAAAATGTTGAGAAGGATACCATGGCTGAACACTTTGCTGTTTGGAAGACAGATTATGAAGTTTATGACTTAAAAAAAAAATTAAGGTTGTTTCTTCACTTATTCAACAAATATATATATGAACACTTACTACATTCATGTGCTGTTTTAGGCCCAGGAGATACATAGTAGTTGCTTCTTATGCATGGGGGTACCTGGCACTCGATGGATGCCTGAGACTGCAGTTAGTAACAAACCCTCTATATACTATATTTCTCCTTGTACATTCATATCTATGATAAAGTCTAGTTTGTAAATTAGGCACATCAGGTGATTAACAGCAGCAACTAATAATAAAATAGAACAGTTATAATAATATATTATAATAAAAGTTGTGTGAATATGCTGTCTCTCAAAACATCTTAGTGTACAAATTTCATGCCTTTTCCTCCTTTACTAAGCATTTATCATGCACTGTGGCCATAACTTTTGCCGTTCGAGCAGCAACAGCACAACTAGCAGGAATTTCTTTTTCCTTCCTCCCAATTTCACAGGGAGAAGATTTATTCTTATCGTAGATCTCAGCAACCTCAGGATAGGATGTTTTTTTCTTTTCTTACTAAGTCAAGAACTTGTACCTTTTCACTTAATAACTTTATGGCTTGTCGGTGGCATATTCGAATTGCTAGCATCATTACTTCTGCACTTTGTGGGTCATTATTAAGTAAAATAAGGGTTATTTGAACACAAGCATTGTAATACTGCGACCGTCCATCTGACAACTGAGGCGCTGCTAAGTGACTAGTGCTGGACAGAGGGATGGTTCAAGTCCCGGGAGGGACAGAGCAGGATGGCACATTTTATTATGCTACTCAGAATAATGTGCAGTTTAAAACTTATTGAATTGTTTATTTCTGGAATGTTCTATTTAATATTTTCAGACCATGGTTGACTGTAGGTAACTGAAGCTGAAACTACCATACTAACTAACCAGTGGAAGGAAACTGCAGAAAGATGAATTTCAATTCTGTAAGACAGGCCTCTCTACAAATGTAAAGCTATCTGCAAGTGGACCCAGCTACTTTGGGAGGTGATTTCTTGGTCTTTGGAGTCATGCAAAAACAATCTAACACGTAGGGTAAGCTGGCCCCGGGCATTTCAGTGGGGAGTATATGTGGGCCAGGGGGTAGCAGTCTAGGAGAAATATTACTATCATGATCCTTTTTAATTAAATAAGAATTTAGCACTTTTCATGATCTATTTCTGAAGAAAGAGTCCTCTGGCTAAAAATATATTTAAAAACCACTGAGATAATAATTGCCGTCAAATACCCTGTGAGATAGGTCCCTTCTAACTTTGAGCTTCTATTATTTTATCAAAGTAGGGAGTAGCAAGTGGAGCCCTTCAAAATTAGAATACATGATCAGAAATCTGTAGATTTAAGAGACAATTTATAGGAATCCAAAATGTTACATTCTCTTTAAGGAATAATGCTTTTGGAGTTTGAATGGTGTCTTATTTTTACTTTTCCTTGGACCCTGCCTTTTAGTTCTATATCAGTGGCTTATATTTTATCTCATTTATTGCATCACATCCCTTTTGTGTTCAATTTTCTTTTTTTCTCGGCCATGCCCAGCTGCATGTGGGATCTTAGTTCCCCAACCAGGGTTGGAACCTGCGCCCCCTGCACTCGACCGCCAGGGAAGTCCCTGTGTTCAATTTTTACAGTCTGTACATTCTGATATATAATATCTCCCTTCTGTTCCTACAACTCAACAAACTTCTGTCTAGGTCTCCATTTTTATGACAGTAGGAACCTTTTCTTTTTAAATTAATTAATTTATTTATTGGCCGTGACATACGGCCTGCAGGATCTTACTTCCCAGACCAGGGATCGAACCCATTCCCCCTGCAGTAGAAGTGCAGAGTCCTAACCACTGGACTGCCAGGGAATTCCCGACCATAGGAATCTTAATGGTATCCTTTCAGGTAAGCTCCGTTGCTCAGTGATTCTTCACCCAATGTCTTAGATAACTTTGGGTTGCCCATCACCTCTCCTTCTGCCTAGCCTGGAGTAGGCCTCAATAAATCAATTCATAAACTTAGAAACCCTTGAAGATAAAATCAATATTTAAGGATTACCTTATTCAGTAAGAAAATTCAAAATGTGCTCTCAGTATTCTGTAATATCCTAAATGGGAAAAGATTTTGAGAAAGAGTAGATTTATGTACACGTGTAACTGAATCACTTTGCTGTACACCTGAAACTAACACAGCATTGTAAATCAACTATAGCCCAATATAAAATAGCAATTTAAAAATAAATAATGCAACCCAAAAAATAATAAAATGACATTTAGTGATTTATGTAACTGATGATATGACGGTACATGACACTGCTATGGGGTTAAAATCGTTGAGAATACCAGATCCAGATATCCATCTGAATATATTTGAATCATAGCACAGCTTTACACTATGTGCTACTTTGAAATGATCTCTATTCCCTTTTTTAAAATGGATTATTGGGAGATGACTATGTTCCTGGGCTGTGCTTACAAAATTGAACAGGTCAGATATCAAATATTGCCAATCAAACAATTTACTAGTGAATCAGGCTGTATGTGTTATGCTGTTTAGTGATCCTGAAAGTGAAAAAGAAATCCCTCTTCATCTTCTGGATCTTTCCTTATTGAAAGGAGCTGGTGGTCTGACATGTTGAGGACGGGGGAGTAGCTTTAGAAAGCAGCTTTGGAGGATGAACTGAGAGTGAGCCGTAACCATGTGATAACAAGTAACTCATCCACCTGACATCACCTTTCTTCTTGTACGAATGAGGAGTTTATCGTTTTTTAAAAGTTTCTTCTTTTCTCCGAATAAATATGAGTCCACCATGTTTATCACATGCCACTACCTCTGTGTAATGGCTGTTTTAATATGGGGAAATGATAGTAATACAAAGTGTATTTAAAAAGCAGATATTTCTAATCTCTGGTGGCTGGAGATTTTATTTGCATTTTTAAATAGAAGACCAGAGGAATAATCTGTGTGTTTAAATAGCAATAATTACCATAGATTCTGCTTGCATTAATACTGTCTGAGTACATTATGAAGCATTTGTCATAGCTAATGCGTTTCTGTCAAATCAAGTAATATTAGAAGGGAGCTTTTGTAATGAATATTAATGTGAGAGACAGCCGTAAGTAAAGCAAATTATAGAGGCAGGTAAATGTAGAATTAGCTGCAACTGCAAAGTAGCCTTTCATTACAAATTAAGTTCTTCTGATATTAATAAAAATGGAAGGTTCTACCTAGAGAAGCTTCATCAGAAACCTGCTGAACACTGACAGGAGTTTGTTAAAACTATTCTAATCCTCTTAATTGTAAATCAAAAGCCTTAAATCAGTTCGTCATGCAAAAGAATATGTGCATATCTTAATTTTTTATTCTTGCCCTTAAAAAAAAAATCTTCTTTTACAGAAATCTACTCTTTAGTGGAGTTTATTTTTTAGTCCAAAGTTAGTTCCAGATGCATATGTTTAGAGGATAAATTAAGTAAATAGAGTACTTTGTGTTCATTGAAGCTACATGCTGTATAAATAAGAGATCATTAACACATCATTACATGTGTTAATTATACATGCTAAATTATGGATCAGATCTGAGAAGGAAAATTTCCACAAAAGTTACATAAAGCCAAGGGAAATTTCTCAGGTGGTATCCTAGATGAAATTATACAGAGAGAGATGCATTTCCTGCCTGAATATTGAACTAAATTAACTTACAGCTCTAAAATCTGCTAAAGTTTTCCATAGAGGGAATAATACCAA
This sequence comes from Neophocaena asiaeorientalis asiaeorientalis, assembly GCF_003031525.2. Taxonomy (NCBI): domain Eukaryota; kingdom Metazoa; phylum Chordata; class Mammalia; order Artiodactyla; family Phocoenidae; genus Neophocaena; species Neophocaena asiaeorientalis. Next base: position 3,211,093 of record NW_020172982.1, on the reverse strand, counting down.
CATTTTAGGCTACCAGTTTAAGTATAAAAACATGAACTTGATAATGTGTGTTTTGATCTGAAATAGTTAATATCTTCACCCAATGTTTATAAGAAATGTATGGCTGTCACTTTATCCTATCATATACTTTTTATTATTACTACTATTTTAATTATACATAGTACAATCTCATTATACACATTTTATAAGATTTATATGACCTAAAAGCTAAAAAACTTCCTATAATCCCCTTTTCCTCAAAAGGAGATTTTTCCTCAAAATGTTCCTTCTGCCAAATTTTAATAAAGGTAAAGAGAAAAAATAAAGTCCCTCTCTTTTTGTCCCTTTAGTCAGTCTGTTTTCTGTTTTACCTGGGACAATGTCTTTTGTACTAAAGATATTCACAAACCTAAATAAAAGGAAATGCCCTTTCTTTCTTTCAGAAACAATATCTACTACCAAGAGAGAATAATCCTTCTGCAAATATTTGGTTCTCTCTGTATCAGACAGCTTAGGCTAAGTTATGCAATGGTAATAGATGGTCCCCAAATCTCAAGGGCTTACAAAACAGAGATTTGTTCTCTGCTATGACTCTGCTGAACATGCCTTCGTTTCTGGACATAGTTTGATGCAGCAGGTGTATCTGGGCATTGCTTGTCTTATGTGCAGGGAGAAAGAGAGAAAAGGTTAAATCATCTGCTGGGCGGTGGCATGGGTCACTTTCACTCATGTTTTGGGGGAAGGGCCAAAGTCAGCCATGTGAGGCTCCATAAGAGATGTAAAATTTAAAGGAAATATTGGCTTGGGCACAGGTTTTTGAGATGTCAGAGGACAAAGCCAGCCTGGTGAAAGTAACCATGAACAAAAACGGGGCCGCAGGACTGGACATTATGTTGGTCCATAGGGAGTTAGAATGCCAGGGTTGGAATAAGGAAGATGAAACTCCAACAGGAAAGGGCAGAGCCAGTAGATTAAGGACTCAGGCCTTGACATTACAGAGACCAATCTGACCCTCGGTAGGATATTCTGGAGCTAGCAGTAACTTGAAGAAGGTATGCTAGGGAGATCTTTGTGAAGTTGTAAATTATGATGCAGTTACTACCCAGAAACTGTGGGTGTTAATAGGACAGGAAAGGTAGGGGTGAGCTGACGTGGCATTGAAGTCTGTTGATTTGGTCTAGCAGATAAAGCAAGAGGTAGCAGTGCCTTAAAGACTGACTTGGAGTGTCTTAAAAGAACTGTGGGGCAGTTACAGAAATGAGCAATGTGATGGGTGACAGTGATTCAGGGATAACTCTGGACTCTTTAAGTGATGGGACCGGATCAAGGTTTGTGCATGTGGATGAGTCTCTGCCTATAAGAATACGGTCACCCCAGAATCTCTTCCATGGATGAGAAAGAATGGGAGCTTCCTGTAACTAGTTTTTGAGGGGAGAATTAGGTTTTAGCCAGAGTGAAAGATGAAAGGACGTAAGAAATAGATTTCGGATGAGGGCATTTTTTTCTTCGATTGAGGAGAAATGCTCTATTTTAATTCTGACCTAAGTTCAGGTTCTATAATCTAAAAAGGGTAGCCACTCTCACCTAAAACAGTTATATTTTATATGCCACAAATGCAAAATAAAAGAGAGTATATAAAAAATAGATATGTATGTATAACTGAGTCACTTTGCTGTACACCTGAAACTAACACAACATTGTGAATCAACTATGTGTCAATTAAAAAAATAAAGAATTTAATGTGGTATAAGCTTCCTTCCAACACACATGCCCACAAGCACATACACCTACCCTGAGCATACATTTCCTAAAGATATGATGCAAACAAATACACTGAGTGTCTTCTACTGTAAGAAAGAGAAAATTGAGTTCAGTGTCATTAAAAAACCTTTCAATCTGTATGTGAAAGGAGTGGAGGCTTTAACTTTTAGAACATTAAGTAAATAATAAATTTGACAATTATCCCATTGAAAGCAGTCCCCTTTTATTATTTATTATTTATTTATAATTCTATGCATTGTCACATCTGTTTTAGGGGCTGAGTGAACATTGAAATGAGGAATGGTCTTCCTTCATGGAGACAATGTTTAAATCATCCTTGAGACCACAACTAAAGTGGATTTAATTCTATGTTTACAAATCTAGGTTTTTTGTGTTTTTTTTAACATCTTTATTGGGGTATAATTGCTTTACAATGGTGTGTTAGTTTGCGCTTTATAACAAAGTGAATCAGTTATACATATACATATGTCCCCATATCTCTTCCCTCTTGCGTCTCCCTGCCTCCCACCCTCCCTATCCCACCCCTCTAGGTGGACACAAAGCACTGAGCTGATCTCCCTGTACTATGCGGCTGCTTCCCACTATCTATCTATTTTATGTCTGGTAGTGTATCTAGGTTTTAAAAGAATAAAGCAACCACACACACTATCATAGCTCAGAGCTTCTCTGCCCAAACAACTTTCAGTTGTTTAAACGTCTGACACTACAGTTCAGAGTTGAGGAATGTTTACAGAGCTGTGTTCAAATAATCAGGAATATTTAACTGTGCTCTATCTCTCTCTTTTTTTTTTTTTTTGTGGTACGCGGACCTCTCACTGTTGTGGCCTCTTCCGTGGCGGAGCACAGGCTCTGGACGCGCAGGCCCAGTGGCCATGACTCACAGGCCCAGCCACTTCACGGCATGTGGGATCTTCCCAGACCAGGTCATGAACCCGGGTCCCCTGCATCAGCAGGCGGACTCTCAACCACTGCGCCACCAGGGAAGTCTAGTATGCTTTATCTCTTAATCCATATGACCATCCACTGCTGAGAAAGCAACGATGTTTATGGATCTGTTGATGATTTACTAGACATGCAAAATGCATATACACAGGAACTGTATCTAAAAGATGAGGTCTTTTCCATGCATAATACACTGTAAATGATTTTATATCAAGCCATTAAAAACCAAGAGAAAAGAAATGGATTTTCCTAAGCATGCCAATGGAGTCTACTTTAAACTCAGAATTTAAGTATCTATAAAATATCATCTTCTTTCTGTCTTAAATTTGATTTGCACTAATAGAGGTAAGCACTGATTGTTTCCTTAGGAGACTGAAAGAGTTAATGGGCCTGACATTTTAAATGTGTGTGTCTTTAATAGCAGAATGGAGCTCTTTGGCTTTTAAGTAAAATAAAAATGTTTTGAAAATTCACACTATTTTAGAATGTAGGATTGGGAAGGAATTTCCTCTTGGTTCTTTTTAACGCTTGAGAGGTCAGGCTAAATAAGGGCTTTGGATTTTAAGAAAAGAGAAACCTTTTGTTTCAGTGGCTGTAAAAAATTTTTAAATGTGTATCAAATCCCTAATTTCTTGAAGAAAAAAATTGAACAAAAGGGCCATGAGATATTTTAAACAAAGTGATATTCTAAGTTTATACATGACATTATTTACCTAAACATCAAAAACAGGAGTTGACTTCTCAGATTTGAAATAGATGCCTTCAGACATGTTGTTACAGAACACCTATATATTTTAATAAAAAGTCTAATAGAAATCTCCAATATAAACATCTAATATAAATATCAATTCAAATGTTATTGTCTAAAATAAATATCAATTCAAATACTAGTAATGATAAGTGGAATAACACAAAATGATGATTGACTCCCCTCAATCAAAATTTTTTGGTATTTTTTCTTTTAAATTTCTTTTATCCCAGTAGCATTTCTTTTATCACTGGGTATACCCTGTAAAAATAAATAACATGTCAGAGATTTAGCTGTAAAACAAAATTTTTTTCTTAATTCATCCTGTATTTTCTATATAAGCAGCTAGGGAAAAGAGTCCTTCTCATTTGCATCAAATGTATCTTAGTCAAACTTCAAATATTAAACTATTTAAGAAAATGTGTTAGGAGGAATGTAATCATTAATATGAGAAATGTATCATTTATATATAATGCTTAAAGACCTAGATCTGGGTTTCAAGCTGTGTAAAATCATTTTGGATTTTTTTTTTTTTTTGTGGTACGCAGGCCTCTCACTGTTGTGGCCTCTCCCGTTGCGGAGCACAGGCTCCGGACGCGCAGGCTCAGCGGCCATGGCTCACGGGCCCAGCCACTCCGCGGCATGTGGGATCTTCCCAGACCGGGACACAAACCCGTGTCCCCTGCATCGGCAGGCAGACTGTCAACCACTGCGCCACCAGGGAAGCCCCTGTTTTGGATTTTGAGAACAGCATAGCTTGTGAGAGAGCTTTGATTAGAAAATATTCTGTATATTTTAAAGTTTAAGTACCCAAAAGGTTATTCAATTTTCCTTCTCAGGATTTAAAAAAAAATGAAATATATTTCTAAGCTCAAAAATTAAATGGGGGCTTCCCTGGTGGCGCAGTGATTGGGAGTCTGCCTGCCAATGCAGGGGTCGCAGGTTCGTGCCCCGGTCTGGGAAGATCCCACATGCCGCGGAGGGACTGGGCCCGTGAGCCATGGCCGCTGGGCCTGCACATCCGGAGCCGGTTCTCCGCAACGGGAGAGGCCACAGCAGTGAGAGGCCTGTGTACCGCAAAAAAAAAAAAAAAAAAAATTAAATGGGACACTTAGGTTGCTTCCATGTCCTGGCTATTGTAAATAGAGCTGCAATGAACATTGTGGTACATGACTCTTTTTGAATTATGGTTTTCTCAGGGTATATGCTCAATAGTGGGATTGCTGGGTCATATGGTAGTTCTATTTTTAGTTTTTTAAGGAACCTCCATACTGTTCTCCATAGTGACTGTATCAATTTACATTCCCACCAACAGTGCAAGAGGGTTCCCTTTTCCCCACATCCTCTCGAGCATTTATTGTTTGTAGATTTTTTGATGATGGCCATTTGACAGATGAATGGATATAGAAGATGTGGCACATATATACAATGGAATATTACTCAGCCATAAAAAGAAACGAAATTGAGTTATTTGTAGTGAGGTGGATGGACCTAGAGACTGTCATACAGAGTGAAGTAAGTCAGAAAGAGATAAACAAATACCATATGCTAACACATATATATATGGAATCTAAAAAAAAAAAAAAGGTCATAAAGAACCTAGGGGCAGGACAGGAATAAAGACACAGATCTACTAGAGAATGGACTTGAGGACACGGGGAGGGGGAAGGGTAAGCTGGGACAAAGTGAGAGAGTGGCATGGACATATATACACTACCAAACATAAAATAGATAGCTAGTGGGAAGCAGCTGCATAGCATAGGGAGATCAGCCCAGTGCTTTGTGACCGCCTAGAGGGGTGGAATAGGGAGGGTGGGAAGGAGGGAGACGGAAGAGGCAAGAGATACGGGGATATATGTATATGTATAACCGAATCACTTCGTTATAAAGCGGAAACTAACGCACCATTGTAAAGCAATTATACGCCAATAAAGATGTTAAAAAAATAAACAATAAAATAAAATTTTAAAAAATGGGAGAAATTTCAGAACTATGGCAGCTTGAACTATAAAAGAATGATGTACGGAATAGGATAATTTTTGTGTATCTGAGTATACTGTACCTGGAATCACCTCTAAACAACATCATTGACTTTGGGAGAGTGATTTAGCCTCTGAAGACCTCATGTTACTCTCAGATGGAAGGATAGAATAAGATCAGTTCATTTACCATACATTCATTTCTCGAGCATCTGCTCAAAGTGCAGAGACCTTGCCACGTGCTGGGGAGATAGAACAGTACAGAGACACAGCCACCATCCTCTGTGATTTTCACCATCTCTGACAGTTGTGCTATGGTTTGCCTCTGTGCTGTGGTCAGGGGGAACTTCCACAGCCACTCTGGACAGAGAGTTCCCTCTTGGTTTCCCGACTAGGTCATGGTCATATGAAAAGCAATGAAAGAAAAATGGGCTGGTTGAAAAGTTGGACAACTCCTAGAAACAACATAAATTTACATTTTAAATATTTGTGCCAGGCACTGTTCAAGGTACTAGGTACACACTGTTGAGGAAGTGGCAGAACGTATAATTTAGTGCCTGAACTTATGAGTAAACAATTTATATAGATACAGGTATATCTCACATATGGGATAAAAAGTATCTGATATTTTATGATATGTTTATATTTTATAGCTTATGTTAACTACTATTAAATTAAAAAGCAGAGTGTTTAATTGGGAAAAATTGGGTAGTATCTAAGTTGGGTTGATTAGCCAAGGAAAGTATCTTTGAGGAGCTAAAATTTATGTCAAGAAGGGAGATACCCAAAGAAGGCCAACCCAATAAGGGAAGAAAGTATGTGCAGAGACCTTAAAAGAAGAAAAAGTTTGCCATCTTAAAGAAACTGAATACACACACACACACACACACACACAAACACACACACACACACACACACACACACACACACATATAAAATTCAGGGTCGAACAGCAGGATTTGGAATTCACCTTAGCTCATTTTAGTAGAAAGGATAAAATGGATTACAGGTTCATTTGGAAAGCTAAAGAAAGAAAGCACCTTGAGAAGCAACCTGTAGAACTGGGCCAGCAAGGGACCACTTCCAGTATCTGGGAGACACCACACTCAGGAAACGCCAGACCCCTCCTTGACACTACTTATGTCAAGACAGAAGTGCTGTCTAGTTCCCTTCTTCCAATCTTCTGCAGTCTAATTGGTAGAAACTAAACTGTAGCCAGAACCTGTGTGGGAATAAATCTGGGACCACAGAGTTTGTAGCTCTCAGCCTCTGGCATGGATGCTGAGCCAGATCACACAATCTCTACAAAAAAAGAAGAAGAGGATGTACAGTCAGGCAGGAAGCATGTCATACTGCGGTTTTGTAAGCTATAATCAGCGGCTGGACTTTTAAGACCAATGGGAAGCCACTGGAGGGTTTTAAGTAGGACTCATCTTCATCGCTTGTTCTTTGGGGTTCCATAATGCATGGCTTGCTCCTGTGCCAGAGCCCTCCTTTTATGTCCCCTTGCATTGCAATGGGGTGGAGTTCTTGTCTTCTTCCTTGTCTTAGTTGTAAACTCTTCAAGAAGAGAGATTTCTTTTCATACTTTTTAAGAATTTACTTTTGTATTCCCCTAAAGTGCCTAGCAGAGTCCCTATGTCAGCAAAGGTTAAAATAGAATTAAATGTTCCGACCTTTGGCAACATGATTGTATTATAAACATTTTAGGAATTATCATTTTAGAAGCTTCTAGAAACTTCAACTTGAGAATTCATCAAAGAGTGTAACATGATACAATTTCAAAACTCAGGTCACACAGCTTTGAACATATTTCAAGACGAAAATAGCATTAATCAGTCCTCACACAAGCACAGAATTTCTCCCTAAATTAAGCAAAGTAATTTAGCAAATTTTAGCATTTTGTTTTCTGAACCTATGTATGTAACAAAATGGGAAGAAGGAATTATGTTTCCCTCCAACAGGGAGGGAAAAAATATAACCAGTCAACAATAATTGATTTCTTTTGTCTCTGAGGTTTCCATGCACAAATATATTCAGAAAGACCCTGTAAATATACTCGGAAAGAAATCATTTTTCAAACTGTATCAAAACCAAAGAGTCTTAAGAGAAATGTTACATATTGCAGTCTATTTCGAATAAGACAAAACTGATTATAATAAAAATATTTTGATGTTTTAACTTGAGGGTGAAAAGTATTCTCTCTACTTCATCCTCTGGGAATTTTTGATCATTAGAAGATTTCCTATAGTAGCTTCATGAACAGAGAAATATTCCCACCATAAATGTAAGAGGCAACATTTTGTTGCAGAGAATTGAGTTTGCTTATTTGCTCTGGGCTCTTTACTGAACATTATCAGAGATGCTTTAGGGGTTATGTTTTAGCTGAACCTCTGCAGTATCAGAAGACTATGGCTTTGAACTTTGTTCTTGAAAATAATATCCTTGTATGAACAGATCCTACCAACGAATGGTAAGAAAACAAGTCCAGGTATAAGTGGACCAGAGAATGAAAGCAAGAGAGTTACAACATGAGACCCACCATCTAACTCTAAAATTTAATGATTTTATGGGTCACTAGCCTGTCTTGTCATTAACTAAGAATTGTATATAGAAAATGGATTTGGAGTTCACTACATGCTTTAGTCTACTGTCAGATTCTAATGGCCACATGGTGTTGGAATATAACTGCAAACCTTCCCAAAGTGTGTCCCATGTATATAAAAGTGTACTTGGGCCCAATGGTGGCTGGAGGTTGGGACCATGCAAAAACAATTATACACAAAAAAGTAGTTGATTCCAGGCTCTTTTCTTAGCATTTCGCTGTGTCCTATATTTTTTCACCTCCATAGTCAGTCCCAAATGACATTTCTTCTTGTCTGCAAGAGCAGTTTTCAGATCGTAGGTGTGGCTCAGTTTAGATCTGTGGTAGGAAAATAAAGAACATTCCCTGATAACACGGTAGCAAAATCATTTGGTTTTGCTCTCAGAAAAATTAAAGACAGAAATCATATTAGACACATATCACACTTAATTTGGTCTTTTAAAAATATATGTTCATGCCACCAGTTTACTCTGAATGATGCCGTTTGATACTAATGGCATAAAACAATATTTTAACATTTTAGAAAGATTTATTTGGAAACGGTTATTGCATTTTCTTAGTCATTTTATACTCTGACAGTTTTACAGAAATCTGAGGATAATGTAGGCAAGATACACCCACTCCTATCACATTTTAAAACAATACTAGTGACTTTGGGCCAAGAATTCTAAATCTGGGCAGCTGCCTACTTTCCTCAAGCTACCTAGATAAGTACTTAGGATCAAGCATGTTTTTAATGTAAAGCCCTTTGAAAATGCTCTTCATTCTTTAGTTCTCTCAGCACATGTTTGTTGAAAAGTTGGTCTGCGCAGCACTGTTACTAGGCAAAGCAGGAAAATAGAAAAGAGGTGCATGAAATATCCCTTACCGTGATTATGCAATGCACTTGTATTTTCAAGGGAGGAGAAAGTGCCATAAGTGCTTAATATGACACCCAGCAAGCGAAGTGCTGAGAGAAAAGCAGTTCTGCTAAGTTGATATGACTCCCATTTTATCCAACTTTAAAACCAACGCATTCCATTAGTAGCTATATTCTTAGTCCTCTTACCCATCAATTTTTTCTTAATGCACCTGCTTTGTGGAGTGCTTTGCAAGAAATGAGAGATTGCTTTGTATCTCTACTACTAAACTTCAAGACCACAAGACAATTACTGAATTTTTTTTCTCTTTAAGTCTTCTTTGTATGGTTGTTTAATACCCTGAGTTCCATGTTAATGATTCTTTCTTAGGCTTTAAGTGGCCACGCTTATGCCAAATTATTGGTCACACTAAAATAAGGAAAAGAAAATGTAAAAACCTTTCTCAAGTAACTGATCTTCCATCAGCCTATATTGTTATTTTAAAAGGAGAGAATGGAACTTGAACATCGGTGGAATAAGTTATAATGAAAACAAACAAAAAAACCTTTTCCCATCAGGTGACCTAAATCTACTTTTATCTGATAGATGGCCAATTTATATTAATTATCATAGTTGGAAAAAATGCTACTTAGACACTCGCTATATTTCTTAAATTCCCTCAGAAAAAAGCTGTTTAAGAAGAAGGGCTAGTATAATGGCTTATATTTTGGCCCCCAAAAGGAAGCAACATATACTCAAATGTGTTTGGCAAGGCATGGGGTCATCTGGACGTGAATTCAAACTTGGGCCGGTTGTGCAAGGGCTCAGGGTGGCAATAACTGGTGAAATCACAGTGCTACCGTGATTATTTTCCAAGTCCAAGGCACAAAAGTCTATGTCCTCCTCCCATGTTGCATCTATAATATCGGAGTCAGTCTGAATGAAGAAACTGCAGTTGCTTTACTCTTTTTTTGAGGCATGCTTCATATATAATCAAATGCATAGATCTTAAATTAGTTTAGATAAATCTGTTCCCCAGTGTAACCGTCACCCTCGTCAAGATATAGGACCTTGTATAGCACAGGGAACTCTACTCAATATTCTGTAACAACCTATATGGGAAAAGAATCTGAAAAAGAAGGGATATATGTATACTTAAAATATAATTGTTATCTTCTAGGACGGGAGTATATTTCAGTTTATAAGAAACTGTCAAACATTTTTCCGAGGCAATTGTATCACTTTACAGCCCATAGACAGTAGACACTTTCCCCACATTCTTGCCAACAAGTGGAATTGTTATTCCTTGAAATTTTAGTCTTTTCTCAGGGGGTGTGATAGGATTTCTCACTGTGGTTAATACTCCCATGCTGTAGACGCAGAAACAGTAGTTTAGAGATGTTCACTTGTTCAAATTCACACCACACACAAGTGGCGGGACCAGCATTTCCAATGTGCTCTGAACTACTATGTATATTCTCACAAGTTTGAATTTTTGGGTCCTGAACAACACGGCTGATTCTCAAACAGTCATTGACAGGAAGCATAGGTTTGCTCGGGTAGAACCAGGATGTTATGAATTACCAGGGAAATCCCACAAAAAGATGTCGCTAAAGCCAAGACGAAGCTCTCTTAGTGAATTGGAATCAACATGTTTGCTAGCGTTGCCCTTGCTCCTGTTTGCAGGTTAGACTCACTGGGAGATGCTTAAGATCGGTAAAAAAATGCCTCCTACCACTTTTGAAAACTCTTTTGTCCCCCCGGTACTATACAATCTGTATGCATTAGGAATAGTGTCTCAAAGAAACATCTCATTGAAGTCTTTCAACTTAGGCGCACTTAGAATCAGAACAGTGCCTTCGCAAAAAAATATACTTAATATCCACAAAAGTATGTAAGCCCTTAACAACAACATCGCAACGACAATTACAGCACCCACAAAAGCAAAACAGTCCTTAATTGTCACATTTTGAAAAAGCTGTCAAGTTCACGCATCAGGAAAGGAAGTGTGTTCAAGATTCGACACAGAATTTTACTGACTTAAGTTTCCTTCTCAGTTTTGCTTTCACTTTATTAATGAACACATTGCTGAAGCAGTGATGATGAAATAAGCTCCCTACCCCCATCAGTATCTGGCATGGATAAGGGTACGAATGTTCAGGCCAGTGACACAAGAACCTAAGGAGTAGGTGAGAAATTCCTGGTCATTAGTAAGTAGCTTGGTGTAGTCGAGGGAACTAGACCAGGATTTAGGAGAACTGGGTTCAGGTCCAGAGCCCGCTGCTCTACACCACCACTACCCCAGTGTCCTGGGCAAGTTGTCTTGTCTCTTTGGGTGAGTGTGTTCTCATTTGTCAAATGGTGAGACAGTAATAGATACTTTCTCAAGTTTCCAGTCCTCAGAATTTTTCTGTAGTTGCTTATCAAGGCCAATAACTCATGAGGACTTAAGGCAGGGGGAAAGAAGACGTGTATCACTGGGAGAGAACGTGGAGTTATAGGAGATGGAACCAGCTTTTCATTAATTTATCTCATTTTTGTGCCGAATGAATGCCTTGAGCAGGAATCACAGGACATCATGGAGAAGATGAATATGTTACTTTTTTTTATTAGGGCTTTCAGACTCCTGAGGAACACAGCTAACTGGTAGGCAGAAAATTGAGATACAGATGTTGAAATCCATGACTGTTAGTCCCAGCACACAGGAGGGGTCGACAGCGCATTTTAGGGGATCCCTGAAGGCTTCCTGGAAAAATAATTCTCTTAGCTGAGAAATATTACCCGGATGTGGAGGAAGAATGATGTTAAAGGCAAAGGTGACATAATGTTTGAGGCCTTGAGATAAGAATGATTTTCAAGGAAATGAGAGAAGTTCAGTATAACTAGAGCCAAGGGATTATATGGAGGAGGGGTCAAGGGGGGAGAGCTGAGTCTAGGAAGGTCAGCAGGGACCAGACCCTTAAGGACCTTATAAGCCATGTCAAGGTCATTGGATTTGGTCATCCAAATAGTGAGTGAATGAACATATTATAAGCTATAAATTGAGAATGGATTTGCATGTTAGAATGGATTAGAATGGTGTCAGAAGATAGGCAGACATCATTTGCAGGGCTATTTCAGTGGTGTGGGTGAGAGATAACAGTACTCCAAACTTTGCTATTAAAATAGATGGAGATAATAAAATTTAACAAAATTTCACAAATCTCTGTACATTTGAAGTTACTAATTTAATAATAAAAAATAATAATTAAAAATAAAAATAGATGGAGACAACAACATTTCAAGATCCTTGCAAATGTGGGAGGAGGTGCCTGGCAGGAATTTATGCAGGAGAACATCTCTCTTCATGCTCACAGCAGTCTCTGGAGCCTGCAGTGAGATGGGGAAGGAGTGTGCTGTATCCTGAGAGAAGGGTCAGCCTGCAGACGGTGAGTCTGCTTCTGTACCAGATCCGACCTCCGGTCCCCAGCTTAGGGCTAGTCATCTACTCATCACAAACATAAAATGGGTGATCAAGCAACAGATTGTAGAAATGTTACAAAATCCACGCAGGTGGGCTCTGCATGGCTTACTTTTCACAGGAAAGGAAGAAGCCGGGTCGGGACAGAAAACCAGACACCCTGAGACTCACACAGATGTGAGACAAGAGTGCTGAGAACAATAAGTAACTCCAGGAATGTCCTAGGGGAATTATTTGAGACTCAGGCTTAAGCCCTGGTGGTAATTGGCAGTTTTGGCTTCTGATTCATTCATCTCTTACAGCTTTTCCTGGACTTTAAGTTGTTTTGTCTTGTGTTAGCTACCCTTGCCAGATGATGGAAGGCTGGGGCCCTCTTGGGAGTGGGGAGGGGCTTGCAAAAGTGTAGATAGGAAGAGAGAGGCCCATTAGATCTATGCTCTGCACAAAACATTTCCATACACAATTCTTCCCATTTGGAAAAGAGGAAGTACTTCTAACTAACAGATTACATAGGCTGTTGGTAGATCAAGCCACAGCACCTTACATCACCACGGTTCTGAATAAAAAATATTCAGTGAAGAGAAAATCTTTGAAAATTCGTGTTTTTCATTCAACACAATGGGTGATATAAAAATGTTAGCTAAAAGCAAAAGAAATTGGGAAGGCTCTAGATATAAATGTAGTTGCCTACATGGAAAGGCACTTTAGGTTTTCCATGTGGGCAAGGGGACAGTGAAAACATAGATGCCAAAAATATTTAATAGAAAATGTCCCCTATAAAGAGAGATGGCTGGAAGTCTGTTAAAACACAGGATGTGGAGTGCTGGGGGATAAAGTCTTTCTGTGAAGATGACCAAGTATTTAATGAGAAAGAAATTTATAGGCTCTTACTTTGTAGCAGCCTTTGGCTGGCAGTACGGTCACACGACAGCCTCATAAATTTGCTTGGGTCCCTCTGCTTGCACACCACTGAAACAGCCAAGTGGCCGAGTGAGGTGTGGTAAGCACGGGTGCTGTCTCATTTTCTCATGGGTTATATTTCTGCAAACATTGTAATATGCAATACATCTGCTGCGATTTTTTTCCCTCTTAGTCCAGAAATGATTGCAGAAATAGTGTTCATGCAGAAACGGTATGTGAGTGTGTATGTGTGTTGTGTTTACTTTAAGGTGGCTGTAAAGAATTGAGTGTATGTGTCTATGTTTTTCACAAACAAGGGTTTTTGGAGACGATGAGTTCAAAACATGGCATAAACATATTAACTTTGGACTGCTATTTCTAACAGCTGTGGTTTTAAAACCGCTATTCTAGAGCAGATTCTATGAGAAGAGTTAACTGCCGTTGTTTCTGAAGCCGATACGATGTTTCAGAGAGAAAAAAGCAATGAGCATTTGAATGTTTGAGGTACCCTGGGCTCACACACATGTGTATGTGTGCGCTTGTGCCTACAAGGAAAGGGAAACAGACAGAAATACAGAAAGAGACAGCATGCGAATATATATATATATATTATATATATATTTATATATATATATTTATACATACAATGTATTTATTAGCCTTAAGATTTATTTGCTTAAGGTTAGTAGCCCCATTTACAAGAAGGCTTTTGGTTTTCCACTTGAGAATATAAGCTTACATAGTTAACAAACACAGTATATATGCATAATGTGTTATTCTATCTTAACCTTCCCGTCAGTGATTATGAAGTTATTTCGAAAATCTCTGCGATTACTTTCCCAAAAGTCTGCATTGTGTGTTTGAAGGATTACTTTATCAAATACCCTGAGAATACTATAATCTAAACTATTTGCTTTCAGAAGAGATTTAAGTGGATTGAACACTTACCGTGACCTTTGCTTACGTTGGGTTAAGGCGAGAGCTGTATGTAGAATTTACGTCAGCGGAACACACCCCAGTCCGTTGCTTTGTTTCCTTTGTTTCATGTACCTGCGTGCTGAGGCCCCCTTGACGTAAGACAGTGTGGGACATATACTCTGATTCTTGTTGGCTGTGAAGCAACAGGAGCTAGGTGGCTCTCCCAAGAGTACGCTATATGATGGTAGCAATCTGGGAAGGAAACTGTCAGTGTTTAGCCGTATCAGTAATTTTGGGTTTCATTTAGCAGGGTCTGTCACTGAAAAGTGAGGGAGCTTAGATCTGCAGAGGCTTCTTCTGATCCCCAGATGTCTGGGCTGTAGGGTCCCCACCTGGAAATGGGCATCTTTTCATATCCGTCAGCGTCCGTGGAGAAGTCAGTTAGCTTGGCGACCTGGTGAGAACACTAGGCAGCTGCTGTGGAGCCTAGTCTTCAAGGCCAGGGTCAAGGCGCCTGGCTGTTCCTCGCCTCCCGGGGATCCAAGTTCAGAGGGCCCTCGGGACTGCCCGGGCTCTAGTGCGCATGCTCTGTGCGCATCTCAGAGGTGGAGCTTCCTGTGCCTACCTTGCCATTGCCAAGGCTTGCACTCCTTGAATCATCGTTATTCTAATTTGTATTTTTTCTAATTGTGAAAGCAGTACCGTGGCTATGTATTTCAATACAGAAAAAAAAAGATTCTATCAATCACTTCTATTTCCCTCTAGTCTCCCTTTGAAAGTATATGGGATGTACTTTTTATAAAAATGGGATCACGTTACATGTAAAGTTTTACAATTGTGGTAGGTTATTGAATATTTTCTGCTCTACTTTACCTCTTTATTTTTTTCTTGCATATTTACTATTTTAATTACCTAGACTGATAAAATTGTATGTATTACTATTAATATCATTATAGCTTCGTCTACTTATTTTGTCTTTCAAGTCTGTGTGTTTATTTGTTGTCAAACAATTATTTTAAAAATTGTTTTACTTGGTGTTGCCTGCCTATCCTTTTAGCTTACCATATAAAGCATTATATTATATTATTATTATATACAAATATGTTATATATAAATATATGTAATTATATATCATATTGATACATAATATATAATACATTACATATAATCATCATACATCATATATAGTTTTAATATATTATAAGTATGTAATTATTTATAATATATAATTATTATAATTTAATATATGATTATAAGGTAGTCTTATCTAATTCAAACTTTATGGCATTTAAAATTCATTTTAACTTAATTTGTCTCTTGGCTCTATTATGTTTCTATCCTTAGCCTCCTAAAAATTGCTGTTTACTTCTAGCATAAGGTTACATGTATTTTTAATGTCTACTTTTACCCTTAAAACAATATTTTGCTACTTATCTACTTACTATCTACCTATATATCTATCTATTCTTTGAATTTATGTTTCTTCTCTTGACTTAATTGCAAACAAGCATTGTAGGGGTAAGGATCAGCTGTGAAGTAAATCTCTCTCTTCCAATTAATTTCATGACAACTGCTCTAGGTACTTATTGTACCTCTCTTCCCCTGCAGACTAAATCATGACTCACAAAATGATAGCCTAGGAAAAAAACAAGAGATTAAATTCAAAGTATAAAGTTGTGTTTAGATTTGACTATAATAGTTCCAACCACCAAGCCACTATGGGATGATCTAGAATTTCTAGTCGAAGGGATTTATTGTTTTTGTTGTTGTTGGGTTTGGGTTAGGGTTAGAAATGTTTTAAAGGACCAAAAATTAGCTCACTCATAAAATATTTGTTAAGCAACTACTATACATCAGGTTCCTATTTTTATCGAGTTTACTAAGAATTACAAAGTCACAGGGAGTCTCTGAGCGCAATGCTAAGTGTTCAGAGGTTAAAAATACTTTAATAAGGCTGCAGATGAATTTGTGTCCCAGTTTGCACCAGTGAGCAACTTACTGGACATTTACAACTGACCAGGGAACATGCTCTCAGAAGAGCATCCCATTTCTTTCCATGAACATTTGAAATGTACACGTTGTTAATGTGTGATTGCAACTGGCTAGAGTCCTAATTAGTTGCTGTGCAGATTTGAAGGCAGTTAAGTTACTATTTAACATTTGGCCCAACATGAATATTTTAAATTTATAACGTTTTTACCAGAGTCACTTTCTTAGATTTTCTTCTTCAAAATTCTCTTCTTCAAAACTTAACAAAATTAAAACGAGTTTTAAATTTAAAAAATTCATATATCATTTAAAATGTGAAGACCAAAGAGAAAAAACTACAACTTGAAGATGATTTTAAAAGATGAAAGGCAGAGAGTCTCCTTCCATTTTACATCCTTTCCTCACCTCAATTCCCTAAGATACCATACGTGATGGGAGAGGTCCACCGTGGTCTTGAGCTGCCGGTCAGAGCTTGTGTCTTTAGGTGAGCTAGGGCAAGTCTTCGAAGTTTTGTTACCACATTTTAGAAGAAGCAAAATAGTGCTCTTCTGCTTTAAAAGAATTTTTCAAGAATGAATGGGCGGGGGGGCTTCCCTGGTGACGCAGTGGTTGAGAGTCCGCCTGCCGATGCAGGGGACACGGGTTTGTGCCCCGGCCTGGGAAGATCCCACATGCCGCAGAGCGGCTGGGCCCGTACGCCATGGCCGCTGAGCCTGTGCTTCCGGAGCCTGTGCTCCGCAACGGGAGAGGCCACAACGGTGAGAGGCCCGTGTACCGCAAAAAAAAAAAAAAAATGAATGGGGGGTAAATCATTTGGCGAAGTGAACAGTGATAAACAAATCTTAGATATTATTAAAGCAATCAATTTAATGTATTTTTTCATGGCAGAAGGATGAGTCTTGAGTCTTTCAGTGATTGGCTTACAAATGTAGTTGCCCTTATTAATTGCCCTTTTCTTTAGAGAAGTCTACATCATGACTCTATATCAAATTAGAAAACCATCAATTTTAGAGATGACAACTGCTCTAATAGGTACCTTTGTTGCATCTTCTTTCCTTAAAACATGACTGGTGTTTTTTTGTTTGTTTTTGCTGCACTGCAAGACTTGTGGGCTCCTAGCTCCCAGACCAGGCATTGAACCCAGGCCCTTGGCAGTGAGCTCACCAAGTCCTAACCACTGGACCGCCAGGGAATGTTGTATTTTCAAGAAAAATCAGTTTCTTTATTTCTTTTGTCCCCACTGAAGTACACAATTGAGAAGCTTGTTGTTAAAGCTTTATACTGAATATAATCTGGTATACGCCAAGTTAAATGCTAAATACCCAATATCCACCAACTGCTTTCTGGCTCCGTACGCTATTTCTCACATGATCTGATATCTACATAACAGGTACACAGAGCATTAGGCTGAAGCATCTGAATTTCAGACAGATGGAAACCAACACCTCCAGATCTACTTCAGCCGTTCATGCAAGCTAGGACATGCGACACTAAACTACATTTGAATTTGATGGTGTTACTGAAAGAGCATCTGAGCATGAACTTGAGGTCAGGCCTGAGTCTCTCAGGAATCTTCATGAAACAGTATTAGCAGAAACATGGACGCAGAAGAGCAAGGTTAACATTCAGAGTAAATCGACCGAAAACTTAGAGAATTTGACAGGTGACTTAGCAGCCGCCAATAATCTTAGCGATGTGGGCTGGTGCTCGTTGCAGCCTAGTTTATGAAGCAACACTAGTGTTACTGAAAGTGGAGTCTGGCTTCTCACTGCGCAGAAGCCAATAAAGAGGCAAGGTTGGTGAAAAGGAAAGTTTGCTTTATTTCGGACGCCAGTGACCAGGGGGGTTAGGGGGGAAGGGGGACTCCTGTCCAAGGGCTGGCTCCCCCCTCCACTGACAGCCAGGGGGCAAGAGATTTTATAGACGGAGGGAGGGGGTTGCATGCAGAAACAGCACAGGCAGCTCAGACAGTCATCTTGAAATATGTCATGGGGTGGTGTTTTCAGTGTCATCTTGATTGTTTTAAGTACAGGTAGTCTTCATTTGCAGGGTTGGTTTGTTCCCATTTCTTTGAGGCCAGCTCTCGGAACTGTGGCAGCTTATGTCATGGTTACAGCCTGGTCATCACGTAGTTAACTTCTTCCACCTGGTGGAGGCTTTAGTATCTATAACACAGCTCACACAATAGGGCTCAGAATATTGAGGAGGGACTAGAGGTCCTTAACTATGCTTAAAGACTAAACTATTATCATTTAGACTTGTTGGACTGTTTTCCTTTGTTTCTGCATTTTCTCACTTCTCTGATTAAACATTCTTTGGCTAAAGTTTTTCCACAGACAAAAGGCAGGTGGAGGACATAGGGTCCTGCTCCATTTCACTAGGGGATGTTGTAAGCGGTCACCCTGAGACCTGGAGCAGAATCCTGAGTCCTCAGACTTACAGAGTGGAGTCCTGTCTTCCATGGGCGCTGGGTGCTAAAGTCCTCACCTGAGGTGAAAATCCGGTATTATCAGAGTTACCCCGGAACATACCTTAAAAAGGAGGCAGTTTGGTATAGATATTCCATCTTTCCTGTATGTCCAACCTGTTCCATTTTCATGAAACAATACAATAGATTGTGGAACGCTGGGTGACTGCTAGATGAGACAGTTGGTTTGTGCTTATGGGCTGTATTGTTGGAACATAAAATATACTTGCATGGTGGAATGCTCTTTGGACAGAGATTGAGAACTCATTGAGAGGAAAACACATCCTAACCATCAGCTGTGTGCTTTTTCCACACCATTGTCCACTCATTGATTTTGTGATGGCCCACACCACTTCGATAATTTTTAAACTTACATTTCATTTCTAAAGCATTGTGTCACTCCACCCTCCCCCTCCTTCCCTGTACAGCAGGGAGGTCGAGCAGATAGTTAAGTGCAATACTAGATCCAATACTAGATTCATTCATCCAGCCAGCCAAATAAGACATACTTAATTTAAGCACTTGCCATGTGCCCTTGGAAGACACAGCCTGGGGGAAAGATGACTAATTTATTTATTTTTTTAAATTTTTATTGGGAGTTTAGTTGATTTGCAATATTGTGTTAAATCTCCCAGTTTATCCCTTCCCCATTTTTCTGCCCTGGTAACCAAAGTTTAAAAAATAATTACAGGGGCTTCCCTGGTGGTGCAGTGGTTGGGAGTCTGCCTGCCGATGCAGGAAACACGGGTTCGTGCCCCGGTCCGGGAGGATCCCACATGCCGCGGAGCGGCTGGGCTCATGGGCCATGGCCGCTGAGCCTGCGCGTCCGGAGCCTGTGCTCCGCAACGGGAGAGGCCACGACAGTGAGAGGCCCGCATATTGCAAAAAATTATAATAATAATTATAGTAACATGAGTACCAAAATAGGAATATGGACAAGGTGTTGAAAGTATATGGAGAAGGAATCAACGATTTCTACGGTGACATTTGTACTGAGCCTTGGCCAAAGGGTGCACAAAAAGCTAGGAAAAATCATAGCACTCGGGGCATTAGGATAGCTCGACAGGGTAGTCTGTGGGTGAGGATCTAGAGTTGTAGCTCAAAGGCTTTCAAGGGTCAGCTGCTTTTTTTTTTTACAGAATTTAGACTTTGCTCTACAAGGCTTTTATCAGGGGCATGATTAACGTAATCTTAGGAGGATCTTTTTGGCTTGAGATACATGATAGCTACCATCCCATTTGCATGTTTTAATTTATAAGGCTCAGCCGCCCCAAACAGCAACCTGAAGACAGAAGCAACATGGGGCCCTGCCCCTCTTGATACTTCTGAAATCTACTACTACATCCACACAAGAGCTGGTATAACCTGCCGTCCCCTCTCATCCTCCCAGCTGGCAGGAGTTAGCATTTGGTCATGCTTCTTCATAGTAAACCAGAAACGAAGCCAGAATTTTCACAGCTTATTACTTTTTTAAATTTTTTAAAGTTTTTATTTTTAAAATTTTTATTGGAGTATAGTTGATTTAAGATGGCGTGTTAGTTTCTGCTGTACAGCAGAGTGAATCAGTTATACATATATCCCCTCTTTTTTAGAGTCTTTTCCCATACAGATCGTTAGAGAGTATTGAGAAGAGTTCCCTGTGCTATACGCTAGATCCTTATTAGTTATTTTTTTAAAAATAACTGCTTTACTAAGATATAATTCACATACCATACAATTTGTATATTCAAAGTTTTGTGCAACCATTACAGCTATCAAATTTCAGAATATTTCCATCACCACCAAAAGAAACCCTGGAGCTCCTAATTCCACTTTTCCCCTGTTCCCTGGCCATCTCTAATCTACTTTCTGCCTCTGTGGATTTGACCATTCTGGTAAATGGAATCATACAATATGTGGTCTTTTGTGGCTAACTTCTTAGAATAATACTTTCAGGATTCACCCATATGGTAACATGTATCATTACTTCATTTCTTTACATGGCTGAATAACATTCCATTGTATGGACATACTACATTTGTGTATCCACTCATTAGTTGATGCATATTTGGGTTGTTTCCATATTTTGCTCATTATGAAGTGCTGCTATGAGCACTCATTTACAAGTTTGGGCATTAAACTATATTTTACTTATCTTGGGTCTATACTTAGAAGTAGGATTGCTGGAACTTACCTGGTGGTCCAGTGGTTAAGACTCTGTGCTTCCACTGCAGGGGGTGTGGGTTCAATCCCGGTTTGGGGAACTAAGATCCCACATGCCACATGGCATGGTCAAAACAAAGCAAAACAAAAAAGAAGTGGAATTGCTGAGTCATATGTCAACTCTATGTTTAAATTTTTGAGAAACTACTGATCTTTTCCACAGCCCCTGCATGATTTTATATTCCTACCAGCAATGTATGAGGATTCCAATCTCTCCACAGCCTTGTTAACACTTGTTATTTTCTGTTTTTTAAATTTAACTTTTCATCATTATTATAGCCATTCTGGAGGGTGTGAAATGATTTCTCATTGTGGCTTTGATCTGCATTTCTCTAATGACTAATGATGTGGACTATCTTTTCAAGTCTTTATTGGCCATTTGCATCTTATTTGGAGACATTTCTATTCAAATCACTTTTCCCCCTTTTAGTTGGGCTGTTTTTCTCTTTATTGTTGAGTTGTAGGAGTTCTTTATACGTTCTGAACAATAGACTCTTATCAGATAATTGATTTGCCAATATTTTCTCCCATTCTGTGTATAAAAGTTTTTTATTTTGATGAAGTCCAACTTATCTATTTTTTTATCCTTGTGCTTTTAATATCATTTTAAGAAGTCATTACTTAATCCAAGGTCACAAATCTTTACAAGTATGTTTCCTTATAGGAGCTCCTACATTTAAGTTGTTAATCCATTTTGAGAGGCATTTGGTATGAGGTAGGGGTCCAACTTTGTTCTTTTGCATGTGGATATCTATTTGTCTCAGGGCCATTTGTTGAAGAGACTATTACTTCCTCTTTGAATGGTCTTACCATCCTTGTCAAAATTACTTGTCCACAGACATATGGGTTTATTTCTCAGTTTTATTTCATTGATCTATATATCTGTCCATCCTTATGCCACACTGTTTTTTTGTGTGTGTGTGATACACGGGCCTCTCACTGTTGTGGCCTCTCCCGTTGTGGAGCACAGGCTCCGGACGCGCAGGCTCAGCGGCCATGGCTCACAGGCCTAACCGCTCAGCGGCATGTGGGATCTTCCCGGACCGGAGCACGAACCCATGTCCCCTGCATTGGCAGGCGGACTCTCAACCACTGTGCCACCAGGGAAGCCCCATACCACACTGTTTTGATTACTGTAGCTTTTTAGTAAGTTTTCAAATCAGAAGATAATGAGTACTCCTGCATATTCTTCTTTTTCAGTATTGAAAAGCATTGGGATCCTTCATTTCTATATGAATTTTCATTCAACTTGTCAATTTCTGCCAAAAAAAAAGCCAAGGGAAATTTAATAGATTTTGCATTTAAGCTGTAGATCACTCTGGGAGTATTACCATCTTAGCAATATTAATTCTTCCAATCCATGAATAAAAAAAGTGTCTTTCCATGTTAAGTTTTTAAAATTCCCTTCAGTAATGTTTTATAGTTGTCAGTGTACAAGTCTTGCACTTCATTGGCTACATTTATTCCTAAGTATTTTATTCTTTACATGTCGTGGTAAATAATTTTTTTTAAATTTTGTTTTCAGACTGTTCATTGCTAGTATATAAAAGCACAACTGATTTTTGTACATTGATCTTGTATTCTGCAACTTTGCTGAACTAGTTTATTAGACCTATTTTTTTTTTTTTTTGGTAGATTCCTTGGTATTTTCTATATATAAGATAATGCCTCCTGAAAAGAGAGTTTTATTTCTTCCTTTACAATCTGGATATCTTTTATTTCTTGTTCTTGCTTAATAGTCCTGGCTAGAACTTTCAGTACAGCCTTAAATAGCAATAGCAAGAGAGACATCCTTGTCTTGCCCCTGAGGTAAGGGAGAAAGCTTTTAGCTGGACACTGGCTTTGACTTGGGGCGAAATAAGGCGTCATTGTGGTAGTTTGAGGAGAAGAGTGATGGTATCTAACCCCTGTTTTAAAATGATACTGTCTTTTTTATGTTTTAAATGATTATAATTTCTAAAAGAAAGGCTAGAAACCTTAGTAACTATGTTAAGCTGGTATTAAAATCTAACATGGTTCATTACATTTAAATAATATAGTAATATTACCACACAAAATTGTTAATATATGCCTCTATTCTAAATACTATAAAATTAGTTCTAAATTAAATATATAGTGTGTCTTAGTCATACACATTGTCTTAGCAATAATATTTTTGTAGAAATAAAAATTACTTCTATATGATTCTGCAATGTCCTACTGATATTATGTAATTTTTTTTACACTTAGCTCTTGATGTTAAAGATTTTTCTTTTAACCAGGTGGCGGCAATAAACCCTAAAAAAATCTTGGTGCTGATAATGGCTTTCCTAATTAATAGCTATGTGGTTCTAACAAGTGACGTTATATCAGTAAGCCAGTTTTCTCTTTTATAAAATAAGAATTCCAATGTCTATCTCACAGTATTTTCCTGAGTATAAAAAAAGAAGGGTCTACAAAATATGTTTGAAAACTCATAAAGACAAAGCAAATGTAGGACATTACTATTATTTTGTATCTTCTAAGGTTTCTTTATAACACATTTGTTTAATTTTGTAATTATTTAGGTTTACATTTGAGAAAGTGTACTGTTATACCAGATAGCTGATTCCTGTAACAGTAATGACATTTAGAGTAAGGACCTATAAAACGAGGCAGCTAGATTGTTGGATTAACTAGAGAGAGCCACTCTGTATCATGCAAAATTTAAAATAGCAAAAAATAATGAGACATAAAAGTAGTTGAAGAAGCAGTCTTTATCTCGAGTGATGCATTATCTGTCATTTTGGGTGTATTGTATAACATATATCTTGAAAAATCATCTGTAGACTTCTTTGGCATTTACCATTCATTTGTGTGTTTCAGTGATATTCACATCAGAATTCATAAATCATCATATCTGGTGGCACCTTTTCTGTTAGCATCTCAGAAATCTTAACAGGATTTATCCATCGAGAGAAATGAAACACCTGTGATGATGGGAACTTCAAAGATCGAAAGAGAAGAATTTCATCCAAATTCTATGGGTTGGTTCATCATATCGATCCATCTGGACTGACTGATAAAAATATCCTTTAAGAGGAGAAACTCACAAAAGTTCCTTCCTTCTAAAATCTGTAATTTAGAAGGGCAAATAAGACACGGCTCTCTTGCTTTTCTCTCTTGCTTCTTTTCTTTCTAGTTCTCTCTTATCTTGCCAACAACAGAGTTAATAAGCAAATACAAATAATTTCTATCTCATTCAGATCTATTCAACTTAAGTTAATTAAACTTCCAGTCTGAGGAAACATTTATCAACCCAGATTGACAAGTCAAGCAGTGAAGAGACTTCTACTGGCTTTGGAATTGTGTTTTGAAGGTTAGGTCACAGTGGAGATCTTCTGACATGTTAAGTAAAAAGCAAATGATTACTGATATTATGGCACAACAATGCTAAAAGCCCATAAATCGTGTGTTGAGTAAAAATGAAGTGAAACTACAATACATTATTTTTTTCAACATCTAAGCACATTCTTCAAGAATTCCCCCAACTCTTAGGATTATCTGTCCCCTCAAAATACCTAGGTGAATTTATATGGGGCTTCAATTTTGGTAAAGAGCATTGTATTTTTACAAAGCTAGGCCTAAGCAATGATGTTCTTTGGATGAGCTTCTGAGAAAAGATGAACCAGATCATACAACTCAACTCTGTGTGTCGACATGCCCAATCCTTGGTCACTTCCCGCATCCCCCAGCTGACCTGGAAACATTTTAAAGTTTAAAGTTTTGCTTTCTCTAGAAATGCCTTCAATGAGTGGTGGCTTACAGGAGCAAATTAAAATCTGAAAGGGAGACATACATACATACATACATGTGTTATTTTAATTATTTACATTGTTATTTTTGATAGGGTTGGGGGTAGGCAGGTTGAACAAAAGAGGAAAAAATAAAGGAGCTTGAGCCTAGCCTTGTTCTACCTGCCTGTTCATCCCAGTGTGATCCAGGGGCATGAGACCCAAAGACCAGACCCACACACCCATCTCTTCCTCTGCCTCTCCTGCCCTTGCAGGTGGTAGCCATGAGTACTCTTTCCTCAGTAAAACCATGACAGGGCTGTCCAAGAGGTAAAGCCATTATGCTAAAAATAACCCGACAAGGTCACCACATCATCTGCCTGCCATGGTCTTAAGTCGTGTCCTCAAACACCCCAGAGCTGCTTCTTCTCACCCAGCTTGCCTTCTGGCTCCGACTTCTCTCTCCAGCCCTGTGAATTGCCTGTTGGGACCTGGCTGTGATCTTGATTGCTTCCCAGTGCCAGGCGTCAATGTGGTACCTACATTGCATACTCTCTGCCCACCCAGACTTTTGACTCCACACATCCAGCCCTGGACTGCTCGCATTCTTGGCCTGGCTTCCCTCCCAAGCAAGAGGAGGCTGCCAGGAAGGACGTGAATGGAGCCAGTCACATGTTGCAGTAGGCTTTTCCGCTTCTAACGGAACTTCTTCAAAAGAACCGAGTGTTGATGTAAAACAGGTTTACAGAAAACAGGGTACATAAGATGAAAATCTTCTCTCCCAAGAAAATTAGCTTTAAAAAAGTGATCTATAAAACAAGGTGGTTTACCCAGAGTACTGGCTTTTAATTTTAATTTTCACAGTTGGGTTTGAGTTCAAAGTGATCAGCTCGGTGCTTTGTGACCACCTAGAGGGGTGGGATAGGGAGGGTGGGAGGGAGGGAGATGCAAGAGGGAAGAGATGTGGGGACACATGTATATGTTTAACTGATTCACTTTGTTGTAAAGCGGAAACTAACACACCATTGTAAAGCAATTATACTCCAATAAAGATGTAAAAAAAAAAAAAGAAATAGAAATAGTGATCTAATAGTGATCACTAGAAATAGTGATCATTAAAAACAGATAAATTAGGAGTTTGGGATTAAAATATACACACTACTATATATAAAATAAATAATCAACAAGAACCTATTGTATAGCACAGGGA